>NC_079200.1:54460432-54785418 GCF_029499605.1 Hyla sarda
TTCTGTGCTCAGTTTAAAGGGGTATTTTTTTTAATATGTTGCTGGGGGCTGGCAAAAATAAACAGTATTTCCAAAACAGGGTGCCTTCAGCTGTTGCAAAACTACAACTCTCAGCATGCCTGGACAGTTAATGGCTGTCTAGTCATGAGAGGAGTTGTTGTTTTGAAACAGCTGGATGCTCCGTTTAGGAAACACTGCTGTACGAGGCATTTTTTTTTTATGGGGGGGGGGGGGGGGGGGGGGACGGGACGACGACTGTGTAAGGATGTGTGTATATGTAGTGTTTTACTTTTTGTTTTTATTTTGCCTTTTGGCTATCCGTGCATGCTGGGAGTTGTAGTTTTATTTGTAGAGGAAAAAAGTCCCACTAGCCCTTGCATAACTACAACTCTCAGTATGCATGGCTGTACATGCTGGAGGTTGTATTTATGCAACAGCAGGAGGCACAGGACTCGCCTCCTCCTGTTTCTGATCCCTCCCCCCCACCGTTCTGATCCAACTGCCACCGCTGCCCTGCGGTGCCCTCACTGCTGCTACACACTGACTGCCACCTGCTCTCGCCTTCCGGACTAAAGGCAAAGGGGGTGCCATCAGTGACACCTCCCAGCAGGAGCACTGATTGGTCGGTCGGTGCCAGCCAACCAATCAGGGCGATCATGGGGTGGCACCGGGGCCACCTCACGCCTGCTGGTCAAGGGTGATTGGTGCCATCTCGGACAGCACCAATCACCCTTATCTTCTGAGCCACTGGGTCACCAGAGACCCGATCGGCCTGTAATAGCCGTGATTCGCCAGTCAGAATTGAACGGCCAATCACGGCTATCACCTTAGGCCGGGATTGCTGCTGTTAGATAGTTTTGCAACAGCTGGAGGCACCCGGCTTGGGAAACACTGTCTTAAAGGGGTACTAACTCTGCTAGACATGTTATCTACTATCCAAAGGATAGGGGATAACACATCTGTTAGCAGGGGGACTGGTCTCTGGGGACCCCACGATCTCCACCACGTCACCCAAGTTATCCGTTGCACGGAGCGAACTCCGCTTTGTGCCTGATGACTGGCAATCACAGCCACCACGCCCCCTCCATTCATGTCTATGGGAGGAGGCATAACAGCTGTGTACTAGCCGTCACGGCCCCTCTCATAGACATGATTGGATGGGGTGTGACGTGGCGTGACATCACGATCACAGAAGCCCCAGGCTTCCGTAACTGTATTGTTGCAGCCCCGGCATGGAGATCGCAGGGGGTCCCAGCAGCCAGGCCCCTTGCGATCAGACATGTTGTCCCCATGTCTAGTAATGGAGTACCCCTTTAAACAAACACTTATATGTGACACCACAGGGAGAAGCTCACCTCATCTTCTTCCTCCTCCTCACTGCTTACACGGACACTGATTTTAGGAGCCCCCGACCGTACTAGTTTTTTACAGGCCCGTCGAATAAAGTATCCAGAAAATAAGAGGCCAATATCCGAGGCCAGCAAGCGGACTATGTTCCAAGCATCTACTTTGCTGAGTCTACAAAAAGCAAGAGAGAAGTGATTAATTCTTTATTACGTAAATATATATATAATATAGTACATATGTGTATGCTCATCACACCTGTGAGCTGAGTCTAATGTCACAAATAAAGTTAAAAAAAGCTTGGGATCTGGAATCTGGCAAATACAAAGCCTCAGAACATGACTGGGGATTTAACAAGCCAAGCCAGAAAACTTCCACAAGAGAACAGTCCCATTTTTAGGGGAATAACTTCAAGCAGAGATATTGAAAACTGTGTGGAATATATAGAGAAATTACACTGGAGAATTGCATAGCTTTAAATGATGCTACTACCATAAGATAATCTATACAACCATTACTTGCTGATACCAGAACCCCCCCCCCCCCCCCCCACACACACACACACACACGCTCATCATGGAGGTCCCGTGTCTCTGTTAGGCTATATTCACACAGCAGAATTCTGCAATTTGACACAAGTTCAGTCCAGCAAAGCTTGGTTCTCTAAACAGAGGATTCTGTCAAAATTTTGTTCAATTGGATTCCACCTGCAATTCCGCAAAATTTAAAGACCGATTTTTAAATATTGCGTAATTTCCGCAGTGAAAATTCCGCTGTGTGATTTGGACCTTAGAGTAAAAGGGCAGTAAATTTCGACAGAATTCCCCTGTCTTTGTCAGGAACTGTTCAGAGCACGAAAGATTTAATATGGGAATTTGCTCATGCTCTGGACAGTTCCTGATATGGACAAAGGTGTCAGCAGAGAGCACTGTGGTCAGACTGTAAAGAACTTCACATACCTCTGTAGTATACAGCAACTGATAAGTACTGGAAGGATTAAGATTTTTATATAGAAGTAATTTACACATCTGTGTAAATGTCCTCATTTCCTTTGAAGTACCCCTTTAAGTCCCAAAGAGAGTGAATGAAGCGGAGACCAAGCATTCACACTAGTTACTCAGGGACAAAGCACCTCCATTTCTAATTGCGCCAACTGCATCATAGAAGAAGTGCTGGTGGGCAGGGAGCCTAGCTTTCCTTGCTCTTGCCAGTTCTCAATTATTGAACTGTGTTATCGTCTTAAAGACTCCAGTACTTTTAAGTTCCAGAACTGCGTGTCACCTCTCGCCAGTTCCCCATGTGGTAGCCACCAGGGTGTTGGGAGAAATACCTTATCACTTTGTGACGCCAAGGTACCGTTATCCTATACACGGTCCGAGGTTGGAGACAGCTTCTCCTGGGCCACACAGGGGGTGTAAATGAACACACAGACTTCAGGCTACAGATAACTATTTACTGAGCAGGGTACAGATGGTATTACACAGACAGTCTGGTTCAGAGTGGAGAGGATGCAGTGTAACCCCTTGGGAGCCTTGTTACCTTGCTGGGATTTGTGGCACTTTTACCAAATAAGTTGATTCTGACTTGAAAGACTTGTAGATTGATTCTGGTAGCTAGGGTTCTGTCAAGGTTTTGTAGCCTTCTCCGCCAGGGCATGAACTTCCACCGTGTGGGTGATCCTTGCAGAATGACCGCATTGAATAAATTTGACCTGGGCCTTCCCTTGAGGCTTCTACACACAATACATCTGAACCACACTGTTGCTCAGACTTAGCACTAGGCTCAACTTAGACTCAACTGGGGCAACTCCTCCCCCACTACACTTTATCGCAGGCAGGATCACATGGGATTTACACAGCTCCTCTCTTAAGGGTACAGTAACACATTTAACATCTATCAGAGTAACAACAACTGGTCCTGTGCCACGGGGTTCATTGGCTTTTAGCATCTTCTCCCCATGACGTAGGTCAAGCTCTCCTCTTTGGCCACACCCAGGGACACACAAGGACACAGACAGACACCTCCTTCCACAACTAAATTTCCTCCAAGGTACCTCCTTGAATTTCGGGGGCCCTCAAGTGCTTCAGGAGACAAGTAAAACAGACTACATAAAACAAAGAGAGAGAGATACATCCTACTACAAAATACTTTTTTTTTTTTTTTACTGTATTTGATAAGACATTTTTTCCCTTGCATTGTCTGGCTTTACATATCTAGTACAACAGCATTTAAACTCCGGTGGAAACAAGTGGAAAAAATCAACTGGTGCCTGAAAGTTAAACAGATTTGTGAATTTATTTTCTGTCTGACAACAGTGCTCTCTTCTGACACCTCTGTCCGTGTCAGGAACTGTCCAGAGTAGAATAATATCCCCATAGAAAACCTCTCCTGCTCTGGACAGTTCCTGACACGGACAGAGGTGTCAGCAGAAAGCACTGTTTTCAGGCAGGTTTTCAGACAAATTTCTATGTAGTGTACAGCAGCAGATAAGTACTAGAAGGGTTAAGATTTTTAAATAGAAGTGATTCACAAATCTGTTTAGCTTTCTTGCACAAGTTGATTTGATTTTTTTTTCCACCAGAGTTCCCCTTTAATGAAAGCATGATAAGATGAAACAAGACAATTAAAGACTGCATAGGGACATTTTAAGACTTTCTAGGATATATACTTTTTCCTCTAGACAATTCTGACTAGACAATATTAGGAAAGGCATTTGGCAATATTAGGAAAGGCATTTGGCAACCAACCAGGAAGGTATAAGAATATTTAAAGAGTTCACGGCATAGGTGGGCACATATACAGTGGGGCAAAAAAAAGTAAAAAAGTATTTAGTCAGCCACCAATTGTGCAAGAGACATAGAGACATAATGAGAAAAAAAATCCATAAAATCACATTGTCTGATTATTAAAGAATTTATTTGCATTAGTAAGTATTTGGTCACCTAAAAACAAGATTTCTGGCTCTCACAGACCTGTAACAACTTCTTTAACCCCTTAAAGGGGTAGTCCAGTGGTGAAAAACTTATCCCCTATCCTAAGGATAGGGGATAAGTTTGAGATTGCGGGGGGTCCGACCGCTGGGGCCCCCTGCGATCTCTCTGTACGGGGCCCCGGCTCTCCGCCGAGATAGCGGGTGTCGACCCCCGCACGAGGCGGCGGCCGACACGCCCCCTCAATACATCTCTATGGCAGAGCCGGAGATTGCCGAAGGCAGCGCTTCGGCTCTGCCATAGAGTTGTATTGAGGGGGCGTGTCGGCCGCCGCCTCGTGCGGAGGTCGACACGCCCCCTTCCAGCGGGCTGTCGGGGCTCCGTACAGGAGATCGCGGGGGGCCCCAGCGGTCGGACCCCCCGCGATCTGCAACTTATCCCCTATCCTTAGGATAGGGGATAAGTTGCTCACCACTGAATCACCACTGGACTACTCCTTTAATGACCGGGCGTTTTTCCGTTTTTGCTCTTTCGTTTTTTCCTCCTTACCTTTAAAAAATCATAACTCTTTAAATTTTGCACCTAAAAATCTGTATTATGGCTTATTTTTTGCGCCACCAATTCTACTTTGTAATGATATCAGTCATTTTGCCCAAAAATCTACGACAAAACAGGAAAAAAAATCATTGTCTGACAAAATTGAAAAAAATACAGCCATTTTGTAACTTTTGGGGGCTTCCGTTTCTACGTAGTACATTTTTCAGTAAAAATTACACCTGATATTTATTCTGTAGGTCCATACGGTTAAAATGATACCCTACTTGTATAGGTTTGATTTTGTATTACTTCAGAAAAAAATCATAACTACATGCAGGAAAATTTATACGTTTAAAATTGTCATCTTCTGACCCCTATAACTTTTTTATTTTTCCGTGTTTAGGGCGCTATGAGGGTTCATTTTTTGCGCCATGATCTGAAGTTTTGTCGGTACCATTTTTGCATTGATCTGATTTTTGATCGCTTTTTATTAATCTTTTCATGATATAAAAAGTGACCAAAAATACGCTATTTTGGACTTTGGAATTTTTTTGCGCGTACGCCATTGACCGTGCGGTTTAATTAGCAGTATATTTTTTAAAATCGGACATTTCCGCACGCGGCGATACTACATATGTTTATTTTTGTTTTTTTTTATTATTGGAAATGCCGGGTGATTCAAACTTTTATTAGGGGAAGGGATAAGTCAAAGGGTTAATGATTTTTTTACACTTTTCTTTTGCAATATTATAGCCCCCATAGGGGGCTATAACATTGCATTCACTGATCTTTAACACTGTTCAATGCATCTCCACAGAGATGCAATGATCAGTGTTTTCGGCGATTGATTGCTCAAGCCTGGATCTCAGGCTTGAAGCATTCAATCGGCGATCGGACTACAGGAAGGAAGGTAAGAGACCTTCCTCCTGTAGTACAGCTGTTCGGGATGCCGCTATTATACTAGCTAGCCGGGCACTTTTACTTTCACTTTTAGCCGCGTGGCTCTGCTTTGAGCGCGCGGCTAAAGGGTTAATAGCGCGCGGCACCGCGATCAGTGCCGCGTGCTATTAGGGGCGGGTCCCGGCTTCACTACGACGCCGGGCCCGCCGTGATATGGTGCGGGGTCACTGTGGGACCCCTTGTTATATCACGGGAGCAGGACCAAGGACGTACTCATACGTCCATGGTCCTTAAGGGGTTAAGAGTCTCCTCTGTCCTCCACTTTTTACCTGTATTAATGGCACCTGTTTGAACTTATCAGTATAAAAGACATCTGTCCACAACCTCAAACAGTCACACTCCAAACTCCACTATGGCCAAGACCAAAGAGCTGTAGAAGGACACCAGTAACAAAATTGTAGACCTGCACCAGGCTGGAAATCTGCTGAATCAGCAATCAGCTTGGTATGAAGAAATCAACTGTGGGAGCAATTATTAGGAAATGGAAGACATACAAGACCACTGATAATATCCTTCAATCTGGGGCTCCACACAAGATCTCACCCCATTGTGTCAAAATGATCACAAGAACCTAGTGAATGACCTGTAGAGAGCTGGGACCAAAGTAACAAAGGCTACCATCAGTAACACACTACGCCGCCAGGGACTCAAATAATGCAGTGCCAGACGTGTCCCCCTGCTTAAGCCAGTAGATGTCCGGGGCCATCTGAAGAGAGCATTTTGGATGATCCAGAAGAGTATTAGTAGAATGTCATATGGTCGGATGAAACCAAAGTAGAACTTTTTGGTAAAAACTCAACTTGTCGTGTTTGGAGGAGAAAGTGTCACGACCAACTGGGGGGACAGGGAGAGTGAGCCCTAAGCTGTCCCTAGTGACTCTCTCCCTGCCTACTTGCCCATACACCCTAAGCGGTGAATCGACAAACTTGGAGCTGGCCCCTCCCTGCGCTACAGTGCAGTGGCGTAAAAACAAATATACATAGTCGGTCACAGGCCAGAAACTGAAAACTTCCAGACAACCAGATATACTAGACAGGATACAAATACTAACAGGGCAGAAAATAGTGTATAAACAAACAATTCATAAACCAGATATCAGGAAAACGGCAAATATGATAAAATGAACTAGGTATGCAACAAGAATACAGCAGAATTCAAGAGACGCAGGGGATGGACGGAAGAAGTGAAAGCTAAAAACACTAAACTGATCAGGTAACATAGGACACTGTTCACAATGAACACAGATAACAAACATGAACTTCATAAAAACGGATACAAGAAAACCAAACTCTACAAAGTAGAGGAACACTGGTCAGGATACCTGACAGGATATTTCTCAAGATTCAAAACAGGATATATTTCAACACACCAGACAGGATAAATTCAAAACCAAACTCCACAATGTGGAGAAACAGGATTCTAACAGTGTGAACACAGACTAAGCAGAAAGGACGTACTTCCTAAAAACCGAGAAATGTAACAGACTAAAATTACAATAAACAAGACTATTTAACCATGGCAAAACTCTGATAAAACAACACAAGAAAAATACAAAGTGCATGCTGCCTAGGAAGTGTATTGCACAAACAGGCATAATAGCACAAAATAACCAGCAGCTAGAATGCAGGAGAACTCTGGTATAAATAGACACACCCAAGTTCTAATTTGTTCAGAGCATTAACTATTCCCTATCCAGGAAAATAGTAAACTGCTCTGAACATACTATTGTGTGAATACACACCTAAACAGAAGAATACAAAAAGACATAAACAGACATTACAGAAAGGATGCTGAGTTGCATCCAAAGAACACCATACTTACTGTGAATCATGGGGTGGAAACATTATGCTTTGGGGATGCTGAGGGACCAAAACGGCTGTTCTGTGTAAAGGAAAGAAAGAATGGGGCCGTGTATCGTGAGGTTTTGAGTGAAGACCTCCTTCAATCAGCAAGGGCATTGAAGATGAAACGTGGCTGGGTCTTTCAGCATGACAATGATCCCAAAAACACTGCCCGGTCAACCAAGGAGTGGCTTCGTAAGAAGCATTTCAAGGTCCTGGAGTGGCCTAGCCATGATGAAAATTACAGGCCTCATCTTTTTAAGTGGGAGAACTTGCACAATTGGTGGCTGACTAAATATTTTTTTGCCCCACTGTATCAGCGTATTGGTTTCTTCTTGGCCCGAGGCCAGGCACTTTTTCTTAAACTGTTGCAGAACTTGAGAACAGGAACATAGATCAGTCCTGGGGCATTCATATGAATGTCCTGCACAGGCAGGTAGAAGGTAGATGATAAACAGGAACTTTAGGCTCTGAAGCCAAAACAGAAAAAACGAAGAAACTTATGAAGGCATTATTGGGTCTCATCTCCTCCGTTGATTCAGACTTCTTAGTAAGGTGGAGGATTAGTTTCCCACTCAGGCGGGCAGCCTCTTTCTGCTTTCGCAGCCAGATGCTTAGGTGGATGAGGTGCCTCCGACAGGGTGGTTATACTTTGAATCCAGGAAATCCTGGAGAGCTGTGACCCCGAGATGTGGTACCCGCCACAGGAACTGCTGTGGAAACCGTTGGCACCTGCTCATCCAGCCAAACCTTGCTGATAGGGGTCATGGGGCTGTCTTTGGGAGCCGAAGCTTTACCTTTGCATGGCTGAAGGTGATGGAACCGGCTCTGGCAACTGGGATGCCCAGTCGCAGGTCAACTTCTCTTTCTCCGGAAGAGGGACGAGGACTTCATTCATATACTGCAGAAGCTGGGGCTCATCTCCGAAGACCTACCGAGGCAGCGGAGGGGACTTGGGCCTCACAGGAGGCTCCTGCTTGGGAACTAGAACAGCAGCAGACACCCGCTCAGGACTAAAGCAGAAGGACGGCGCAGTGAACCTGGCCTCTGAATGAGTACTAATCTCCGACTCCTTGCTTATTATCTCTGCCCAGGACCCCCACGAGGGGAAGTGGGGCGAGAGCCTCACGGGTGATGGTGCCCTTGAGGATGCTGGGGACAGCAATCCCGGACTTTTGCCGGCTAGCGGAGTCACTGGCGATCTTCTGGCATCGCCGACATGGTCCGATAGCTAGGGCTTTAAAAACTTCAGCTGCAGCTGTCGCCACTTATTGCATGCTTGGTAATTGCGTAATTGCTTGGTTCTGTCTCTCCTGCTGGTTCTCAGCCATCTTGGTGCTGTGGAGTCATCTTGGTGGGTGGAGTCCTGCTGTTTGCTTTATAGCAGGGTCCCCCAAAATGGCCGCCGACCTGAAATGCATTGTTCGTGCAGCCACTTCAACCGCCCCCTGTGCAACAAGGGGGCGGTCCTTTGAGTTCCGTTATAGCTTTGGCACTGCAACTTGGTTCCTGTGCCTGGGGGCGAGGTGTTTCGTCTGGCAGGAGTTTTTTGCTTTATACTTTAGAGAGACTTCAGAGAAGAGCTACTAAACTAGTACCTGGATTGCAGGATAACACTTACCAGGAAAGGTTAAAGGACCTTAACATGTATAGCTTGGAAGAAAGAAGAGACAGAGGGGATATTATAGAGACTTTTAAATACATAAAGGGAATCAACACGGTAATGGAGGAGAGCATATTTAAAACAAGTAAAACTACCACAAGTGGACATAGTCTTATATTAGAGGAAAGGTTTAAAAGTCATATCAGGAAGTATTACTTTACTGAGAGAGTAGTGGATGCATGGAATAGCCTTCCTGCAGAAGTGGTCGCTGCAAATACAGTGAAGGAGTTTAAAAATGCATGGGATAAGCATAAGGCTATCCTTCATATAAGATAGGGCCAGGGACTATTGATATGATTCAGATTATTGGGCAGACTAGATGGGCCAAATGGTTTTTATCTGCCGACACATTCTATGTTTCTATGTTTCGCGCTCTCTGGATTACCTCGTCTTGGGGCAGACTGGAATTTGTGGCGCAGCATGAATTCATTGCGTTGCTTGCACATGTTGACTGACTTGAAATACACAGTCTCTGGTTACAATCTTCACACACTGCATCACTGTAAATAAAGTGCTCCCCCTCTATTTAGTTGGTGCCGGTCGGCATAAGCAAAGTCCTGTACAGTAATTCTGGCGCACAATCTGGAGCACGCTCCGTGTGACTTCTATGAGAGAGTTCAGACTGGAGGGTTTTGTAGGCACACACCCTAATCCTGTTGGTGGACACCAAGTTTTGTGGTAGCCAGGTTACAGATAAACGTCTTTACTGAGCAGGGTGCAGATGGTATTACACAGACGGTCTGGTACTGGGTGAGAGGATGCAGCGTAACCCCTTGGGAGCCCCGTTACCTTGTTAGGAGTTGTGGCGCTTTCACCAAATAAATTGCTACTGACTTGAAAGACGAGTAGATTAATCCTGGTAGGTAGGGTTCTGTCAAGGTCTTGTAGCTTTCTCCACTAGGGCATGAACTTCCACTGTGGGAATGATCCTTGCAGAATGTAATTGAATACATTTGATCTGTGCCTTCCCTTGAGGCTTCTACACACAACACACCTTAACCACACTGTTGCTCAGACTTAGCACTAGGCTCAATTTAGACTCAACTGGGGCAACTCCACCCCCACTACTCTATAAGGGCAAGGATTTAGGGGGTTCCCATTGGTAGGCAGGGTCACATGGGGTTTACACAGCTCCTCTCTTAAGGGTATAGTAAGTAACACATATAACATATATCAGAATAACAACAAGATAATTATAGAAAAAATATAATAATTTCTTAATAAAGTGCAAATATAATTAATAGAAAAAGAAGTCTTTCAGTGGCCCAACACCTGTGCTGCAAGGCTGCCCAAAGCAGTCCAAAGCCACAGGACAACCATTGGTGCTGGGACACCACACCTAGACCAGCTGGAGTAGATAGAGGTCCTTACTAGTCCCCTGTCCCATCTGGTAGGGGGGGCACTTGGACCCCATAGACTATGGGGTCTGGTCACAATTGCAACCACTATGGCCCCTATAGCTACACCATTGTTGTGGACATTGTACTTCCTTTGTACTTCTGTGGAGAAAGGGTTGGAAATGATTGAATGACCAGGTGCGACCAATTAGATTTCTTCTTCAATATTTAAAAATGCTTCTGTAAAATGAAAGAAGCGATCTGATTGGTTGCTATGGGCCACTGATCAACTTTTCCTCTGCACAGGTTTTGGTAAATCTCCTCCAATAGTTTTTTGGCAGTTCATTGTACCAAAGCCCGAAATGCTTTCAATAGAAATAGGAAAATATTAATGAAAATATTTTTCTTTGGCTTTATCTCAGAATCTACATTAAAAGCTACAAACCAAAATCAAGGACTGCATGTGTATCTCCAGGCTTGGGATGGGTTCACAAAGCTTTTTGGTAACTATTTTTAGTCAAAATCAGGAGTGGAATCCAGAGAAAAGCTATACTGCAATGAGTTACAAATTTTTCTGTGTTTTGGCTAAAAATTCGGACCAAAACACTAAAAGTGAACCCAGCCTAAAGTTATATTTACATGGTAGAATTGTTGCAGAAATTACTGTAACTGTCCCTGTTTATCTGAAGGGGGCTTGTAGAAATCTATGTACATACTGCAGAATCAATTGCATTCAAATTTAATGGAGGGATTTACAGTCAAATATATTTCTGCAATAAATCTGCCATGTGTGAACATACCCTAATGGCCGAGAAGGGGAAAGTCATGCCTTAGTGTACCTTTCATGGGATACATATTCATAAAATATAAAAAATGAAATGTTACAATGGATTACTTTCTCCATTATCCTTCTTACCTCACAATTCCAAAGTGTTTCAGGATTTCTTCCCAGAGGTAATCTGAATGAATGGAAACAAATAATCATTGTCAAGTGGGAAACATACTGCAGATACATCATGTCTGCCCACATAGCTATCCATTCATAGTATTTTAATCAACTTTTATTTTGCCGTCTGCTTTAAGGGTAGGTTCACACATGCAGATTTTCGCAGCATATTTCGCTGTGGATCCGCCGCTGAAGGACCTCCTATATGCTGCCTTTATATGTGCCTGCTCAGAGCGGCAATACGCCGCTACGAGCAGACACACTGCGATGTGCGAGATGCCGTGCGCATGCGCAGTATACTCGCACATTGTGGCAGCTCTCGGCCTAGCTCATTGAACAGGGGAAGCGGCAGCGATGTGCGCGAGTACACCGCGCATGCGCCGCGACTCGCACATCGCAGTGTGTCTGCTCGTAGCGGCGTATAGCCGCTCCGAGCAGGCACATTTAAGGGCACCATACAGAGGTCCTTCAGTGGCGAATCTGCAGTGTAAAATACGCTGTAAATCCGCACGTGTAAACGTACCCTTAAAGGGGTACTCCGGTGAATCAACTGGTGGCAGAAAGTTAAACATATTTGTAAATTACTTCAATTAAAAAATCTTAATCCTTCCAGTACTTATTAGCTGCTGAATGCTACAGAGGAAATTCCTTTCTGTTTGGAACACTGATGACATCACGAGCACAGTGCTCTCTGCTGACATCTCTGTCCATTTTAGCAACCATGCATAGCAGATGTATGCTAAGGGCAGCATGGTGGCTCAGTGGTTAGCACTGCTGCCTTGCAGTGCTGGGGACTTGGGTTCAAATCCCACTAAGGACAACAATAAATAAAGCGTTATCATTATTATAATAACGTCAGCAGAGAGAACTGTGGTCGTGATGTCATCAGAGAGCATTCCAAAAAGAAAATAATTTCCTCTGTAGTATTCAGCAGCTAATAAGTACAGGAAGGATTAAGATTTTTCAATAGAAGTAATTTACAAATATGTTTAACTTTCTGCCACCAGTTGATTTAAAAGAAAAAATGTTTTCACTGGAGTACCCCTTTAATATATATTGGCCCTGAAGTACTATTACAAACTCCACCTGTTATGTCAGGTTGTGCACCAAAATGTGTCACATTTTTATCTGTGCCAGAATTACCACCCAAAAAAAAAAAAAAAAAAAAACCCTGACCAACTCTCCATTTTACTTAGAAAACTCGAAAAAGGTATGTGGCTGATGAGAAAATGGGGTGTGGTTGCCAAAAAGGGGGCGTGTTCCTGACATTTTCCAAAAATGTGGTGGATTTGAGCTCTGGCAAACCAGACAGCTCAGAGCAATTGTAAAAAAAAAAAAAAAAAAAAAAAAAAAAAAAAAAAGCAAAACGTAGGGAAACATTAGTAAATACCACACTCCAAAGAACTACACTCCACTCTCATTAAATCAGGGCCATTGTTCTTTGTGACAGGATACAAGGTTCATGTTTATTGGCGGAGTTCAATTAGCAGAGTAATTTCAGCGGTGGAAAGCTCTGCCGATGAAATTCCATAGTACGCATTGTGCAGTGAAATCCCATTGACAGCAAAGGGGATCTGCTGCATCAGAATTTCTGCACAGAATTCTGCTTGCAAATTTCATAATGTGAATGCGCCTTAAAGGGGTTCTCCGGTGCTTAGACATCTTATCCCCTATCCAAAGGATAGGGGATAAGATGCCTGATCGCGGGAGTCCCGCCGCTGGGGACCCCCGGGATCCTGCACGCAGCACCCCGTTTGTAATCAGTCCCCGGAGCGTGTTCGCTCCGGGTCTGATTACTGTCGATCACGGGGCCGGCGGCGTGTGACGTCACGCTCCGCCCCTCAATGCAAGCCTACGGGAGGGGGCGTGATAGCTGTCACACCTCCTCCCACAGACTTGCATTGAGGGGCGGAGCGTGAGGTCACAAGGGGGCGGAGGCGTGACGTCACACGCCGCCGACCCTGTGGTCGCCGGTAATCAGACCCAGAGCGAACACGCTCCGGGGACTGATTATAAACGGGGTGCCACGTGCAAGATCCTGGGGGTCCCCAGCGGCGGGACTCCTGCGATCAGGCATCTTATCCCCTATCCTTTGGATAGGGGATAAGATGTCTAAGCACCGGAGTACCCATTTAAGAAAAATATGCCACGTATCCATCACATGTAGCTGTACCCTTAGGGTATATTCACACAAAGCTCTTTGTTGTCAGCCGTGATTTGTGCAAAACCATAACATGACCGTAACGGGTGAAGACGAAGCCAACCATGTTATTAAACATTAAGGAGGTGTATCAAAACCTGTCCAGAGGAAAAGTTGCAGAGTTGCCCATAGCAACCAATCAGATCGCTTCTTTCATTTTTTAGAGGCCTTTTCAGAAAGGAAAAAAGCGATCTGATTGGTTGCTATGGACAACACAGAAACTTTTCCTCTAGAGAGGTTTTGATAAATCTCCCCCTAAGGGCCCATTTGCACAGCCTTCCATAGTTTGCAATGGGATCCTGCTTCACCGTTCAAAGAGCAGAATTTCTGTGACAGAATCTCAAATTTGAGCCACATTTGTTTTTTGTGTTTTTGTGTTCCAAGTGTATTGCGTGGGAATGTGTCAGAGATGCAGGATGCAGATTACCCCCATTGAAATGGGGCCAATATGCATCCAAAAAGCAGTCTGAAGTGTCAAAATACTGTACACTCAAGAACAATGGGGGAGATTTATCAAAACCCGTCCAGAGGAAAAGTTGCTGAGTTGCCCATAGCAACCAATCAGCTTGCTTCTTTCATTTTTGAAAATGCCTTTGTAAAATGAAAGAAGCGATCTGATTGGTTGCTATGGGCAACCCAGCAACTTTTCCTCTGGACAGGTTTTGATAAATCTTCCCCAATATGCTGTGTGAACAAACCCTTAGGTCAAATTATGGTAAACTTGCTCTTTTAGTGGTCACTGTGGACACCTAGCCTTGAAATGATGTTTCTTTATAATGTATTTCAGTGTTTTTCCAAACAGCATGTCTCCAGCTGTTGCAAAACTACAACTCCCAGCATGCCGGGACAGCCATCGGCTGTCCCGACATGCTGGGAGTTGTAGTTTTGCAACAGCTGGAGGCACCCTGTTTAAACACTTTTGTATTTGATCGCAGTTCAGAGGTAATATTACCTTTCGGAGGAACGTATCTGAATGCAATTTGGAAAGAGGACTGTGTGAGGAGTAAGAAGAAGCTGGTATAGTATATAGACTTTAGGAATTTTCCAGTGTGCCCTAAGGGGAAAAAAGGAAGAGTTAAACATATAGGACCAGATTTACTATAATTGACTAATTCTTAGACCATGTAAACTCAGACTAGACTTCTAAGAATGTGCCAGATTTCTCAGTGTATCAGACTGTTCTTAGGCCATATTCACAAGGCGACAATTCCACTGGAATATTCCGCTTGGCAATTCCGCTGCAGCAGAGTCCTATTGATTTCAATAGGATTCTGCTGCACTGTTCACAGAAAAGAATTTCTGCTGCAGATCTTTCTGCCGCAAAAATCCTGATTCCGCTTGGAAAGGCATTGCTGTCTATAGAGATGGCGCATTTCCGAGCGATCCTAGTACTGCCAAAACAAGCAAATGTGCGGAATGTCCATCCCGATTTTCTGGGTGGATATTCCGCACATTTTAAGCTGTGTGAACATAGCCTTAGGCTGGGTTCACACTACGTTTTCTCCCATACGGGAGCGCATACGGCAGGGGGGAGCTAAAAGCTCGCGCTCCCGTATGTCACCGTATGCGCTCCCGTATGTCATTCATTTCAATGAGCCGACCGGAGTGAAACGTTCGGTCCGGTCGGCTCATTTTTGCGCCGTATGCGCTTTTACAACCGGACCTAAAACTGTGGTCAACCACGGTTTTAGGTCCGGTTGTAAAAGCCCATACGGCGCAAAAATGAGCCGACCGGACCGAACGTTTCACTCCGGTCGGCTCATTGAAATGAATGACATACGGGAGCGCATACGGTCACATACGGGAGCGCGAGCTTTTAGCTCCCCCCTGCCGTATGCGCTCCCGTATGGGACAAAACGTAGTGTGAACCCAGCCTTAGACTGTCTAGTCTAGGTTAGACCAACTGTGTGTTGGCTTAAAGGGGTACTCTGGTCGAAAACAGTTATATTTAAAAAAAAGAAATAAATTAAAATCAGCTGGTGCCAGAAAGTTAAACAGATTTGTAAATTACTTCTATATAAAAATCTTAATCCTTCCAGTACTTATCAACTGCTGTACACTACAGAGGAAGTTGAGTTGTTCTTTTCAGTCTGACCACAGTGCTCTCTGCTGACACCTCTGTCTGTCTCAGGAACTGTCCAGAGCAGGAACGATTAGCAAACCTCTCCTACTCTGGACAGTTCTGGACATGGACAGATATGGCAGCAGAGAGCACTGTGGTCAGACAGGAAAGAACTATATAACTTCCTCTCCAGTATACAGCAGCTGATAAGTACTGGAAGGATTAAGATTTTTTAATAAAAGTAATTCACAAAAACTTTCTGCCACCAGTTGATTTGAAAACAATATTTTTTTCCACTTAAGTTCCCCTTTAAATTGTGCCAGAATTAGGCTAGGTTTCCAAATGGGTTTTTTTCCAGGCATTTTTTTCACTTGAAGAAAAAATGGGCAGTCAGTCAAGATGCAGTTTTTGTGGCGTTTTTTTCCCCACAAATAGTTGGTTTTAGTCTTGGCGTTCATTTTTTTTCTTGGGTTTTTCCCCCTGTGTTTTTATCATAACCAGTCATATAACTGTTTTATCATGTGACTCTAAGATTTATATTGAAGTAGTAAGGAAAAAACAGCAATGCTAAACCCACATGTTTTTTTATGGCATTTATGGCCAAAGAGGAGTGAAAAAAATACCATACTGACTTACAACTGGCTGCAGTGTTTAACAAAAGAAAAAAAATGGTGGCATTTGTGGCGTATTTTTTTTTTTTACTTTTTGAAAAAAAAACTGTGGAAAAATAAAAGCAAGTGAAATGGAAATCAAACCTCAAGGAATGAAGGAATATAGTAAGGTGTATAGTACCTTAATATAAATAGAGAAATATGATGTAGCTGGTTTCATGAAAAATAGCGTAATTTATTGAATGAATAAATAAATAAATACAGAAGCTGGTATCTGAGCAGGGCCTTTGCTCCAGATCCAGTGATAATAGGTTAATAAACTATTGATAGGACAAACAGTTTAAAAAAAAGTCCTGTACTTAAGGACCCAGGGCGTACCTGTAGGCCCGTGGGAATTCCAGTTGGCACCCCGTGTAACCCCCCCCCCCCCCCATGTCAATTCAGACTGGCGATTAGAGGTCAATCGGGTCTCCGGTGACCCGGAAAAAAGGGTGATAGGTGCCATCTCGGACGCCACCTTTACCAGCAGGAGTGAGGTGGCATGGGTGCCACCTCACGATCATGTGGTCACGTGCCTGCCGGGAGTTGTAGTCCCCTCCCAGCTCCTCACAGTCAGTTCATTGCATTTCTGACTACACTTCCCAGAGACGCTGTGTGGCTGGACGTTTCTCTACACCATCACACATTGGAGTTGGTTGCTATGGAAACGGTATTGCGGTATGTGAAAAATTCATATCGTAAGACAAAAACACACCGGTATTCGGTATGAAACGGTATACCGCCCAGCTCTAGCGATGATTACCGTTGATCGAGGCGGCAATCGGGGCCTTCCTTACCTCGGCAGAGTTCAGCAGGGGTCCCCTCAGGCAGCGGCAGGATTGGGATGGCAGGAGCAGCGGAGGCGGCAGGATACAGCAGGAGGTGAGGCCTGTTCCCCTCCTTCTGTTGCTAAGCAACAACTCCCAGAATGCACAGCCAAAAGGCATGCTGGGAGTTGTAGTTTTGCAACAGGTAGAGGCACAACTACAACTCCCAGCATGCCCTTTGGCTGTCTGTGCATGCTGGGAGTTATAGTTATGCAACAGCTGGAGGCACTTTTTTTAAGTGTGCCTCCAGCTGTTGCATAACTACAACTCTCAGCATGCACGGACAGCCAAAGGGCATTCTGGGAGTTGTAGTAATGTGCCTCCAGCTGTTGCATAACTACAACTGCCAGCATGCCCTTCGTCTGTCAGTGCATGCTGAGAGTTGTAGTTTTGCAACAACTGAAGGCACAAAATGCAGTGAGCATTTACACCTCACAGATGTCTGACAGATTTTTGGAACAGTGATCTGTGAAAATGAAAAATGTAATTTTTCATTTGCTCAGCCCACTGTTCCAAAGATCTGTCAAACATCAATGGGGTGTAAATACTCACTGCACCCCTTATTACATTTTGTGAGGGGTGTAGTTTCCAAAATGGGGTCACATGTGGGGGGGGTCCACTGTTCTAGCACCACGGAGGGGCTTTGTAAACGCACATGGCCCCCGACTTCCATTCCAAACAAATTCTCTCTCTATAAGCTCAGTGGCGCTCCTTCTCTTCTGAGCATTGCAGTCGCCTGCAGAGCACTTTACATCCACACATGGGGCATTTCCATACTCAGAAGAAATGGGGTTACAAATTTTGGGAGGCTTTTCCTCCTATTACTCCTTGTGAAAATGAAAAATTTGGGGTAACACCAGCATTTTAGTGAAAAAATTGCATTTTTCATTTTCACGTCCAAATTTAGCGGAAATTTTTTCAAACTCCTGTGGGGTGTAAAGGTTCACTGTACCCCATGTTACGTTCCTTAAGGGGTGTAGTTTCCAAAATAGTATGCCATTTGTTTTTTTTTTTGCTGTTCTGGTACCATAGGGGCTTCCTAAATGCGACATTCCCCCCAAAAACCATTTCAGCAAAATTTGTTTTCCAAAAGCCAAATGTGACCAAACTTGACGTCCACACATGGGGTATTTCCATACTCAGAAGAGATGGGGTTACAAATTTTGGGGGGCATCTTCTCCTATTACCCCGTGTAAAAAATGTAAAATTTGGGGAAAAAAATGCATTTTAGTGACTTTAACGAAAAGTCGTCAAGCACCTGTGATGTGTTAAGGCTCACTTTACCCCTTGTTATGTTCCTTGAGAGGTGTAGTTTCCCAAATAGTATGCCATGTGTTTTTTTTTGTTTGTTTTTTTGCTGTTCTGGCACTATAGAGGCTTCCTAAATGTGACATGTCCCCCAAAAACCATTTAAGCAAAATTCACTCTCCAAAATCCCATTGTCGCTCCTTCCCTTCTGAGCCCTCTAGTGCACCCACAGAACACGACATGCACATATGAGGTATTTCCTTACTTGAGAAAAATTGGGTTACAAATTTTGGGGGATTTCTCTCCTTTTACCCCTTGTAAAAATGCAAAAAGAACATGCGAGTGTAAAAAATGAAGATTTTGAATTTTCTCCTTCACCTTGCTGCTATTCTATGAAACACCTAAAGGGTTAACACACTTTCTGAATGCCATTTTAGATACTTTGAGGGGTGCAGTTCTTATAATGGGGTCATTTATGGGATATTTCTAATATGAAGGCCCCTGAACTTTGAAGCCCTCTGGTGTCTTCCAAAAGTGAAAATATGTCAAATTTATGATGCCAACATAAAGTAGACATATTGGGGGAGATGTATCAATGTTGTTTTTGGTAGACGTTTTTTGTAGATCATTTTGGTTGGTCTAAATTTGGAGCAATTTCTCCAAATTTATCAAACTTGTGCAAGCCCCATGATAAATTTCGTGCAATGGTCTAAATCTCCACACAGTTCTATTTGTAGACCTGTTCTACACCTCACAGGAATAGTGGTGTTTCCTGGACGCTGGTCTTTTGTTCTATTGTTTTTCAGGATTCCACTGAGGTTTTTTTTGTCCACCAGCAAAAACGCCTGAAAAACGGTCCCAGCTTTTCCTGCATTTTGGTAATTTTTCTTGGGGGAGATTTATCAAAAACTGTACAGAGGAAGAGTAGTGCAGTTGCCCATGGCAACCAATCAGATTGCTTCTTTACAAAAATGAAAGGAGCAATCTTTCATTGCTCTACATAGGTTTTGATTAATCTCCCCCCCCCCCCCCCCTTGTGTTTTTTCTTGCATTTTTGCTGGTGTGCGGAAACAAACATTTTTGTACCCTGTGTGCATTTTTTTCACTGCAGGTACTACTCCATGGGTCGGATGCAGAGCGCCCGCCCCACGGAGTGTAAGGAGGTAAGGAGTGATGTATAGCATATACATATACAGGGTGCAGAGCATCACTACTTACCTCCGCCCGCTGTATAGTATACAGGGGGCATAGTGTATCCATGTATACTATACAGGAGCCCAGCAAGGAAAGAGTTAACCCACACTGCAGCTCATAGTTAAATCTTTGTGCGCTCTCTTGTATATACAGCCATCTATAGATGACTGTATATACAGGATACAGTAGGCAGACAAGAACAATTGGAGGCCCCCTGTTACATACTGCAGTATGGGCACACTCACCAGGTGAGATCGCAAATGATGTCCTCAACTTTTTTTTCTCTCATTTCAGACACGTGAATGGGGAGGACTACGTCAGATTCAGTGTATTGCGATGATGACCAGCTTTTTTTTAATGTCAATAAAAGGTTTAATGAGGGCTGTGTGGGGAGTGTTTTGTTTTTTTAAATACATTTTTTTTTCAATGCCGGGCTTAGCGTTAGCCACAAAAACAGCTAGCGCTAACCCCCAATTATTACCCCGTTACCCACCGCCACAGGGTTGCCGGGAAGAGCCAGTACCAACAGGCCTGGAGTGTCAAAAATAGCGCTCCTGGCTGGGGTTATTTAGGTTGGGGAGAGCCAGTAACAATGGTCCTCGCCCACCCTGGTAACGTCAGGCTGTTGCTGATTGGTTGGTATCTGACTGACACTGAAAATATGGGGAACCACACACTTTTTTTTATTACAAAAAAAAACAACACATAGGCTTCCCCATATTTTCAGTGTCAATCAGACACCAACCAATCAGCAACAGCCTGACATTACCAGGATGGGCGAGGACCATTGTTACTGGCCCTCCCCAGCCTAAATAACCCCAGCCTGTTACCGCCTAGGCCAAGGAGCGCTATTTTTGATGCTCCGGGCCTGTTGGTAACGGCTCTTCCCGGCACCCCTGTGGCGGTGAGTACCGGGGTAATAATTGGGGGTTAGCGCTAGCTGTTTTCGGGGCTAACGCTAAGCCCAGCTTAGTAAAAGATTCCGTCTACAAGACGGTTTCCACTACTAAGCCTGAAATTTCAATTATAAAAAACACAACACATGAAATAAAAAATGGATTTAAAAAAACACTCCCCCCACAGCCCTCGTTAACCCTTTTATTGAAATTTAAAAAAATGCTAGTCATCGTCACACTCCACCGAATCTCAGGTAGTCCTCTGCATTCACTTATCTGAAATGACAAGAAAATAAAAACACGAAAAATGGGTCAGTACATTTTTGGCGCTTTCCCCTGGGTAAAGCGCACATAATGCAGTGTGTTCCTAAAGAGGGAGCCTCCAATTGTTGCTAAACTACAACTCCCATCATGGGGGCTGTAGGTAAACAACAGCTGGAGTCTCCCTGTTTGGGAACACACTGCCAAAAAGGCTCTGTTCCCATTATGCAAAACGCATAATGAGAACAGAGCCATACTTACCACCCTGGCTTCAGCCCTGGACTGTGAAGCTCCGCACCCTAATGCTGTCATCACTAGGGGGCAGGGGCGGAGAAGTTGCAAGGGGTCTCAAGAGTGAGACCCCTGAGATCCGTCAGTCTGCCCTTGGACTGCTACTCCCATCATGGGAAATTTTGTGTCCCATGATGGGAGTAGTTGTAGTACTGCAGTGCTGAGGGATGGCTCTTACACATCCCCCAGCTGTGAAACTGTATTGTGACTGTTAGGACTACTACTCCCATCATGAACAGACTCTGTCCATGATGGGAGTTGTAGTCCTCGGGCTGAAGGACAGATCGCAGCAGGTCATTCTTCAGAGACCCGCTGCGATCTGCATTTATTAACTTAAAAAGCCTGCGGCAACGCTGCACTCCCCCCCCTCCTCCCGTATACAGATGTCACGATTCATAATCCCCGCCGCCGGGAGACCGGAGCTCTGATTGGTGGAAAGCTATTCACCACTATACACCAATCCGAGCTCCTGTCTTCTGGTGGGGATTATGAATTGTGACAGGTCTATACAGGGGAGCGAGTGGAGCCGCTTCTACAGTATATAATTGTTATGTGTACTGTACCCCCCCCCTCCCCCCCCAGACTAATACTGACCCCTTCTATAGTGAGCGCTGGGACCGCTGTGTGATTGACAGGTCCCCAGCGCAAGTGTCCGGCCCCACTGACCTTTATATGTTATAAATCTTTATGATACACACTGCCCGTCCTCCTCTTATTTCTTCTGATACCGGAGACGCGCGGCTTCTGCTTTCACTATAGTCAGAGCGCCCCTGCCGTTGTCTGACCCCAGCCCCGTGCAGTGTGGAGGCAGGGAGGGGGCGCTCTGTCTATAGACTATGATACAGAAGCCGCGCGACTCCGGTATCAGAAGAATGAAGAGGAGGACGGGCAGTGTGTATCATAAAGATTTATAACATATAAAGGTCAGTGGGGCCGGACACTTGCGCTGGGGACCTGTCAATCACACAGCGGTCCCAGCGCTCACTATAGAAGGGGTCAGTATTAGTCTGGGGGGGGGGGGGGGGGGCAGTACACATAACAATTATATACTGTAGAAGCGGCTCCACTCGCTCCCCTGTATAGACCTGTCACAATTCATAATCCCCACCAGAAGACAGGAGCTCTGATTGGCTAATAGTGGTGAATAGCTTTCCACCAATCAGAGCTCCTGTCTCTCGGAGGCGGGGATTATGAATCGTGACATCTGTATACGGGAGGCGGCGGCAGCGCAGTGGAGCCGCATATACCGCCGGCTTTTTAAGTTAATAAATGCAGATCGCAGCGGGTCTCTGGAGAATGACCTGCTGCGATCTGTCCTTCAGCCCGAGGACTACAACTCCCATCATGGACAGAGTCTATCCATGATGGGAGTAGTAGTCCTAACAGTCACAATAGAGTCCCGCAGACGGGGGATGTGCGTCTCTCAGCGCTGTGGTACTACAACTACTCCCATTATGGGACAGATTCTGTCCCATGATGGGAGTAGTTGTAGTACTGCAGTGCTGAGAGACGGCTCCTGCCTCCCCCACCTGCATCTTCCACCGTCTGCCATTTTCTACGAGTCCTTGCTAGCACTCTTAGGTTTAGACTACTTTACTTGCAAAAAAGCGCAATTGCGCAAAAAAAAACATCTACTTTTTTTTTGCGCAATTGATAAATACCAGTCCACTGGATTAGGTGGTGTACGGTAGACCAAACTGGTGACAACTTTAGAAAGCTGTCCACCAAGAAAAACGCAGCTCTATGCAAAAAAAGCGCAATTGCGCAAAATTTGTAGACGTGAAAAATGGTCTAAATGCAATGATACATGTCCCCCATTGTATATGTGAATCAATATATCATTTATTTGGGATGTCCATTTTCCTTATAAGCAGAGAGTTTAAAAGTTAAAAAAAAATAAAACATTTTTACATTTTTCATCAAATTTTAGAATTTTTCACCAAGCAATGATGCAAGTATTGACAAAAATGTACCACTAACATAAAGTAGAATATGTCACGAAAAAACTATCTCGGAATCAGAATGAAAAGTAAAAGCATCCCAGAGTTATTAATGTTTAAAGTGACAGTGACCAGATGTGCAAAAAATGCTCCCGTCTTTAAGGGGTTAATATTTAGGAATGAGAATATTCTCATTCCTACATATTAGTCTTGTTTTATCTTTTTTTTTTTTTTTTTTTTTTACAACTGTTTCTTTATCCTATTGATATTTGATTCAACTATTCTGTTGTAATTTTGTGTATTTATTTTAAATCACAAATGATACACTAATAAACGTTAAACATAAATTGGCCTACAAAGATAAGTCTTCAGAAATCACTAAGTTTAAAAAAACATGCAGAACCAACATTGCCCAACAAAATGCAAAACAGACCACCAACAAGTTAAAAAAAAAAGATTCATAAATCGCACAAAAGGGTTTGAAAATCTACAACTGCAGAGTTCGTTGCTCAGCCAAATCCACAATACTACAGATTTATTGTGGGTTTTGACACAATGAAACTTGAGAAAAACTGACATACTGTGGATCTAAAATCTACACCGCAGGTCAATTTCCATAAAGATTTTATCATCCCCTTTACTGCTACTCGGAACAGTGCAGATTTTCTACATGAAAATTCTATGAGAAAAATCTGCAGCAAATACTATACATGACATGTGACCCTACTCACAAAATGCAGAGTGCCACATATCTGAGCCCCTCGACAGTATAGGCACCACACCACATGAACCTTGACCTACAATGCCTGTGATGTTTTAGGACAGGGGTGTTTTCTTTTTTGATTATTTTTAGTTGATTCCCACATTCAGGCTTTTAGATACAGTTTTGGAATCCACAACAAAGAATGGAGTAAAAAACTGAAGTCTCAGTCTTTCCTTTATGTGTGTGTCCTCCGTTTATGAAGTGTTAGGCTAGGTTTCCACACAGGTTTTTCTCTGGCGTTTTTTGGAATACTGCCACTGCAGTTTTCGAGCCAAAGGCCCCGTTCACACTGCGGAATTCTCGCGGCCGAATTCCGCGAGCGGAGGTACCGCCTGGCGGCCGCCGCTGGAGTTTCTTCGGCACTAAGGCCGCGGGGCACTAAGCCGCCACCATTGACGGCTATGCAGTGCTCGCGGAATCCCGTTCTTTCTTTGCGCAAAACACTTTCAGCAGCAGAAATGTCCGCCGCTGAAATTCCGCAGTGTGAACGGGTCTCGCGGAGACCCATTGACACTAATGTTAAAGTTCACACTTCGGAATTGCGCCCGCGGAATTGCACCCGGAAATTCCGCGGAGATTCCGTAGTGTGAACGGGGCCAAAGCCAGAAGTGGATCCAGAAGGAATAGAAGTATGAGTCCTTCCTTTATATTTCCCATTACTTCTGAATACACATCTGGCTTTGGCTCAAAAACTGCATAACAAATCCTGGACAATGTAACACACACCCATAAGTCGCCTTTAAAATGGTCTTATGAGGATTTGTTGCCAGTTTATTAAAGAAAAAAAAAAAAAAAAACGTATTCAAAGCAGTCATACAATATAGACTAAGGGACATGATGATGATGATAAACATTCCTAGCAAATAGCTACTACACCGTTCATCCAGGAACCAATATTATAAATAAAAACTAGTAATAAAAATACCATAATACTATTTAGATACAAAAGAATACTCTATTAACAAACACAACTTTTCATAAAAAAAAATATATATATATATATATTTTTTTTTTTTTACAAAACGTTACAGAAAGTTACTAAACAGTGCAACCAGGGACCCATAGTATGAATAAAAAGCAGTGATAAATATACCATAATACCATTGATATCCAAAGATAATACTCTATTTACAAACACAAATCTTTAGTAAAAAAAAATATATGTCAAAAGAAAATTTACAAAACGTTACAGAAAGATACAAAAAATTAGGCTGGGTTAGCTGTTGTATTTTGGTCAGTATTTTCAGCCAAAAGCAAGGGAGAGAAACAGAGAAAAGGGTGCAAATCTACCTTTCATTGTAGCGTAGGTTGGTTTTGATAGAAGAGGGATAAGCATCAGGTACACAAAATAGATGACGGAGAACCCATTGAAGCGGATGCAAATTGCTTCAGGATGCAACAAAAGTGAAATTAGATCAATTCTTAGAATGTAATAGTCATAGAAAACACATTTTATGAATAATTTGAGGCTAAAGTAGTATTGTGGATTTCGATACCTACCTGCCAGTAAGCAGCATGGAAGGAGGAAACGGAAGACCAGTCCGCATAATAGTTCATTTGCCATTCTCTATGCCAATCAGCAGAGGCAGGTTAGGTTGGGCCAAGCAGTCTGGTCACACTAAGGTGGACATCTTGAACGCCTTAGAAAGTAGAACATTGGAATTTAACTTTTGTGGTTTAATTAGGATTGTCTAGAATAGGTGAAGAGAGGAGACCCACCTGAGTGTCCAGACTGGTCAGGGAGAAGCTGGGAGTGAGAGGTCTTCAGAGAGCTGAGGGAGGTGCCTGCGAGCAGAGGGAAGGAACATATTGATCCAGATGCCCTCACATTCCACTGCTCTCCGGACAATGCTATTATATCTCCCGCTTCACCTTCCCCAGTCTCTGTTGTACACAAACAAGCTGCTCACGGTGGAATACTGCATATAGATAGATTAAGCCTTCAGACAAAGCTTAGGGAAGGGAAAGGCAAGTCCTACAAAGAGGAAAAGAAACGCTTGTGTTATTATAAAAAATACATTTCTTACTGACTTGAAGAAGAGCATTTCCATTAATATACGATTATTGGTGTAAAAATTACATTTATACCTGCCACAAGTGGGTCAGGTTTCTGTTCTTTTCATACAAAAATAGTTTCACAATTCACACATAAGGCAAGTGATTGGTACAAAGAATATGGCCCAGATTTATCAAAGAATGTCTACGGTAGAGCTATTTTCCCACATTTATTTGGGTGGTGGGTTTGACTAGCGTGCATCTTATTTATCAAGACGGTGCAGCAGGATGATGAATTTTGTGCAGCTCTGCTGTGGTGGGAAAAGCTCTACCACATACACTTCTTCTAGACGCTTGTGAGGGAGGGAAGTAGACACTTTCCCGGGTCCTGAATTTGGCAGGTTAGGTGTTTTTACTTACTTTCACAGAGCTGCCTGGACATTTTTACTTGCATTTTAGACGCTACGATCAAATTTGATTGTGGTGTCTAAGGGGTTAAAGCTGGGCATCACCGTGATCCGTGATGTCTGGCATTAGAGATGGGTCCTGGTGGCAGATAGCCGCCAGGACTGCCCAGCAATGACCCGCACTCAGCCCCTGAGCACGTGTCATGGAAGAGGAGTGGGACCCTGTCGTCCACAAGGGGTTAAAGGTTGAATTGTGGAAGGTAGAAATTACTCTCATGCCTACTGGTAGGTGCTGCAGCTTTGCACCTAAAAAAGAACCTTTGCACACAAAATAGCCACAAAGTAGCGACTTCCGACAAAAGTCGCAAATGATAAATACGTGACCAAAAGAAAAATTTCTATGGGTAGGGAAAAAGAATAAAACTGTCTATATCAAAAGGCGCATAAAAGTTTCAAAATATACTGCTTGCGCCTGAACTACACCTAAGCATGGACAAAAAAAAATGCTCTAAAAGCAATGATAAATCTCCCCCTTTATGTGCAAATGTGAATATAGCCTCATAGGGCTGCAATGATTACTTCACATTATCAATAAAAATCGATATCTGGATTAGTTGTCGACGTTTTCCATCATTGATTAATCGCGCTCCAATTAGTTGTGCGGCAAAAAATGGCAGAACGCCGGTTATCGAACATGCTGCGGCAGAAGGAGGCCACAAACACTAGAGACCTCTGGAGCACAATGGAAGCCGGATAACGTCATTGTATTGACCACAGACCACGAAAGGAAGCCAGAGGAACATGGCGCATCTAGAATACAAGCTGCAACACAGTAAGAATCCTGCAGGACCTGTCCCTCTGTCCTCTACCCTGCTGCTTGCACTGCGTTTAACAGTAAGGGTACGGTCCCACGTATTTCACGCTGCGCAAAATGTGATGCGCAGCAGGAAATATGCTGCGTATTCTCTGATGGCAGCCCTGTGTGTTTAATGATGTTTGCCGGTGGGGCCACGCGACTCAGTCAAACCGGCATGCGGCCCTGCCCCCAAACCTCTCTCAACACACAGGTCTGCCGCTGGGTAGCCCCCTGTGTATGCTGATCGGAGAATACACAGCGTATTTCCCACTGTGCAGCACATTTTCTGTACCCTAAGAGGGAGTGATATGTGAGAGATGATTATGGAAGAGATCACGAGAGTCCACTCTGGGTTGTACCGCAGAGCGCACCAAACTCGTTTTCACATTGCATATACTATCTATCTACTAGTTCTTCCAGAAGTTAAAAAAGTGCTTTAAGTCTCATTGTTTCCACTCTATTCACATATTATAGTAATCAGGAGGAGAATAGTAGTTGTAGTACTTTTTACATAAGGAGATTGAATGTGCAATATATGCCTTCAGTCCTCATAGTGACACAGTATAGTGGTAAGGAGGAGGATAGTAGTACAGTGGTCCCTCAAGTTACAATATTAATTGGTTCCAGGACGACCATTGTATGTTGAAACCATTGTATGTTGAGACCATAACTCTATGGAAACCTGGTAATTGGTTCTAAAGGCACCAAAATGTCATCCAAAAATAGGAAAAAGTGAGGGTTAAACAAAAATAAGTAGATAACTAATATAGAGAAAGCAAATCCTTATATATAAAAGTAAGAAAGATCTGCTGGGAGCTGTAAAACACTGTCTATGTCAGTATTTCCCAAGCAGGGAGCCTCCAGCTGTTGCAAAACTACAACTCCCAGCATACCCGGACAGCCTTTGGCTGTCCGGGCATGCTGGGAGTTGTAGTTTTGCAACAGCTGGAGGCTCCCTGCTTGGGAAACACTGGTCTATGTAGAGGACAGGAGCTTCTTCAGGGTCCTGTACAGTACACGCAATGTCCTAAAAAAGTAAAATGGAGTCGCCCTCACCTGGTGTCCAAAGGAGCAGCTAACCCTGGTACAGGTAAATAGTTCAGAACATGTAATACCTCTCTGTACTGTAGGGGGCGCTACCAGACATCAGTCAGTGCATGCACTTCAGTAATACAGGGGTTTTACCAGTGAATGCCCATTCTGATCTTCCAGCCATTGACATGTTTCACAGATCTGCACTGTCTGTACATTGTATGTTGAGTCTGGTTTCAACTTACGATGGTCCAGAAAATACCATTGTATGTTGAATCTATTGAATGTTGAGGCCATTGTAAGTTGAGGGATCACTGTAGTAGTACTTTACATGAAAAGACTTAGGGGAACATTTATCATTGTATTTAGAACTGTTTTGTTCTCTATATTTGGCGCAGTTTAGGCACAGTGGATTTTTTTTTGCGACTTTTCAAATAGACATGCTTTACAATGTTGACTTGCAATACACCATTTATCCTTTTCACTATGCAGTGGTCATGTACACTGCTCAAAAAAATAAAATAAAAATAAAGGGAACACTTAAACAACACAATGTAACTCCAAGTCAATCACACTTCTGTGAAATCACACTGTCCACTCAGGAAGCAACACTGATTGACAATCAATTTCACATGCTGTTGTGCAAATGGAACAGACAACAGGTGGAAATTATAGGCAATTAGCAAGACACCCAAATAAAGGAGTGGCTCTGCAGGTGGTGACCACAGACCACTTCTCAGTCCCTATGCTTCCTGGCTGATGTTTTGGACTCTTTTGAATGCTGGCGGTGCTTTCACTCTAGAATAATAAATTAATAATTTAGGTTCACTACTGTGGTAGATGTAGACAGTAACATATGACTAACCCTCAAAATAATGTTAAAATTTAGACATTAGCCAGTATATCCTTATGTGAAGGATATACCTGAGCTCACACACCAACGCCAAGGTTTCTCAAGTGGCACGGGACCTAAAACTAACCTACCTGTGCCATATGGGCAATACCAGGGGCCAGTGGGCAATTACAGCGGCATTAGGTCCAGCTCACAGCCTCACATAACACATCCTAGACCTGAATGAATGAACTAATCGTATGAAATACTTTTGTCTTTACATAGTTGAATGTGCTGACAACAAAATCACACAAAAATTATCAATGGAAATTAAATATCAATCCATGGAGGTCTGGATATGGAGTCACACTCAAAATCAAAGTGGAAAACCACACTACAGGCTGATCCAACTTTGATGTAATGTCCTGAAAACAAATCAAAATGAGGTTCAGTAGTGTGTGTGGCCTCCACGTGCCCATATGACCCCCCCCCCCCTACAACACCTGGGCATGATCCTGATGAGGTGTCTCCTGTGGGATGTCCTCCCAGACCTGGACTAAAGCATCCGCCAACTCCTGGACAGTCTGTGGTGCAACGTGGCGTTGGTGGATGGAGCGGTACATGATGTCCTAGATGTGCTCAATCGGATTCCGGTCTAGGGAACGGGCGGGCCAGTCCATAGTATCAATGCCTTCCTGTTGCAGGAACTGCTGACACACTCCAGCCATATGAGGTCTAGCATTGTCTTCCATTAGGAGTAACCCAGGGCCAACCGCACCAGCATATGGTCTCACAAGGGGTCTGAGGATCTCATCTCGATACCTAATGGCAGTCAGGCTACCTCTGGCAAGTACATGGAGGGCTGTGCAGCCTGCCAAAGAAATTCTACCCCACCGCCAAACCGGTCATGCTGGAGGATGTTGCAGGCAGCAGAACGTTCTCTGCGACGTCTCCAGACTCCAGTCTGTCACATGTGCTCAGTGTGAACCTGCTTTCATCTGTGAAGAGCACAGGGCACCAGTGGCGAATTTGCCAATCTTGGGTTCTCTGGCAAATGTCAAACGTCCTGCACGGTGTTGGGCTGTAAGCACAACCCCCACCTGTGGACGTCGGACCCTCATACCACCCTCATGGAGTCTGTTTCTGACCTTTTGAGTGGACACATGCACATTTGTGACCTGCAGGAGGTCATTATGCAGGGCTCTGGCAGTGTTCCTCCTTGCACAAAGGCAGAGGTAGCGGTCCTGCTGCTGGGTTGTTGCCCTCCTACAGCCTCCTCCACGTCTCCTGATGTACTGGCCTGTCTCCTGGTAGCTCCTCCATGCTCTGGACACTATGCTGACAGACACAGCAAACCTTCTTGCCACAGCTCGCATTGATGTGCCATCCTGGATGAGCTGCACTACCTGAGCCAATGTGTGGATTGTAGACTCCGTCTCATGCTACCAGTAGTGTGAAAGCACCGTCAGCAATCAAAAGTGACCAAAACATCAGCCAGAAAGCAGAGAAACTGAGAAGTGGTCTGTGGTCACCACCTGCAGAACCACTCCTTTATTGGGGTGTCTTGCTAATTGCCTATAATTTCCACCTGTTGTCTGTTCCATTTGCACAACAGCATATGAAATTGATTGTCAATCAGTGTTTCTTCCTGAGTGGACAGTGTGATTTCACAGAAGTGTGATTGACTTGGAGTTACATTGTGTTGTTTAAGTGTTTCCTTTACTTTTTTTTTGAGCAGTGTATATATCCTCCTGACTCAGGATATATACTTTCCAGATTACTGTATTATGAAGAGGACTGAAAACATATAGGGCCTATACTATGGCTTGTGGTAATGCAAATGTAAATGGCTGCAATGCAAACAAGATGGATTTTCTTTTTTATTTCTGAAATAAAGAAAATGTAAGGATTGACTAGATACTGCAGGTGAAGTGATTTGACTGTGCACTAAAGGTTATTGAAGAAGTAAGTATTTGCTTGTTTAGCCACTCCTAATGTTCCCCTAGGTGGCGACTTACCTGCATTTTTTTAATCTGCTATTGTTCTTCCAGTCCATATTAGGTCTAATATTAACCTCCAGTGATGTAGTTGTAAGAACAGATAAAATAAGAACTCCAAGCTGAGTAGTGGAGAAGAGATGTCATACATGCCTGAGAGACTGCAAGGTGAGGAAGGGCTGGGTTGAGTGGTGTGGGGAGTCAGTACTGGATAAGTTGCTATGAGGAAAGGTCAGAGGAACTGAAACGTGTCAGCTTTGTATCTGGGGGCTTTTTTTTGTGCTTTTTGTACTTTTTTGTATGTCCATGGTGTTCTGCCACCCTATATGGATTTTATTGAATTTTTCATTAAAGACTTTTCATGTTTTATCTAAAGTGCTGGCGTACTTTCCAGTTTCCACTGGATAAGTTTGTTAATCTGCTGCTGTTTTTTCTGTCCCTATTATTAGGTCTATTATATTAACCCCCAGTGGTGGGGTTGTGATAGACTGCAATGTGTAATCTGCTACTGTGTAAATTATGTAAATTAACCAGTGTTCTGTATGTCCTAGTACTAAACACTCCCCCACCACCACTCATTTTAGCATTTACTTTTAGCAATTAACAGAAAAGCAATGCATTATGGATGACACAGTGACCTCAGTAATAAAAAAAAGCGTGCAAACCAAGTCATCTAAAGCATGGGAGCATTTAACATTATATCCTTTAAAGGAGTAGTCTCATGGGAAAAAAACATATCCCCTATCCACAGGTTTTAGATCGTGGGAGGGCCAAGCGCTGGGGCCCCCCGTGATCAACTTTTGGGCCCTCTGCTCTCCCTGTGACAACCCCTGCCTGAAGCAGGGGCCACCAAGCCCCCACCATACACAATATCTCTATGGGAGAGCCATTCGGCTATCTTCTGCTATCCCATAGAGACATATGGAGGGGAGGTGGCTGCCCCCGATTTGGGTGGGGGTTATGATGCGCCGCTCCAGTGGAGAGCAGAGGGCCGGAACAGGAGATTGCGTGGGTTCCCAGTGATCCCAGACCCCCCGCGATCTAAAACTTATCCCCTATCCTGTGGATAGAGGATAAGTTTATTGCCATGAGCTATCTCCCTTAAACAAGGTCGTCATCTGCAAAGTTTGCAAAGCAGAGCTTGCGTGGCATGGAAGCACTATGGTTATGAATGATCACCTGAAAAGAAAACATGTCGGCTTAACAGAGTAAGTTAGTAAGGATTAAATAAATAAATAATGCTCAGTATCATGCAGATAAAAAGCTCTTGCTGTCCAACCTACTCACATATTTTCTATCTGAATGTGAGTAAGTTAGACAGAAATAGCTGTTTTTGCATAATCCTAATATATCACTTTCCAATAATTTCAGGAAGACAGCGCTCCATGACAGAATTTGTGCATGTAAATCCCCCTTGTACACTACAACAAGCTTAAGTTCTAACATTCTATCTTAAAAATGTAAATCACTGACGGTCCATGGTTAAAAACAAAGGATTCAGAAACATGGTCACTGTATTTACTCTTTCTTCTAGAACACATTTCACCAAACTAATGGAGAGGAAGTACAAAGAGGCTTTTCAGAATGTAAAGGATCTCATTCACGCTAATATGAGCAGAATTGCCTTCACTGCAGACATATGGACCAGCATAGCAACTGAGACTTACCTTAGAACTACAAAGGGGATGAGTGAAAGATGAATTCTATCTATCTCACAACCATGCCACTGGAGGGGAGACCAGAGGCGGCTCTACTATTAGGCGAGTTAGGCGGCCGCCTAAGGCCTCTCATTAGCAGGGGCCTCACGGCCGCCTAGCTTGCCTCCTAAGAAAGTAAAATAATTGTCGATGCGTACAATCCCTGCTCCTGTACTCACAGCTCTGCAGCTCTTACTGTGCAGGCCCAACGCGAGTCGATGATGTTATCTCATCGCGCAGGGCCTGCACTAGAAGTCCTGCACCGGAACAGGCTCAGGCCCGAAGGAGGATGGCCGGCAGCTCTGGAGCTAAGACTGAGCACTGCTGAACCAGAGAGCACGGACACCAAACTGCAGGTAACAGGACAATTAAAGCGGGGGGAACAGAAATAAGGGAAAGTAGGACACTGGGAATATTAAAGTGAGCACGGCTGTAAGGGGGTAGAGGAGGACAAGTATTTTAGAGCAGAAGATGAAGATTCCACTATATAAGGGGGTACAGGAGGACAGGAAGAGGGCTTTTATATGGTGAGACAGGAGGAGAGGAAGAGGGTTCTATTTAAGGGGGTACAGAAGGAGAAGAGGCTCTATATAAGGGGGTACAGGAAGAGAGGAAGAGGCCTCTATATAAGGGGGTACAGGAGGAGAGGAAGAGGGATCTGTATATAAGGGGGTACAGAAGGAAAAGAAGACTTTATATAAGGGTGTGCAGGAGGAGAAGAAGGCTCTTTATAAGGGGGAACAGGAGGAGAGGAAGAGGGCTCCATATAAGTGGTTACAGGAAGAGAGAAGGGGTATTTAGGAAGGCAGGAGGAGAAGATGGGTCTTTAAGGGGGAACTGGAGGAGTGGAGAGGTCTATAAGGTCTGACAGAAGGGGAGGAGGGTGTCTATAAGGAAGGACAGAAGAGAAGGAAAGCTTTATATTGGGGGACAGAAGATTCTATGTGGGGGTTGCAGGAAGGGTACCTATTAAAGGAGAACCAGGAGGAGGGGTCCATACAGAGGGGAGGACAGGGAGTCTCTGGGAATTGGGTGACTGGATATTTATAGGGCTTGCAGCTGAAGAGTGGCAGGACAGGGGAAGGTTCTTCAGGGGAGTGTCAGGTAGGAGAAGACATAAAGGGCAGCAGAACCTTAGGGAGCACCCTGTCTATCACTATAAGGTCCCTTAAGGTCCTGTTTCTGCTGTTTCCATTTAGGAGATTTATGTAGATTTTAAAGATTTTGAGGTTTTCCCTTTTTTATTCTTTTTTTTGCTGAAGGCCAAAAGTCCAGTAGAGAGTCTTTTTACTGAGTGCAAAAAGGGTTTAAAAACAATGCAGAAATGTAAATCTGGAGCCGCTGTAGTGACTTGCTCTTTTATTTGGCACCACTACCAAGTATTTTACACAATACAGTTTCTTGGTGCTGCCACCCCACACTATGTTGTGACATCTCGTCAGTGAGGGCCTCATGGTCAAGTTTCACCTAAGGCCTCACAATGAAGTGTTCTTGAGGAACGTTCTATGCCACTATGTTTATGAGCAGGCAAGATTATACAACTCTCTTGTGGTGAGGGTGTTGGAAGGGCAGATGGTATTAACCCTTAGGGCAGATGGCATTAACCCTTTGTGTTTGTGACACCAGGGCGTGGTTTACCTAATTCCCAATGATTCCTGGGCAAGGCGATGATTCCTGGGCAAGGCGCAGGGCAAATAATCGCTCCGATGCAAGGTTACAGAACAATGGCTTTTTACTGAGGCAGACAAGGTGTTACAGTCTATACAGCTCAGTTCAGTTGTGGGGAGGAGCAGCGTAAACTTCAGGAAGCTTATCGGCTTGCTGGGACTTATGGTTGCTATTGACTTGACAGATGCAGCCACTTTTATTAACAGACTTGACTTGACCTGACTTTGCTTGGACTGGACTTGACTAGAATTCCCACTGATTTAGGACCTACCTTACAGCTTTGACTTTCACTATAGGTTCAGGGTTAAGTAGAAGCGTGCTGGCTGGATTAGGCCTCAGGCCTCCTTCTGGATCACACAGACTCCTCAGGTCCTCACTCAAGCTGTACCTCAACTATGACTGACTAGGCTAGCTTTTACCAGCTAAGTCTGGTAGCAATTTAGAGATCCCATTGGCCAGATAAGTCATCTGTTCATCTTGCTTACCTTCACGTTCACCTTACATTTCTTAAAGGCACAATAACATATTAATACATTATACCACTTTGCATTAACCCATACATAACTTGATATGGTGGAGAGAGTTCTGAGGAGTGTGGGCCAGGGGACATTGACTGAATCTGCCTGATAGGACTGGCAGGGGTACCGAAGGGCACCTTCTGTACTGAGCCATCACACTGTCTTCCATGCCTGCACTTGCCAAGAGGTTATCGAGGTCCAGTGATTGTGTATCTTTTGAATCTTCAGCCATGAGGAGCTTGCAAGCCACTGCCACAGACAAGCTTCACAACAGATGGAGTGATATCCTTTCTGAACAAGTCCTAAATACTGTCATTATTTCCACTGTGCTAGACCCAAGATTTAATAAGTTAAAGTTTTTGGACACCAGAACAAATGATAAATGTGTAGACAAAAGTGCAGATAGAGCTGCTTGTTCTAACTGTTCTAAAAAGAAATGGAGATCATGGAGGTGCAGCAGCAAACCACTTGTCCTGCAGTATCTAGTTCTACAGCTGACGCTGAGCCTTCAACATCAGCATCATCGATACTTGACTCTCTCCTTGAGTAAACAGGACACAGAGCGACAACAGATGGAGGAGGATATAAAGAACACTAATAAGGAATGAATTCAAGTCCTATTATGCTGAGAAGCCTCTCCAGAAGAATGGCAATCCTCTGAGCTGGTGGAAGAATAACAAGGAAAAATATCCTACTGTGGGCAAACTAGCAAGATCCTACTTGTGTATACCAAGTACGTCCACACCTTCAGAACGTCTCTTCTCTACAGCAGGCAACATAGCTTGTAAGAAGAGAGCTAAATATACTAAAATCCTGATGATTAGTCCTAGCAAGCCATGTGCTTACTAACACCTCTTTTTCCCCGACGGTCATCTAGGCTTTCAATTCCTTCACATGATGCAAATGTACATCAAGGTAAGCAGTAATTTCAAGCACCATGATGTACATGATGTCCACGGTGCTCCGCAACTGCTTAGCTGCTTAACCCTATATATGCCATGGTCAGTACTGACAGCAGAAGGGGGTCCCTCTGTCACCCATTAGTGACCCTGTAATGCAATTACATGGTTTCCGATGATTGCCTTACAGCAGGAGATCAAGTCATAGCCTTCAGGTCTGCTAGCTATGGAAGTCTATGAGACCCAGCCACTGGCTAAGTCTTACAGGCTAACTGGAAAATACGGGCTGACATTCCGCAAATAGCTAGAACCACTCGGAATGCACCGTCTTCATAGGCGGCAATGCATTTCTGAGCAGATTCTGCCAAAAGAATTGACATGGAAAGAGATGCAGGGAAAAAAAACGAAATCATAGAACAATCCACTCAGATGTTGCTTTGAATAATAATCTTCTTTATTAAAGCCAAATCACAATGTGTTTCAAAGCTTACACATGCCTGTTCCTCAGGTAAAAACAGGCTCTATCATTCTGTTTTTTTCTTCCTGCATCTCTTTCCATTATAACCATCGGCCTGGAATCTCTCCAGACCGACCCCGGAAAAGCGGCACCATTTCCTTGGATACCTACAGACACAGTAGTTGGGGCTCATACATCAACTACCAAAGGTGAGCAGTTTTGCTACTTTTTGTTCCTACACGAACACACCTAGAATCCAGCAATACCATCCCATGGGAAGCTCTGCCTCTTTCTATTTTATAGTGTATTCAAAAGAATTGACATGTCAAGTCTTTCGGCAGAAGCTGCATTCGGGATGTTTCCACCGTGGAAATTCCTCAGTGTGCACAATGCAGCAGAATCTCATTGAAAGCAATGTGATTCTGTCGCAACAGAATTTCCAAGCTGAACAACAAAAAGTAAAAACATAAAGCAATTAAAAATACAATAATAATAATTACAATAAATGTAAAAAATAAAAAAAAATAAAAAGAATAAAAAAAGAACGTGTAAAAAAAATGCCCCTTTCTCGCAAATCTCCAAAATTTTTTTTACAAAAAAAGAACAGAATTTTCCATCTTGTCTCCTCAAAAATGTATTAAAAACTGATCAAAAAGTCATATGTACCCCATAATAGTAGCAATAAAAACTAGACCTCACACAGCTCCGTCAACCAGAAAATAAAAATGATGGAAATTATGCCCAAAATAGTTTCTGCAACATCTGCACTAAATATGAGAATTGGTGCTCCTTTCCTTCTGAGCCCTACCACATGCCCAAAAGCAGCTTATGATCACATAGGGAGTACTACCATAACAAAAGTTTGTGCTCATTCTCTTGTGTTCTTTTTCAAAATGTGAAAATTCAAGCTATAACACTTTTATATTGGAATCTTTATATAAGGTCACTCACTACCCCTTATATAAATTTCTTTACAATAGTTGCTTCCAAAATGGGGCATTTTGGGGATGTTTTTCTTATGTTTTGGCACCTCAACACTCTTTTGCAAACCCAATATGGTGCTTGGAAAACAACCTAATAAAAAGAAGAGCACACAATCCACATGTTGATCTTTTATGTGCTCACTAGGGCCACACATGTACTGCAAAAAAACTGCAGATTTTTAAAAATCGGTTGAAATTCTCTGTTAATACCTGCTGTGTTACAGAAAAAAAATTATTAAAGAGAAACTGACAGCTATTTCACCCTCAGTAAACCCAATAGACTGGGTCATAGTGGGGGTGAACAGCTGTAAAATGAGGGGCAACTTTCATATTTAGGTTAGGTATGACATTTTTGGCTTTTACCCTCTCTTTGCCTTAATTTCTGTGAAGCACCTCAGGTGTACACAAATTTTCTTAATCCTGTTGTAGACTCTCTGAGGGGTGCAGGGGTTTCTAGCGCTCAAATCTACGTCAGAAAGAAACTGGCCCTTCGATATAAAGCATTGGTACGGCCTCACCTATAAAGCATTGGTACGACCTCACCTGGAATATGCTGTTCAGTTTTGGGCACCTGTCCATAAAAGGGACACTGCGGAGTTGGAAAGGGTGCAGAGACGCGCGACTAAACTAATATGGGGCATGGAACATCTTAGCTATGAGGAGCGATTAAAGGAGTTACAATTGTTTAGTCTTGAGAAGAGACGTTTAAGGGGGGATATGATAAACGTATATAAGTATATAAATGGCCCATACAAAAAATATGGAGAAAAACTGTTCCAGGTTAAACCCCCCCAAAGGACGAGGGGGCACTCCCTCCGTCTGGAGAAGAATAAGTTTAGTCTCAAGGGGCGACACGCCTTCTTTACCGTGAGGACTGTGAATTTATGGAACGGTCTACCTCAGGAATTGGTCACAGCAGGAACAATTAACAGCTTTAAAACAGGATTAGATACATTCATGGAACAAAATAACATTAATGCTTATGAAGAAATATAAAATCCCATCCCTTCCCCAATATCGCGCCACACCCCTACCCCTTAATTCCCTGGTTGAACTTGATGGACATATGTCTTTTTTCGACCGTACTAACTATGTAACTATGATTTAGGAAATATGTATGCTGTATGCTAGGGAAAATTGGATATGATAATTCAGAAACACGATTATATGGTGAGACTACATGTCTGTAAGGCTGGGTTCACATCAGAATTGAGCTCTGTTTAGGGTTCGATCAAATTACAGGAGCTCAAATATAGACACAGATCCAGGTCCCAAACTGAGCTCCGACGCAGATATGAACAAGGTCTAAAGCAGATGTTTCACAATGTAATGTGTATGGATGATACTAGGGGCAAAGCTCCGGCTGTGAGCACAACCCTTCTGTCTATACTGTTGGCTCAGGGACTCGCTATGTGGAGCGCTCCCGCATGCTAGCCCCCGGCATTCCTTTACCTTCCTCCGTCCCCGGCCTCTCTGCGTTCTTGCCTCACCAGCGCGCATCCCCTGTCCTTAGGGCGCGCATGTGCTGGCGTTGCTAATTTAAAGGGCCAGTACGCCCTTAATTGATGTCCTGCTGGGCGGACCCTATATTAGTCCGGCACCTCCCTAGTGTGGTGTTGTATCTTCGTGCCTTGTGCCTAAGAGAAAGCGTTACTGTAGTGTGTTCCATATTGTGTTTTTGACCTCTTGCTTGTGACCTGACCTTGCTCCTTTGCCGCTTGCCTCCTGACCTTGCGCCTGTGACCTGACTACGCTTCCTTGCCGCCTGCCTCCTGACTTATTGATCGTGACCTGACTACGCTACCTTGCTGCCTGCCTTCTGACCCGTGCTTCATCTGACTCTGCCTCCTTCTGTGCCAAGCATCACCTGGGCAACCTGTGTGGACGGATCATGCCAGGGGTAGCTACATGGGTGCCACCTGCCGCAGCAAGTTCATCCCGCTTTGCGTGGGCTCTGGTGAAAACCAGATGCACCTTAGACTCCGCTTTCTGGTACAGTTCAGCCAAAGTTCACACAGGACAGCGGATCCACTACAACTACTCAGCCCTTACAGTAAGATCTTTACAATAACCTTAGGCTAAGTCCACACAGTGCTTAAATTTTTTTATAACTACATGCACCAAAATTAGTATGTTTAAAATTGTCATCTTCTGACCCCTATAACTTTTTTATTTTATTTTTATTTTATTTTTTGATGGGACTTTTTAATCTCTTTTTATACATTTTTTTAGGGTATAGAAAGTGACCAAAAATATGCAATTTTGGACTTTAGAATTTTTTTATGTGTACGCAATTGACCTTTTAGGTTACCGGTTTAGGTAACATTATATTTTTATAGTTTGGACATTTACGCATGCGACAATACCACATATGTTTTTATTTTTGTTTAAATATATATTTTTTTTTTATGGGAAAAGAAGGTGATTTAAACTTTTATTTAGGAAGGGGTTAAATCACATTTATTCAATTTTTTTACACTTTTTTTTGCCTCCATATGGGACTCTTACATGCAATCGTTTGATTGCATACACTCAAAAATGCTATGCCATAGCATAGCATTGATCAGTGTTATCTGCGCTCGATTGCTCAAGCCTTGATCTCAGGCTTGGAGTAATCAAATGCTGATCGGAAAACGGGAAGGAAGGCAAGTACCCGCCTGCTGTCCTCTCAGCTGTTTGGGATGCCCTGATCCTGAACAGCTACGCTGAGCTAACCGGCAGTATTTTCTCCCGGTTTAGATGCCGCAATCAACTTTAATTGCGACCTCTAAAGGTTGATGTCCGGTATTAGCCCTGGCTGCTGATAGCATTTGGGACCCCAGAGATACGAAGCGCACTCAGCTCCTGAGCACACTTCACATACCGAGAGCCAACCATGAGCGTAAATATAAGCCTGTGGTCGTTAAGGAGTTAAAGAGGCATCTGAAAATCACAGAAGCAATCTGATTGGTTGCTATGGGCAACTGCACCACTTTTCCTCTCTGTCAGGGCTTGCTTTATTTAATGGCGAGTTCAGTTTTTATTTTTATTTTTGGGAACATACAATGGGATGAATGAAACAGGAATTCTGGCATTGTCTGTTTATTTTTCATTTTTATATGTTGTTCACTGTGTGAATAGGGTAATGTCTTAATTTTATCATTCACATCATACCCAACATGGCAATAAGATTTGTCTTTATATTATTCTTTTTCACAATAAATAATTTTTTACTGTATTTTATTATGTTCTGTTAATATTTTAAACATTTTTTTTCCCCACCATGAAATCACCCATTTGTTGGTACAGTACACTGCAATACCTCAGTAATGCAGTATATTAACCCCTTAAGGACGCAACCCATTTGGGCCTTAAGGACGCAGACAATTTTATTTTTACGTTTTCGATTTTTCCTCCTCGCCTTCAAGTCTTTTATATTTTCATCCACAGACTAGTATGAGGGCTTGTTTTTTGCATGACCAGTTGTCCGTTGTAATGCCATCACTCACTTTACCATAAAATGTATGGCGCAACCAAAAAAATACTATTTGTGTGGGGAAATTAAAAAGAAAACCACAATTTTGCAAATTTTGGAAGGTTTCGTTTTCACGCCGTACAATTTACAGTAAAAATGACATGTGTTCTTTATTCTTTGGGTCAATACGATTAAAATGATACCCATGACAACCTACTTTTCTATTACTGTTGCGCTTAAAAAAAATCACAAACTTTTTAACCAAATTAGTACGTTTAAAATCCCCCTATTTTGAAGACCCATAACTTTTTCATTTTTCTGTATAAGCAGCGGTATGAGGGCAATTTTTTTGCGCCGTGATCTGTACTTTTTATTGATACAATATTTGCTTATATAAAACCAGCTATTTTGGACTTTTTTTTACGATCACGCCGTTCACCGTACGGTATCATTAACATTTTATTTTAATAGTTCAGATATTTACGCACGCGGAGATAAAAAAATATTTTATATACATATTTGGTAACACTTTTGGGGGTGAAATTGGGAAAATGGGACAAATTACGTTTTCATTGGGGAGGGGGTTTTTCAAATTTTTTTTAACTTTATTTTTTAACTTTTTTTTTAACTTTTTTAACTTTTATTTTTACACTTTAATAGTCCCCATAGGGGACTATTTATAGCAATCATTCGATTGCTAATCCTGTTCAGTGCTATGTATAGGACACAGCACTGATCAGGGTTATCGGTCATCTTCTGCTCTGGTCTGCGGGAAGGCAGATCAGAGCAGAAGACTCCCGGAAGACAGCGGAGGCAGGTGAGGGGACCTCCGTCTGCCATGCTGGATGATCGGATCGCCGCGGCAGCGCTGCGGGCGATGCGATCATCCATTGAAGTGACCGCGATGCTGCAGATGCCGTGATCTGTATTGATCACGGCATCTGAGGGGTTAATGACAGACATCCGTGGGATCGGGGGTGTCCGCCATTACCGGCGGGTCCCTGGCTGCGATCAGCAGCCGGGACCTGCCGCGCATGATCCGGGCATCGCTCCGATGCCCGCGGTTATGCTTAGGACGTAAATGTACATCCTGGTGCGTTAAGTACCACATCACCAGGACTTACATTTACGGCGCTCGTCGTTAAGGGGTTAAGCCTCTAAGCATAATATTGATAGGACGACTATTAGAGACATTTACTAAAATCTGTGTAGAGGAAGAGTGGCACCGTTTGCCGTTAATTACCAATCAGATCTCTTCTTTTATTTTTCAGAGGCCTTTATAAAAATAAAAGAAACTATCTGATTGGTTTCTATGAGCAACTGTACCACTCTTCCTCTAAATAGGTTTTGATAAATATTCCCCTATTAGGTCGTTAGGACCACTCCGAAATGCGCCGTCTCATAGACGACAATGCATGTCTGTGCAGACTCCGCAAAAAGAATAGACATGACTATTCTTTCTGCAGATGTTGGAATCTGAAGATGTTTCTGGCATGGAAATTCAGTGCAGCAGAATCCCATTGAAATAAATGGGACTCTGCTCCTGGGGAATGTCCACGCAGAAATCTTCTGCAGAATTCTGCCCGGAAATTCCACTGTGTGAACGTTGCCTAAAACAGAGAAACGGTCCAAATCTATTCATTATAATTGTCCTTTATGAGGATCACACTGGTTTTGGCTTAACCCCTTAAGGACTCAGCCCATTTTGGCCTTAAGGACTCAGACAATTTAATTTTTACGTTTTCATTTTTTCCTCCTCGCCTTCTAAAAATCATAACTCTTTTATATTTTCATCCACAGACTAGTATGGGGCTTGTTTTTTGCGCGACCAGTTGTCCTTTGTAATGACATCACTCATTATATCATAAAATGTATGGCGCAACCAAAAAACACTATTTTTGTGGGGAAATTAAAAGAAAAACGCAATTTTGCTAATTTTGGAAGGTTTTGTTTTCACGCCGTACAATTTATGGTAAAAATGACGTGTGTTCTTTATTCTAAGGGTCAATACGATTAAAATGATACTCATTATTATATACTTTTATATTATTGTTGCGCTTAAAAAAAATCACAAACTTTTTAACCAAATTAGTACGTTTATAATCCCTTTATTTTGATGACCTCTAACTTTTTTATTTTTCCGTATAAGCGGCGGTATGGCGGCTCATTTTTTGCACCATGATCTGTACTTTTTTTTGATACCACATTTGCATATAAAAAACTTTTAATACATTTTTTATAATTTTTTTTTTTAATAAAATGTATTAAAAAAGTAGGAATTTTGGACTTTTTTTTTTTTTTCGTTCACGCCGTTCACCGTACGGGATCATTAACATTTTATTTTAATAGTTCGGACATTTATGCACGCGGCGATACCAAATATGTCTATAAAAAATGTTTTTTACGCTTTTTGGGGGTAAAATAGGAAAAACGGACGTTTTACTTTTTTATTGGGGGAGGGGATTTTTCACTTTTTTTTTACTTTTACTTTTACATTTTTTAACATTTTTTTTTACACTTGAATAGTCCCCATAGGGGACTATTCATAGCAATACCATGATTGCTAATACTGATCTGTTCTATGTATAGGACATAGAACAGATCAGTATTATCGGTCATCTCCTGCTCTGGTCTGCTCGATCACAGACCAGAGCAGGAGACGCCGGGAGCCGGACGGAGGAAGGAGAGGGGACCTCCGTCCGGCGCTCTGAATGATCGGATCCCCGCAGCAGCGCTGCGGGCGATCCGATCGTTCATTTAAATCGCGAACTGCCGCAGATGCCGGGATCTGTATTGATCCCGGCACCTGAGGGGTTAATGGCGGACGCCCGCGAGATCGCGGGCGTCGGCCATTGCCGGCGGGTCCCTGGCTGCGATCAGCAGCCGGGATCAGCCGCGCATGACACGGGCATCGCTCCGATGCCCGCGGTTATGCTTAGGACGTAAATGTACGTCCTGGTGCGTTAAGTACCACCTCACCAGGACGTACATTTACGTCCTGCGTCCTTAAGGGGTTAAAGGGGTATTCCAGGAAAAAACATTTCTTTTTTTTTCTTTTTTTTTAGATCAACTGGCTCCAGAAAGTTAAACAGATTTGTAAATTGCTTCTATTAAAATATCTTAATCCTTCCAATAATTATCAGCTGCTGAAGTTGAATTGTTCTTTTCTGTCTGGCAACAGTGCTCTCTGCCGACATATCTGCTTATCTCGGGAACTGCACAGAGTAGAAGAGGTTTGCTATGGGGATTTGCTTCTACTCTGGACAGCTCCCGAGACACGTGTCATCAGAGAGCACTTAGACATAAAAGAACAACTTAACTTCAGCAGCTCATAAGTACTGAAAAGATTAAGATTTTTTTATTGAAGTAATTTACAAATCTGTTTAACTTTCTGGAGCCAGTTGATATATAAAAAAAAGTTTTTTCCTGGATAACCCCTTTAAAATACAGACATACACAGGCTCTAAAAGAAGGACCAAACAGTGACCAAATGTGAACTCTTAGGTGTCACATTTCCTAATGCAGCAGAGTATCAGCAGCAATATACAGCTGACATCTGCTACCAATAGTGCAGACGCAGGTCCTGACACAATTCGCCCACCAAGTGGTTAATGCATCTTTTTGTGCCTGCCCCAGGCGACTGCATCACTTTTCCTTTGAACTAGTTTTTACAAACAGAATGAGTCATTGTTATTTCTGTACTGGACTTCTTGGCTAAAACAACCACCCGTCTGTAAAAGCCGAAGGGACTTTATAGCATTAGTCAATAATTGAATCTTCTTCATCCTTCCCACCCAACTTGTAATCAAATAAAGCAATAGCATGAGATAGATAGCGCATATATACAGTGACCAGCCATAATATTAAAACCGCCTGCCTGATATTGTGTAAGTTCTGCCAAAACAGCCTGGACACAACAAAGCCTCTGAAGATATCGGTCATGAAGAGGTGATCAGTAGATCCTGTAAGTTGCAAGGCACAGCCTCCAAGGATCTTCAGCTCTTTGACATGTCCCTCAAACCACTCCTGAACAATTCAAGTAAGGGTATGTTCCCTTGAGTGTGAACGGAATCTCTGCTCGCAGAATTCAGCAAGCGGAGATTCAGCCAGGCAGCCGGCGGCAGTGGTAGGACTGCATGGCTTTGCGCCGTCACCATTGACGGCTAAGCAATGCTCGCGGACTTCCGCGCAAAGAATGAACATGTTATTTCTTTGCGCGGAACAATTTCAGTGGCGGAATTGTCCGCCGCTGAAATTCCGCAGTTTGAACGGGTCTCGCGGAAGACCCATTCATACAGATGCTACCATTCACTGCACAGACTTTTACTTGTGGAATTCTGCAGGGATTACGCAGTGTCAACATACCCTAAAAAAGAAGCAAAGGAGGCACAGTTCACTACTATAATATAAAGGGAGAGACTACATAGATGCAACTCAAACAAAAAAATATATATATCTAGGATGGTATAGGTGGTGCACGGATAAGAAGGTGGGATGAAATCAATGACAGTAAATAAGATTGGAAAATCCCGCACTCACCGTGTCCATTGCAACATCAATGAAGGCACATGGAAAAGAAGGGGGTAGAGAAGGTAGACGGGGGCTCAGCCCCCGTCTACCTCCTCCACCCCCTTCCTTTCCATGTGCCTTCATTGATGTTGCGATGAACACGGTGAGGGCTGGATTTTCAAATCTTATTTACTGTCATTCACTCCTGAACAATGTTTGCAGTGTGGCCGGGCCACAATCCAACTAAAAGAGGCCAATACCATTAGAGAATACCATATGAAGGGTATAACATTTAGAAAGGTGGTACATGTTATAGATAGCTCCCACATGAAGCATCACACTGCCTCCACCGGCCACATGATGTAAAATGTGATTTATGAAACTTGGCTGTCTTTATGCTCCATGGTCGAGTTCTGGTGCTCATATGTTCACTGTAGACACTTTGTGCAGTGGACAGGGTTCACCATGATCCCTCTGACCAGTCTGCAGAGCTCTTTCTATCTTAGCCAGCAGTAAATATTCCAGCAATTTGTTCCATATCAGCGCTTCTGTGGAATAGGATTAGGGACTTTATGTTTGGGAGCATATGACTCCATCCCTGCTTGAAGCACTACCTACTACATACTGGGAACACCCCCAAAAGACCAGCCGTTCTGGAGATACATTGACCCTGTCATCTGTCTATCTTAATTTAGTCCTTGTGCGATAGATCGTTTTGCTATTTTACTTGCTTCAAACTCATTGACTTCAGGAACTGACTGTTCACTTGCTGCCTAATATATCCCACTACTTGGGAGGTCAATAGTCAAGAGATCCCATCATTCACTGCACCTATAAGTGGTTTTAATGTTATGGCTGATAGGGGTATATATCTGATGAAACACATAGTTATTTTTGAGCCATGCACAAAATAAGTGAAGAAACCTTATTCTTTACCTGGGTAATGGGCAAAGCACTGCGCAAATGGGTGATGTCAATTTAGCCTGCCGCTGTCTGTGCCGCATCCGGGCTGCAAAGAAAATGGTTATACTCATCTGCACACTTTCCTCACACAATGGAAAGGAGGGACCTTGAAATCTGCCAGGGCTCGTACTGACCTCAGAGTGCTTTTAAATAACATTTAAATAATAAAACATTAATTGATGGTGGAAAGAACAACACCTCTTATGCTACTGTATAGCACACAACCTGACTTTCTTATAGCGACATTCCACGCTTAGACTGTTTTAACATTCAAAATTAATTTGCAGAATTAGTTATAGTTTAGATGTTAACATATGAAAATGTGAATATTTTCCAAAGTTTTACAACAACCGATTCATAAATCTATCTTGTGATGGCCCAACACAGCTGTACCAGCTGCTACACCAAACTTAAGTTGCGTGGCTATAGTGTCAGCAGGTTTGCTGAAGAGTGAAATATGTGTCTAAAGTACTAAAGGTCTAAATAATCTTGTTTCTACATTGCGTATGTGGTAACCATGGGTGGGTGTAGGGAAATACCTGATCACTTTGTGATGCCAGGGCACCGTTAACCTATACACGGTCCGAGGTTGGAGACCGCTTCTCCTGGGCCATTAATCAAACTCAAGCGGGCTCAGCAACAGTAATAACTTATGGGGTGCTACTATGTATATCAATTACCTAACATAATAACACCAGAAAAAGACGATATACCCCCCCCCCCCCCCCAAAAAAAAAAAAATAAGTGCACACCCACTGTTCAGATACAAATTTTGAAAATAATTTTTATTATATTCTACACATGATTAAAGCAGACAAAGACATGAATCAAATGTAATGACAACAATCTCATAGCCCAAACCTAGATCACAGAATATATAAAGTGCAAATCACATGTATAACTTCACTCAGTATACAAATACTAGTATTGTTGAACCTGTAAAGAACAATAATAAATACAACCTCGATCAGGTACCATTGGGAAAGCAGGGCTATAGACAACAGATGGATGATAAACCTGCAGGTGCCCTCCTGGACCCCACGGGTTCTGCTGCCCGTCAGCAACTTCCTCAGGGGCCAGACATGGGGAGTAAAGTAACACACCGACATCAGGTTACGGATATCTGTCTTTACTGAGCAGGGTACAGATGGTATTACACAAACAGCATGGTGCAGAGTAGAGAGGATGCAGTGTAACCCCTTGGGAGCCCTGTTGCCTTGCTGGAACGTGTGGTGCTTTCACCCAATAGATTGATACTGACTTGAGAGAGGATTGAAGATTGATCTAGGTAGGTAGGGTTCTGTCAAGGTCCTGTAGCTTTCTCTGCCAGGGCATGAACTTCCCCCATGTGGGTGATCCTTGAAGAATGACCGTATGAGATTGATCTGATCTGGGCCTTCCCTCTGAGCTTCTCCACACACCTCGCACCTTTACCACACTGGTGCTCAGCAGAAACTGGGGTAACCCCTCCCTCCACTACACTATATGGCAAATAATTTAGGGGTTCCCATTGGCAGGCAGGGTCACATTGGTTTACACAACTCCTCTCTTAGGCTAAGTTTCCACTTGATTTTTTCTTGCAGTTTTTGGAATACTACCACTGCAGTTTTTAAGCCAAAGCCAGAAGTGTATTCAAAAGGAATAGGACATATAAAGGAAGGACTTATACTTCTCCTCCCTTATGGATCCACTTCTAACTTTGGCTCAAAAACTGCCAGAAAAAAAAACAAGTGGAAACTTAGCCTTAAAGGTAGTGTTGCTCGCGAATATTCGCAATACGAATTTTATTCGCGAATATCGCATATTCGTGAATTCGCGAATATTCGCGAATATAGCACTATATATTCGTAATTACGAATATTCGTTTTTTTTTTTTTTTGTTTTTTTTTTTCACAGTACACATCACAGTGATCATCCCTCTCTGCTTCCAGCTTGTGTGGTGTAAAGAAGGCTCTAATACTACTGTGTGACACTGGCGTGCTAATTTTCACATATGCGAATTTTTGCTTGCACAGGTTTTCATATATGCAAATTTTCGCATATGTTAATTTTCGCATAGGCGAATATTTGTATATGCGAAAAATAAAACGCGAATATTCACGAATATATGACGAATATTCGTCCATATATTCGCGAATATTCGCGAATTCGAATATGGCCTATGCCGCTCAACACTGCTTAAAGGTGCAAAACATATATAAATAACAGTATAGAAATAGCACATAACATGATACCTATGAAAATATATTAACCCCTTAAGGACTTAGGGTTTTTCCATTTTTGCACTTTAGTTTTTTCCTCCTTACCGTTTAAAAATCATAACCCTTTCAATTTTGCACCTACAGACCCATATGAGGGCTTTTTTTTTGCCCGACATTTTGTAAATTTTGGGGTCTTCCGTTTCTACGCAGTGCATTTTTCTGTAAAAATGACACCTTATCTTTATTCTGTAGGTCCATACGTTTAAAATGATATTCTACTTATATAGGTTTCATTTTGTCGTACTTCTGGAAAAAATCATAAATACATGCACGCAAATTAATACGTTTAAAAATGTCCTCTTATGACCCCTATAACTTTTTAATTTTTTCGCGTACAGAGATGTATGAGGGTTCAATTTTTGCACCGTGATCTGAAGTTTTTATGGGTATCATTTTTGTTTTGATCAGACTTTTTGATTGCTTTTTATAAAAAATTTTATGGTATAAAAAGTGACCAGAAATACTCTATTTTGGACTTTTGGTTACGTGTACGTCATTGACCGTGTGGTTTAATTAATTATATATTTTTATAGTTCGGACATTTACACACGCGGCGATACCACATATGTTTATATTTATTTACATAGTGTTTTTTTTTATGGGAAAAGGGGGTGATTCCAACTTTTTTTAGGGAAGGGGTTAAATCCCATTTATTAACTTTTTTTTTGTAATGTTATAGTGGGGTTTGGGACTTGTATGGGCAATTTACTTTTTACTTAATGAATAATGTTTTCTTCTGTGTGAGTCACCTTTTTGTCTACACAAATGTATATGCATAAGATACATCCCTCTATTTTCTTATAAAAATATTTATAAAAATATCCTAATTGTAACAATTTTACTGTGAAGTTCAAGAAGAAGTGCAAATGGAAAATTCAAACCATGATTGGAAAAAAAGAAAATCCTGAAGATACGTCACATTTTGTAATAAAAATCCCAAATAAATCTTAAGTATTCTTCCAGGAAATCACAAGAACAATTGGAATATCGCAGTGATTTAAGGGTGGTTACTCAATATTATAGTGATATTGGTACACATGCAATAACATAGTGCACTACTCTTCATCTGTGCCCATTATATGCTTCATCTTGATGGCAAAATACTGAGAAATTGTAAGTTGTAAAAGAAATTAGGCAGAAAGTTTTTTCTCCGTTCCAGAGTTATAATAATAACTAGCTTTTGCCCGCGGCTTCGTTCGCATTAAATTTGGGGTAACATAGATCTACTTTTTACGATCCTATGGTAATGAGGCCGCTCTGGGTAAAGTCTACGGGCATCCAAACAACCCGAATTCTTTCAACTTTGATCGCAGCATCTAAAGAGTTAATGCCGGACATCTGCCGGTACGGCGATGTCCGGCACTAGCCAGGGTCCTGGCTGCTGATAGCAGCCGGGACCGTGCGGGTATGATGTGAGCTCAGCTCCTGAGCATTATTGTGTCTCACCTCCTCCGCTTATACAGCTTCTTAATATGGTGGAGGCTGATCAGCTTTAGTGGCCATAGCTTCAGCCACAGCAAGATGCTGATATTCGCAGAGGGCCTGACTTTGGAGTCGCCATTGCTGCATCACAGCAACCCTCTGCTGGATCTGGACACTCACCCACAGGGGAAGCTGGTGCAGAGTCTGCATCATCAGATGATACTAGAGTCAATGGAGCTTCCGGCAAAGTAGGTGGCTGGCTGCTGTCGCTGTCCGGTACTGACACATAAGAAAACACCTCAGCCGATGTGACTGGTTACAATATGGCAGGTCCCGTTGGTCAGGCCAAACCCCTGTGGCAGCAGTAGGAGGCCTGGGCACTTGTAATGGGGCATATCCCTGCCCTTGCTAGGTAGAGGCTTGCTTTTCTGGGGGACCACTATCCCAGTCCTTTAAATTCACTTGAGTGAAGGACCTCTGCTTGAGGTTGACAACAAATGTAGACATAGCATTCTTCGCCCTTAGTCCATTTATTCTTGCTTCGGACATGCAGATGATTTTTGAGTGCGCTGTCTCTTTAAGAGAAACAGTCGGTATGCCCCCCCCCCCCCCCTCCCCTCTATTTTGCGGCTACTGGCTGATAGCTGCAGACAATAGCATGATATATGTAACAGCTGCAGGATAAGGACCACAGATTTGGGCACTGGTGGCCCTGTGCAGCCCTTGGCTAATGATGGCTTTGACTCACAGTTAACTTTCTGTTTCAGTGTGGTCCCGGAGTTCTCGTGGCAGCCGCAGGATTTTTCAAGATGGCGGCACCCAGGGAGCTTCCTGTAGGATCCGGACGGAAAGATTTTTCCTCTGCCCTTTGGTTCCTCCTCGCTTCTTTTGAAGAGGCGTTGCTCACAGAGGTCGGCGGTGGGTGGAGCTTGAATCTTCATGCATGCGGGAGATCACGGGTGCCAGTTAACCCCTTCAGGGCTGGAACATTCTTCACTTTGTGGGGCAGCTTGTGCCAAACAGGCAATAGCAACAACACAGTCTCTGGTCACAATCTTCATACACTGTATGGCCGTTAATAAAGTGCTCCCCCTCTATTTCGGTAGCGCCGGTCGACATAAGTCCCGTACAGTAATTTGGTGCACAATCTGTCGCACGCTCTGTGCGGCTTCTAGGAGACAGTTCAGACTGAGGGGTTTTGTAGGCACACACTCGTACGTGTTGTGGACTCCAAAAGTCGTGGTACAACGGGTGTAGAGAAATACCTTATCACTTCGTGGCACCAGGGCACCGTTAGCCTATACATGGTCCGAGGTGGGAGACAGCTTCTCCTGGGCCAGACATGGGGAGTAAAGGAACACACCGACATCAGGTTATGGATAACTGTCTTTACTTAGCAGGGTGCAGATGTTGATATACAGACAGTATGGTGCAGAGTGAGGGGGATGCAATGTAACCTCTTGGGAGCCTTGTTGGGACTTGTGTTGCTTTCACCCAATAGATTGATATTGACTTGAGAAAGGATTGAAGATTGATCCAAGTAGCTAGGGTTTTGTCAAGTAGCTAGGGTTTTAGCTTTCTCCACCAGAGCATGAACTTCCACCATGTGGGTGATCCTTGCAGAAGGACCGGGTAAGATAGATTTGATTTAGGCCTTCCCTTAGAGCTTCTCCACACACCTCACACCTTTAGCACACTGGTGCTAAGCAGAAACTGGGGCAACTCCTCTCCCCACTACACTATATGGCCAAGAATTTATGATTTCTCATTAGCAGGCAGGGTCACATGGGTTTACACAGCTCCTCTCTAAAAGGTACAAAACATATCTAAATAACAGGTATAGAAATAACACATAACATGATACCTATGAAAATATATTACATTTTTGGCAACGTGCTGGAACACAATAGAAACAATAATCAGTCTCTCAGTGGGCCCAATGCCTGTGCTGCAGGTCTGCCTGAGAAATTCCGAAGCCACAGGACAGCCTTTGGTGCTGGGACACCATAGGTACAGTATGCATTTTTTTTGAATTTCTCCGGTATAACATGCATACACTAAGTTTTTTTTCCAGTTTGCAGCGACTAGTGTTGCTCGCGAATATTCACAATGCAAATTTAATTCGCGAATATCGCATATTCGTGAATTCGCGAATATTCGCGAATATAGCACTATATATTCGTAATTACGAATATTCGTTTCATAAATTTTTTTTTTTCACAGTACACATCACAGTGATCACCCCTCTCTGCTTCCAGCTTGTGTGGTGTAAAGAAGGCTCTAATACTACTGTGTGAGACAGGCGCGCGAATTTCCGCATATGCATTGCTTATGCTAATTTTGTATATGCTAATTTTCACATGTCAATTTTCGCATGCGCGAATTTTCGCATATGCGAAAATAAAACGAGAATATTACGAATATGCGAATTTAGCGAATATATGACGAATATTCGTCCATATATTCGCGAATTCGAATATGGCCTATGCCGCTCAACACTAGCAGCGACCTTTTTGCAAAATGATGATACATTGCCTTTGCAGAAAATATTAAGAGAGCAGAATATGATTACATGTTCCAGCTCCTGTCCAATAGATGCAAGGGTTCCTACTCCAACTCTACTCCAAGCCTGGGAAGAGGTGGAAACCATGTTCTAGTTAGGGATATTATTTCTCAGCAAACATTGCTCTGCAGCTTCTATCACACACAGATGGAGACTGCAATAGTTAATCTATTTTAGTTTGTGACCGGACCTAAAACCATAGTATACTACGGTTTTAGGTCCGGTCAGAAAACCAGATATGGGTCAAAAATGAGCCGAACGGAGTCAAACAGTGACTCTGGTCGGCTCATTAAAGTCAATGGATTTCAGCACCGGTACAGCTGGGTACGGGAACACATGGTTTCCCCCTCCCCCAGCCGAATCCGGCAGCCGTAGGCTGAAAATGTGGTGTGAAAGCACCCCAAGTCAGGCACAACTCAAACAAGAAGGTTACAATTCTTAAGTCCTGTCTACAAGCAAAAATCAAACTTGTTTTGCCTAGCGAGTCCCGCTGCAAAGATAACGTATCTGAAAAGGACAGAAGCACAAAAACATGGGTAGCATTGGAGAAAGATATTCAAGGGCTCCATTGCAAAATACATATGGTTCTGCCTACGGTCCTGGTCCAGTGACACACTGATAAGTCAGGGAGCTTCTCCTGGATGCGCTAAATGAGATGTCTCAAAATTGTGCATAGAAGTAAGTGGAGGGGAGTTCTATACAATTTTCCACTGTACACCCCCGTGAAGATCCTTGTGGAAAATCTCAATAGTCTAAATTATATATTATACCAGTCCTCAAGGGATAGTTGGAAATCAATGAAAAATAATGTAAGAAAGAAAACATAAAAAAAACTGTGATAGTATAATATGGTGAGATTATTTAGACTAGTAGTTTCAAATACTAAAACCTGAATCGAGGATGTATTAAAGGGGTTATCCAGGAAAAAACTTTTTTTTTTATATATCAACTGGCTCCAGAAAGTTAAACAGATTTGTCTCGGGAACCGCCCAGTTTAGAAGCAAATCCCCATAGCACACCTCTTCTAAACTGGGCGGTTCTCGAGACACGTGTCATCAGAGAGCACTTAGAAAAGAACAACCTTAATTTCAGAAGCTCATAAGTACTGAAAGGATTAAGATTTTTTAATAGAAGTAATTTACAAATCTGTTTAACTTTCTGTGGCCAGTTGATATATAAAAAAAAAAAGTTTTTTCCTGGATAACCCCTTTAAAGAAGGGTTGGTTTCAAAATGTATTATGTGTAAAACATATAACAGTTCACATCTGGGCAGTATGTAAAATACTGATAGCAGATTTATAAGAATTACCATAAAATTATATTAAAAAAATATTAAAAAATAACATAAAAGAACCACCTATAAAAATAGATAAATAAATAGCCTCAGGTAGATAGATGTCCATATGTAGTAATATACTGAAGTAGAAGTCCAACAATAATTACAAGATCTGATATTCTTAATGACAGTTCTACTGAGTGCCAGGAATAGCTTAGAAATAGCTCAATGCATTAGATAAAGTCCATAGCAGATAGTTAATAATACCTGTGAGCCGGGGTATAGTTCCACTTACTGCAGATACACATGGCCGGTGTCCTTTGAGAAAGCAGTCTCTGAAATGACAGCAGGGTTGGCACTGGCACGGAATAGCGTCCTGCCTCCAAACAGGTGAGCGGTCCCAGCAGAAGTACAGGCTGGCATGGATGTGCGTGCGGCCCAGGCAATCCTCGTGGGTACGAGCAGCTAATAGATAGATGCAATAGAGGCAGTGATAGTCATCAGTCTTATCATAATCCCTGGCATCCTTGTGTAAGAGATAACGGTGGATAGCACATGATCATCAGTGGTCCACAAAGTGGGGTATTGCAGCGCTGTCAAGGCTTGAATTGGGCTAGTTTCTTATAGTTTGATGGTTGTAATGTAAAAACAAAATGGAATACTAGGCTACACGCGTTTCAAGACAAGTCTCATTCCTCAGTAGCCAAAAAGTATATGATACCTACCCTCCTTTAATACAACCTCAATTCAGGTTTTATTATTTGAAACTACTTTTCTAAATAATCTCACCATATTATACTATCACAGTTTTTTTCTGTTTTCTTTCTTACTTTATTTTTCATTTATTTCCAACTATCCTTTGAGGACTGGAAGAATATATAATTTAGATTATATTTGCCTTCTACATATTATTAGGTATTTTTGGGGATACCGACCAACCCAGTTAACCTCGTGATTGTAAGCCTGAGTGAGCTACATATCTATTCTTTATTATTTACAATAAGCTCAATAAATAAGGACCCAAGTAAATACATCACACAAAGATAAATACTAGGGATGAGCGAATTGAATCTGGCGAATCCAAATTTGTTCCGAATTTTAGGAAAAATTTTCTTCGCAATGAATCCGAATATCACCGCGATTTGATCACAAAAATCGTTTCATTAAGCTCCATTTAGTGCTGTCCAGGATGCAGGGCATCTAAGATGGTGGCTCCACATGTAAGGGCATGGAGCAAGGAACTCTTGGAAGGTGGGTAGGCCGGATGACCCTGAATCACATGCAGCATGCAGCCTATCAACAGCCAGCCACCCCTGTGATGTCATAGCCCTATATAATCGGCAGCCATCTTGCGGCCATTCACATCAGCGTTTTATTTCAGAGAGAGAGAGGGGGGGGGGGACAGAGAGCAGTGTGTTGCACAGAAAAGCATTTTTACAGCAGCGATTCACCTCAAGCCCAAATCCAGCCGAGAAGCACTGATAGGGAAGGGAGAGAGATTGAGAGAGAATTTTGGGTGTACTACACAGCTTCTTTGTGCTGCAGCACTGGTGTGTACAACTGAAAAGCTAATAGTAGCCAGCCAGTTACTAAAAGCCATAATCACCTGCTATTAGTGCCTAATACAGGTTGCGTAGCAGAGCGTATTGTCCTCTATTAAGGGTAACCTGTGTGTACATAGGTGGTGTACGATTTTGTTCCTGTTAAAGTCTTAAGGGCCTAGTTACTGTGAAAGGCCAGCCAAAAATACACACCTTCTGGTGTTGTAGACAAATACTGTTTTAAGTGTAGTGGAGCCTATTGTACTCCCCTCATAAGTGCATACCACGCACGTACATCTACGTGGTGTACCATTTTGTTCCTGTTATAGTCCTAAGGGCCTAGTTATGGTGAAAGACCAGCCAAAAGTACACACCTGCTGGTGTTGTAGACAACTGCTGTTTTAAGTGTAGTGGAGTGTATTGTACTCCACTCATAAGTGCATACCACATACGTACACCTAAGTGGTGTACGATTTTGTTCCTGTTAAAGTCTTAAGGGCCTAGTTACTGTGAAAGGCCAGCCAGAAGTACACACCTGCTGGTGTTGTAGACAAATACTGTTTTAAGTGTAGTGGAGCATATTTTACTCCCCTTATTAGTGCATACCACGTACGTACATCTACGTGGTGTACCATTTTGTTCCTGTTAAAGTCTTAAGGGCCTAGTTACTGTGAAAGGCCAGCCAAAAGTACACACCTACTGCTGTTCTAGACAAATATTATTTTAAGTATAGTGGAGCGTATTGTACTCCCCTCATAAGTACATACCACGTACGTACATCTAAGTGGTGTACCATTTTGTTCCTTTTAAAGTATTAAGGGCCTAGTAACTGTTAAAGGCCAACCAAAAGTACACACTGTCACGATGCCGGCTGGCAGGTAGTGGATCCCCTGTGCCAGAGAGGGATGGCGTGGACCGCGCTAGTGGACCGGTTCTAAGCCACTACAGGTTTTCACCAGAGCCCGCCGCAAAGCGGGATGGTCTTGCTGCGGCGGTAGTGACCAGGTCGTATCCACTAGCAACGGCTTACCTCTCTGGCTGCTGAAGATGCTGAAGATAGGCGCGGTACAATGGAGTAGGCAGAAGCAAGGTCGGACGTAGCAGAAGGTCGGGGGCAGGCGGCAAGGATCGTAGTCAGGGGCAACGGCAGGAGGTCAGGAACACGGACTAGGAACAGACTAGGGAATGCTTTCACTAGGCACTAAGGCAACAAGATCCGGCGAGGGAGTGAAGGGGAAGTGAGGTGATATAGGGAAGTGCACAGGTGTAAACACTAATTGGAACCACTGCACCAATCAGCGGTGCAGTGGCCCTTTAAATCGCAAAGACCCGGCGCGCGCGCGCCCTAGGGAGCGGGGCCGCGCGCGCCGGGACAGAACTGACGGGGAGCGAGTCAGGTACGGGGACCGGGGTGCGCATCGCGAGCGGGCGCTATCCGCATCGCGAATCGCACCCCGGCTGAAGGCGGGACCGCAGCGCACCCGGTCAGTGGATCTGACCGGGGCGCTGCAACAACGAAGATGAGGCGAGCGCTCCGGGGAGGAACGGGGACCCGGAGCGCTCGGCGTAACAGTACCCCCCCCCTTGGGTCTCCCCCTCTTCTTGGGGCCAAAGAACCTGAAGAAAAAAAACTCGATTTTTCCGAGATTAGGTCCAATGCAAATTAGGAGGGGTTCTGTGTGGAAATGTACGAGACAGTCCAATCTTTTATTGAAAAAACAATAGATGTAGAGGGGTCTGGCGAGACTGGTCACAGGAACGTAGAACCTGTTGATGAGAGAGGCCAAAAAAAATTTTCCTGCAGATCCGGAATCCAAGAAGAGCATAGTAGAGAAGGAGAAAGTAGAGGCAGATATCCGCACAGGCACAGTAAGGCGTGGAGAAGCAGAGTTGACATCAAGAACTGTGTCACCTTCGTGCGGAGTCAGCGTGCGTCTTTCCAGGCGGGGAGGACGGATAGGACAATCCTTCAGGAAGTGTTCGGTATCGGCATGGTACAGGCAAAGATTCTCCATGCGGCTTCGTGTCCTCTCTTGAGGTGTCAAGCAAGACCGGTCAACATGCATAGCCTCCGCGGCGGGAAGCACAGGAACAGATTGCAGAGGACCAGAGGAGAGAGGAGCCGGAGAGAAAAAACGCTTCGTGCGAACAAAGTCCATATCCAGGCGGAGCTCCAGACGCCATCCGGAAGAACGCATGTCAATGCGAGTGGCTAGATGAATGAGTTCATGTAGGTCAGCAGGAGTCTCTCGTGCGGCCAGAACATCTTTAATGTTGCTGGATAGGCCTTTTTTAAAGGTCGCGCAGAGAGTCTCACTATTCCAGGACAACTCGTAAGCAAGAGCACGGAACTGAATGGCGTACTCGCCAACGGAAGAAACACCCTGGGCCAGGTTCAGCAGGGCAATCTCGGCTGAAGAAGCTCGGGCAGGTTCCTCAAAGACACTTCGAATTTCCGAGAAGAAGGAGTGTACAGAGGCAGTGACGGGGTCATTGCGGTCCCAGAGCGGTGCGGCCCATGACAGGGCTTTTCCAGACAGAAGGCAGAACACGAAAGCCACCTTAGACCTTTCAGTAGGAAACTGGTCCGACATCATCTCCAAGTGCTGGGAACATTGCGAAAGAAAGCCACGGCAATACTTAGAGTCCCCATCAAATTTGTCCGGCAAGGACAGGCAGAGGCTAGGAGTGGCCACTCGCTGCGGAGGAGGTGCAGGAGCTGGCGGAGGAGATGATTGCTGAAGAAGTTGCGAATGTTGGCGCACCATGGTGGACACTTCCGACAGCTGGTGGGTTAGAAGGGCGACCTGTCGGGCGATATCAGAGGCAACTGGCAGGGGATGTTGGTGCAAAATGGTGGACACTTCCGACAGCTGGTGGGTTAGATGGGCGATCTGTCGGGCGATATCAGAGACAACTGGCAGGGGAACCTCAGCGGGATCCATGGCCGGATCTACTGTCACGATGCCGGCTGGCAGGTAGTGGATCCCCTGTGCCAGAGAGGGATGGCGTGGACCGCGCTAGTGGACCGGTTCTAAGCCACTACAGGTTTTCACCAGAGCCCGCCGCAAAGCGGGATGGTCTTGCTGCGGCGGTAGTGACCAGGTCGTATCCACTAGCAACGGCTTACCTCTCTGGCTGCTGAAGATGCTGAAGATAGGCGCGGTACAATGGAGTAGGCAGAAGCAAGGTCGGACGTAGCAGAAGGTCGGGGGCAGGCGGCAAGGATCGTAGTCAGGGGCAACGGCAGGAGGTCAGGAACACGGACTAGGAACAGACTAGGGAATGCTTTCACTAGGCACTAAGGCAACAAGATCCGGCGAGGGAGTGAAGGGGAAGTGAGGTGATATAGGGAAGTGCACAGGTGTAAACACTAATTGGAACCACTGCACCAATCAGCGGTGCAGTGGCCCTTTAAATCGCAAAGACCCGGCGCGCGCGCGCCCTAGGGAGCGGGGCCGCGCGCGCCGGGACAGAACTGACGGGGAGCGAGTCAGGTACGGGGACCGGGGTGCGCATCGCGAGCGGGCGCTATCCGCATCGCGAATCGCACCCCGGCTGAAGGCGGGACCGCAGCGCACCCGGTCAGTGGATCTGACCGGGGCGCTGCAACAACGAAGATGAGGCGAGCGCTCCGGGGAGGAACGGGGACCCGGAGCGCTCGGCGTAACACACACCTGCTGCAATTCTAGGCGAATACTGTTTTAAGTGTAGTGGAGCGTATTGTACTCCCCTTATAGACGCACTAATTATGTCAGGCAGAGAAGTGCCAGGACATGCACAAAAAATGTGGAGAGACTGACCTTTGTGAAGATGAATCAGGCATGGATCAGCCAGGATTTCCACCCACCAATGCCTGATGCATAAGAGTAGATTGACCATGGTGCCACACCAACACAAATATGGATACTGCAAAATATATTTAAGGTGTTGCTACCCAGTTACAGAAATTCCTCCACGTCAGACCACAAATAAGTATTAAGCATTAGCTAAAACTTTTCTTAGGATAATATATATGGACTCCAATTTTTTTTAGTTCTCAGAAAAGGAAAGGTGTGCAAAAAACACCATGTGCCACCTACACCACCAAGTATTGATGTAATGCAAAGACCTCTTAAAGGTGGAAGGGAACAATGTATGGTCCATTGTAAAGAGTGGGGGTAAAAACTTCCCCTGCAAGGCCCTAGTCTCGCATTATTAATTCCCTTCTTGGCAAGTGTTACTCGCCCTAAAAAGGGTGGCCCCACACAGGAACCTCTCCCTATTTTCACCTACAAACACAGCCATTTCCCAGGGTTTTTAGATGGAAATAGAGAGAGTTTCCTGTGTGGGGCTGCCATTTTAAGGGCGAGTAGCACTTGCCAAGAAGGGAATTAATAGGGCGAGAGTAGGACCTTACAGGGGGAGTTTTACCCCACCTGCTACAATGGACAATACATTGTTCCCTTCCACCTTTTCAAGGAAAGTGTTACTCGTCTTAAGAAGGGCGGCCCGCACAGGAACCTCTCCCTATTTCCACCTAAAAACCCTGGGAAATGGCAGTGTTTGTAGGTGGAAATAGGGAGAGGTTCCTGTGTGGGTCCGCCCTTTTTAGGGAGAGTAACACTTGCCAAGAAGGGAATTAATAGTGTGAGAGTAGGGCCATACAGTGGAAGTTTTTACCCCCACCGGTTACAATGGATGATACGTTGTTCCCTTTCACCTTTAAGAGGTCTATGTATCACATAAATACTTGGTGGTGTAGGTGGCACATGGTGTTTTTTACACACCTTTTCTTTTGTTAAATAAAAATAAAAATTTTGGGTACATATATTTTATCCTAAGAATATTATTAAAAGTTAAGTTTTAGATAATGCATATCTTCAATACTTACTTGTGCACACTAACTCTTTTACAAAAGAGACTGTTTTCTTTTGCCTACCTGCCTACTATTCTGACCCTCCCACCCACCTGATGCCACATATCTGATGCCAAGTTCTACTTTTTTCACCCACCTTCGTCACAGGTACTGGTATTGCCACCCACCACCCCACTCTGTCATCGGGTCACTTTCAGGACTCCTGATGCTGCTGATGCCAGCTCCAGGCTGTCTCATTCTGCCACCATATGTTCTCCTCATGCTGATACCAGCTCCAGGCTTTCTCATTTTTCCACCATATGTTCTCCTCATGCTGATGCGAGCTCCAGGCTGTGTCATTCTGCCACCATATGATCTCCTCATGCTGATGCCAGCTCCAGGCTGTCTAATACTGCCACCATATGTTCTCCTCATGCTGATACCAGCTCCAGGCTGTCTCATTCTTCCACCATTTGTTCTCCTCATGCTGATGCCAGCTCCAGGCTGTCTCATTCTGCCACCATATGTTCTCCTCATGCTGATGCCAGCTCCAGGCTGTCTCATTCTGCCACCATATGTTCTCCTCATGCTGATGCCAGCTCCAGGCTGTCTTATACTGCCACCATATGTTCTTCTCATGCTGATACCAGCTACAATCTTCCTCATTCTTCCACCATATGTTCTCCTCATGCTGATGCCAGCTCCAGGCTGTCTCATTCTGCCACCATATGTTCTCCTCATGCTGATGCCAGCTCCAGGCTGTCTCATTCTGCCACCATATGTTCTCCTCATGCTGATGCCAGCTCCAGGCTGTCTCATACTGCCACCATATGTTCTTCTCATGCTGATACCAGCTACAATCTTTCTCATTCTTCCACCATATGTTCTCCTCATGCTGATGCCAGCTCCAGGCTGTCTCATTCTGCCACCATATGTTCTCCTCATGCTGATGCCAGCTCCAGGCTGTCTCATTCTGCCACCATATGTTCTCCTCATGCTGATGCCAGCTCCAGGCTGTCTCATTCTGCCACCATATGTTCTCCTCATGCTGATGCCAGCTCCAGGCTGTCTCATTCTGCCATCATATGTTCTCCTCATGCTGATGCCACCTCCAGGCTGTCTCATTCTGCCACCATATGGTCTACTCATGCTTCCGCCACTTCCAGGCTGTGTCATTCAGCCACTATATGGTCTCCTCATGCTGCCACCAACTCCAGGCTGTGTCATTCTGCCAGATTATGGTCTTCTCATGCTGCTGCCACCTCCAGGCTTTTTAGGTTCATCTATTTGAAATCTTCAATTTAAATGTTAAAAAATATCTTTAATCTTCTCAATTGTGAGGCCCTATTGTCTTTTCAGGCTGTTGCCACCTCCAGGCTGGCTCATTCAGCCACTATATGGTCTCCTCATGCTGCCGCCACCTCCACACTGTGTCATTCAGGCACTTTATTGTCTCCTCATGCTGCCACCACCTCCACGCTGTGTCATTCAGCCACTATATGGTCTCCTCATACTAATGCCACCTCCAGGATTGTGACACTCTGCGACAGTTATTCTAATAGCGATGACTCTTATCTGCATGTCATACTGAATAACATCATTATTTCACTAACACAGCACACTCCCTATGCGTGTTATAGCAAGGAAAAGTATTCTACACTCCTATTGAGGCTCTCTGTGGGCCAGAAATACCTGTCTTTAATAGCGATTCGCTGCAAATAAATTCGGACCGAACCAAATTTTTGGGGAAAATTCGGCAAATCGGCTGAATTGAAATTTTCAAAAATTCGCTCATCTCTAATAAATACATCTACAGTAAACAAGTACAAGTCCATATGCAAAGGCACTGAAGAAAATATCTGCTAAAAAGCATAATCTGACAAAAACGAACAATATGAAAATGGACAGTGATCAAATCCTATTTCTTCTAAGTCTAAGGTTCTACTACAAACTGTACAAAATTCAAGCAACATTACTGCTTCAGGAGTTCAGTTAAGTTCAGTAAAGAAACTTTGGCTATCTGAAGTCTTTTTCCTGGCAGTCATCTTTATGGGAGAGCACGGGTATCTCCTATACAGATCAATGGAGGACGTGTGTCGGCCCCTGCTCTGTGAGTGAGGAGAGCCGGACCGCCGGGCAGGAGATGGTGGGGGGTCCCAGCGGTCGGACCCCATGTTATTAGCCACTTATCCCCTACATTCTCATTGTCCTTCACTGCAGTACCCCTTTAAGGCAATGTTCACACCCTGTTTTATCAGCCATTTTTTTTTAGCAGATATTCAAAATTCCCTTCATATGTTTCAGATATTTGAAATTCCCTTCACGGGTTATAGTGCGGGTGAACAGGAGACCGATGTGGGGTCCCGGACTGCTATATCTACCTGCAGTCCGGAACCCCGAACCTCTAAAGGTCTCCCTTCTTCCTGCGCTCACTTGCGCTCTGAGGCGGTTCTGCTGGCTAGATTTAAATATTCATGAGTGCCAGCGCACCACCAGTCACGTGACCGGTGATGAAAAATTTAGTTCAGAAACCACCATTAAAGAGTTCCTGTCATCACAAAGAACTTTTTATATGTTGTTAATTAATGTATTAGAAATAACTTTCTAATTCCATGTCATTAAAAAAAATTATATTTATAAATTAATTTTGACTTGTAAAAACTGACACTACTGGTCTCCCTACATGTCCCTGCTGCAAGTCTCTCATAGAGTTCAGACTCTAGTTCCTAACTTTCATAGTGCAGCCTGGTCACTGACGAGCACAGCGCAGCTCCCTGCCTGTCGATCAGACAGATGGGAGCGAGCGCTGTGCATGCTGCATGGCGTACCGCAGCTACATTGAACACTGCCTGCAGTGAGCAACCTTTGAAAAAGGATTATGAAGGAAATACTGGGTGAAAATGAAAAAGAAAAACTGTGGGGGAGGGGGGTAAGGTAATGAAGAGGGCAACATACCAGCAACATAATATAAAACAATGGAGATGGTGGCAGGTACTCTTTAAGTTAAAAAATAATCACAGTATTATTGGAAATTTATTAAAATTTCAGGCATAGAATCTATGACCAAATGAATGAAACTACAAAGAAAAACTAAAATAGGAGGAGTACAAATAAATACATATTTATATGATGTATAATATTTATGTTTCAAATATTTACAACATAATTATGTGAACCCATGCGCTTTGTATTTGCAGCATTCATGTATCACCTTTTGGGCTGTTCTGGAATACATATGACCTGACTATGAAACAGACCCAATAAGCCTTGATATACAATCTGTTGGAACATTTCATAAGATTTGCTCACTCATTACGGCAGATTACACTTCTCTGCACCCCTGTACCCTTTTGTATGATTCATGCTCCTTTAAGATATGTTCCTGGATCCCTAGCGGGCCCTCCATGGAACTTTCATTGTTGTGCTCAGGGTGATTAGAGTGTGCCTCACACCGGAGCTCCCTAAGGCAGGTGACTTAGGTGCTGTAATGTCCATTTATTTGTTTTTGTATTTTTCTGTTAAGGTGTGTATTCACACACTAGTTTGTTCTGAGCAGTTTGCCATTCACCCTGGATAGGGAATAGTTAATGCTCAGAACACAGAATAGTTAATGCTCAGTTAATGAGAACTCGGGTAGATCTATTTTAACCAGAGTTCTCCTGCATTCTAGCTGCTGGTTATGTTGTGCAATAATGCTACTATGATGTCTGTGCAATACACTTCCAAGTCTGCTTGAGCATGCACCTTGTATTTATCCTGTTATTTTACCTGAGTTTTAGCCATGGTTAAATAGTCTTGTATTTTGTAGATTTTAGTCTGTTACATTTGTCGGTTTTAGGATTAGTATGTCCGTTCTGCTGTCTGTTTTCACACTGTGAGAATCTTGTCCTGTTCCTCCACATAGTGGAGTTTGGTTTTGAACTTATCCTGTCTTGTATCTTGAAATATATCCTGTTTTGAATCTTGAGAAATATCCTGTTTTGAATCTTGAGAAATATCCTGTCTAGTATTCTGACCAGTGTTCCTCTACGTTGTAGAGTTTGGGATTCTTGTATCTGTTTTTATGAAGTTCATGTTTCTCTGTGTCCAGTGTGAACAGTATCCTATGTTACCTGATCAGTTTAGTGTTTTAGCTTTCAGTTCTTCCGTCCATCCCCTGCATCTCTTGGACTCTGCTGTATTCTTGTTGCATAGTTTTGTTCATTTTATCATGTCTGCTGTTTATCTGATATCTGGTTTATGAACTGTTTGTTAATACACAATTTTCTGCCCTGTTAGTATTTGTATCCTGTCTGGAATATCTGGTTGTCTGGTAGTTTCCCATTTCTGTTTCTGGCCTGTGACCGACTATGTATATTATTTGTTTTTACGCCACTGCACTGTAGTGCAGGTAGGGACCGGCTCCAAGTTGTTGATTCACCGCTTAGGGTGTATGGGCAAGTAGGCAGAGTGTCACTAGGGAAAGCTTAGGGCTCACTCTCCCTTTCCCCCCAGTCGGTCATGACAGGTGCCTTATGGAAGTGCTGGCCCTGGCTACGTTTACACACAGCTTTCCTGTCTTTTACCCACAATAAAGTTTTTTTTGTAGTTTTCTATTGTTAGAAAAGGCTGTCTTTTTCTTTAAAAACAGCTGTTTAATAAAAACAATGTGTGCATTACCAGTTTCGGGGGAGTCTCCCCCTTCATCAGATCAGTATCTACTGATCTGATGAAGGGGAGACTCCCCCAAAACACGTAATCCTTTTTGTTTTATTGTTTTTTATGCTATCCTAAATAAACTGTCCAGTGTTTTGTACTACCTACATCTCTGGCTACGGTTTGTTATCTCCACCATTGGAACCACCAGCGCCATCCCAAGTTTTTTTTTTTTGCTGTACTATTCTATGGCTCTGACAATGGAAAAATAAAAAAGATATAGCTCTTGATGGAGAGTTAACAGCTCGGTCATTAAGGGGTATCACCCAATATTTTATGCTACATACCTCTTCAAAGATTCTGCAGAATATCGAGTTACAGCGCCGGTCTCACAGGAGCTTGGAAATCTGGTGTTGTCATCTTTTGACTGTAGATAAAGTTGCCAGGAAAGGACAGAAATAGTTTAGATGGTACCTGAATGGATCATCAGGGAATTCATTGGAATCCTGCTGAATAATTATAATGGGAAAGTTTCTCTTCAAGCAAATGATTATAAATTACAGACAGATTATTTACATGGAGAAAAATGCTTGAGCTGTAGTTCATTTATTGGAACATATTCAGACACTCACGGTTAGATGATTCATTCTTCTGTTCTTTATTCGAAAGTTTCTGTAATATTCAAAGCTTGTAAGATGTTTACATGGAGTGAATGGAGAAAAAGGAGGGAATTGGGTGGAGTGCTTCTGCTAGAAATGATGGGACTCAGAACGCCACAATAGCACAGGACGATATTTATTAAATTATTTCGGACAACGCGTTTCGGCGCAGGCACGGGCCTTCCTCAGGTCCACAAAACAATCAAGTTGGTGCATCCTGGGGTGTGTGGCTGTGCCAGCCAAGTTGGTGAGTCCTGGGGTGTGTGGCTGTGCCAATCAAGTTGGTGCATCCTGGGGTGTGTGGCTGTGCTATTGGTGGCGATGCCACCAATAGCACAGCCACACACCCCAGGACGTACCAACTTGATTGTTTTGTGGACCTGAGGAAGGCGCGTGCCTGCGCCGAAACACGTTGTCTGAAATCTTTTAATAAATATCGTCCTGTACTATCGTGGCGTACTGAGTCCTGTCATTTCTAACAGAAGCTTCCATACCCCTGTGGATACGGAAATAGGGAAAGTGAGCTGCACACTGCATGTATCCCACCCACCGCACTACCGTCACAAGGTCTCGCTTGTTCTGTTGGATCACCCCAGTGGATCAAGTGTGACACCCAGAACCAGACGGTGGGTTCCTTCCGCTTTTTCCTACCTACAAGCATACCAGAGAGCACCCCTTTTTTTCTTTTCGTCTTTGCAAGATGTTTACATATAATACATATGAATATGTTCCTATAAATGAACTACAGATCAATCATTTTACTATAAGCTATCAATAGTGGAAGTGGTGAAGTGGTGGGCTATAATCAAGGTCTACACAGAGACATATATTTATTGACAGCTTTCTTGACACCTTTTGGAGGTAACTTTTCCATTCATTTAAGCCAAGCCAGGCAAGTCTCTAGATGTAGAGTTTACCCATGGGTGTACCACGCTATCGTCATAGAGAAACATTATCCCTTTTTTCATGGCAACATTTGTTCGTCAATCATGACTTATGGGTGGGGGTGTCACTTTCAATTTGAAAAAAGTTGGAAGGGGTGCAAAAAAAAGCGAGGAGTCATTGACTGACTTCAAAGCAGAGAAAAGATAATCTGTAGTCACTGAAGGTAACTATACTTGAATCGCTTATATGATCTACAGAGCACCTTGTAGAACTTTTTCGATGTGCCTCTCCCCCGCTGCACCCCTAGTTATGCCTCAGACTTTGAAGAAACCACCAAGAAAAATACAATGCATACATTGCATTCACAAATAATTATATATATTTTTTAACACCAAAAATCAACCGCAGCACCATAGCCACCTACCACAACCCTATCACTGTTGACAACATTGCAGGTACCTCGACCATTTCATCCTCAATTTCCTTACCAGCATACCCCAGAGAACCAACAATTATGTCCTGGAAAGATCAAGGAAGAACAGGCAGGTCATGGTGGAAACACTTGTTTTGTTGGCGGCCTGCAGTAGAATTTACTGGTACTTCTTAGTTTAGTCCTTTTGATTTACGGAGCACAGTAAGTGAGTTATCTGGTGGAACATACCAGCAGGTATAGGATTTGATATTTTGATATAATGCATTGGAAAATGCTTTAAGTGGACATTCCTCGCTGGCTCCAGATGTCTGTCCAGTTGTAATAACAGATCGTGGACAAATGTAATCAGCAAAGTAGAAACTGCCGGTGATCAGCAATGGGATGTCTAGATATAATTGACAAGCTACCAGATACAGCAGATTTTAAAATGGAAAGGAAACTCAAGTCTTTTGACAGGCGGAGTAATGAGGCCATTTTATAAGTGTGTGTAATGTTTAATGTGAGCCAGCAGCGGGCTGGATGTGATGACACTGCATTATGAGAAAGTGAGATACAACTCCAAATGTCAGGAGGGAGACGTAAGGACTAAGCTGTGCATTAAGGCCCCATGCGCCGGAATCAGAGTTTATTCTTTGCAAGGACATGAAGTGTAAACAAATAATATTCTATTGATTAGGATTCAGCAACTAAGATAAAGACTAGTCTTGGACAACCTCTAAGACTCGTATATAGAAAGCAGCCGTGGTCAGAAATGTCATTATTCAATCTGCACAATCTGAGCAAAAAACCTACAATATAAGCATAAAAGCAACTTGCCCCAATTTTACTGCCATTGATGAAGTCAAGAACATAGGAGGAGATTTATCAAAATGTGTGTGGAGGAAAAGTTGACCAGTTGACCGTAACAACCATTTAGATTGCTTCTTTTATTTTTGAAAAGGCCTATGAGAAATTAAAAGAAGCGATCTGATTGGTTGCTATGGGCAACAGGTCTTATTTTCCAAATGGGGAGATTTTGATAAATCTCCCTCATAGTGTTCATCGATGGATGGTCTCTTTAAATCTAGGTTAGGAAAGCAATGTGATGTCCATGTATTGGGGTGATGACCAGGAGCAGCAAGGATTGTAAAAATGTACATCCTCAGGCCCTGTTCACACTACTGAATTACATTTTTTTTAATTTTTTATTATTATTTTTTTTATCTTTTTTTTTTTGTTTTATCAGATTAAATCTTCACCGTGCTGACAAGGGGATTTTAGTGCTATCACTTCTATTACTGAGCCCCTGGGAGCCCCCTTCATGGTGCACAGTAATTTCTTATTCTCTCTACTTCGGGGGCGGGATTTGGGCTGGTTGCCAGTAGTACACACTAAGTTACCTCCTCGCTTACCTCTGTAGCTGATCACAAGCACAATACATTACATACTCCTTTTTTGGTCTGCAATGACATAGTGCTGGTAAAATTGATATTAAAAGTTCTGCTTTGTGCTGGGGATGATATAAAGAAACTTCAGAAGAGCATGGATAGGATTACACTATGCACTGAACGGGCTGGCAATGTCCTGGGGGATGAGTTACACAGTTCAGAGGAGGGGCTGAGGGGGGAAAGGGGATACTGATGCAGTGGTATTGTGAGGTGCTATGTGAGCAAAAAAAAATGGCAGCTTAGAAAGGAAAGGATTACATTTAGCACTGCTGCTGAGATGAGAAGGATTTACTTTTTAAAGACAGTGCACATATGCAGGTACAGTTTCTCTATATTCTCTCCAGCACAGAGCACAAATTTATACCTGCCCCCATTTTCTGTAATCTGTCTTGAGGCTGTTACTAGAGACAAATTTCCCCTGACAACAGGCAGTGATCAACAAATGGCAGGGAAGGGGGGGGGGGGCACCATGTGGCCATGACTTTAGAGCTGTATTTCTGGGGTAAAGAGTCATTTTTTGAAAATGAAGGGATTTACAAAAATCTGGGGATCCACGTCGATTATCACATGAAGGAAGTTTCGAACGCCAGTGACCATTTAAAATAAAAAATCCCATGTCATGTTCCCACATGTGACATTTGTTGACCATAGTAAAACTGAATGGATTCACACACAGCATTTTTTTAATGTGAAAAACGCTGTGTTCAAAGGATTCTATACAGTCTACAGTAAATAATGAAACCTTACAAACAAAGCCTTTTTGGATGATCATGGGTGTTTTTTTCTGGAGTTTTGTTTTAATAGACCCATCAATAGGAAACATCAGAACAAATTTATGTTAAAAATGTAGAATCATATGAAAAGTACTGTAAAATGCAAGAAAGCCATGACAATCATAAGTAAATTAAAGCAGTATTTAAATAAGTATTTAAATAAAAAATACTGAAAAAAGTATGTGAAGAAACCCTAACGATGCTTCACGTGAACAAATTTCTAATACACATGTAGACATTTATGTAGTCATATTGATACGTTTAGCATAACAAAAAAACATTTAAAAAATGACATTTATAAATGATTTGGAAAGATGTCTCTGCTAGGATTATTGTATATTGAACATTTCTTATTTACCGTCTATTGGGACTATCGGGAAAAGCTGACTTACTGTAAGTAATGCAAATGTCATATTACTGATTATTCCATCTCATAGCATCCAGTATGTCACTCAAGTTATATATATATATATATATATATATATATATATATATATATATATTCAGCTTATGCACTCAATACAACACAATACATACCGTATTTTTCGCCGTATAAGACGCACTTTTTCTTCCCCAAAACTGGGGGGAAAAAGTCGGTGCGTCTTATACGGCGAATACACCCCTATCGCGACGGTCCCTGCGGCCATCAACGGCCGGGATCCGCGGCTAATACAGGACATCACCGATCGCGGTGATGCCCTGTATTAACCCTTCATACGCGGCAATCAAAGCTGACCGCCGTCGGGCTGTTCGGGACCGCCGCGATTTCACCGCGGTGGTCCCGAACAGCCCGACTGAATAGCCGGGTTAGTGCTTCCAGGACACCGGGAGGGACCTTACCTGCCTCCTCGGTGTCTTCTCCGTTCAGGGATCCCCTGTATGCCGGCGCTCTCCTTCCTCGTCATCACGTCGTCGCGTACGTGCGTCGGCGTGCGTAACGACGTGATGGCGGAGAGCGAGGATACCCGGCCGGCAGCAGAGACGTTCCGGAGCGACGGGGACACGGCGACAGCGATGGAGCAACATCCAGGGCAGCGGTGACGGGTCCGGAGCGGCGGGGACACGTGAGTACTACCTTCTCCTGCAATGGTCTTCAATCTGCGGACCTCCTGATGTTGCAAAACTACAACTCCCAGCATGCCCGGACAGCCAACGGCTTTCCGGGCATGCTGGGAGTTGTAGTTTTGCAACATCTGGAGGTCCGCAGGTTGAAGACCACTATTGGGTTCAAAATCTTAATTTTTTTAGATTTTGCCCCTAAAAATTGGGTGCGTCTTATACGCCGGTGCGTCCTATAGGACGAAAAATACGGTATATTTTATGTTTCACTTACATACATTTTTTGTTGTAGTGTGTTAGCCTTTTTCCTTTAGAACTCTCTATAGGAAATAAAAAAAAAAAACACTAGAAAAAAAGGGGGACATGGTATTGTAGCCAACTTGATGTTCCCTCGTGGACCCCACTGACCTTTTGTCAATTGAATCATTCACATGATGCAAAGTGCAGGAATGAGAACTCTGGACAACTTTAACAGTTTACTGAAACTCTTTGTGCAAATCTTAATACAACCCAGCTTTAAGTGCAGATAAAGGAATATTTTGTCACTGTCCCTTTAGAGCTTGCTTTTTGCAGCAGATTTACTGAATGGAAACATCTCTGCCATTAGCATATGTAAATGTAGTGACTCATGCAGATGAAACAGAATGCAGATTTTACACAGTCCAAATAGCTGAATCTCTACTGACGTCGATCAACGCAGGTTGACGTACTATGGTGCAATATGTGTACTTTTACTCACAAACTCTGGTTGTGGTACAATACCCGGAGAGACATACACAGAAACCCTCGATGACATCACAGCCACAAAAACTCCTTCTTGGAGCTGAAGACTTGAAACACTTTATCCCCACAGGGTGGACTGGAACAAGACAGTGAGTTGGTTGAAAACAGTTTTGCAAGTAAACTCACAGTACCCCAAACCAGGGCTTAACAAATTTGGTATGAAATCTAAGAGCCAGCAAAAAAAACTTAGGAGCCAAGATGCAGCCGCATATCACGTAAGGTGACCTCACTACAAAATGTGATGTCATTTGATCAGTTTTTAGTGTCTCTTCATCTCCTGTGTCATTTTAAGGTGATGACTATTGGTGGAGTTCCCATTTAAAGGGGGGGGGAAGGGAAGGTTGAGGTGTATATATGTGCCCATATATAATACTGTATACATTACCTTGCTGTGATGGTGCATGATGGGGTGGCAAAGCCTCTTACCTACCAAGACAAGGGTACAGAAGCTGCTTTTCCCCTCTAGAAGAGGAGAGTCCCAGTAGAGCACATTTTGAGGGCTGTTATTTGGTAGGGGCTGTGGGGATGGGTTGACCAGTGTCTGTGATGCCAGGGTAGCTCCAGCACTTCCCAACACAGTGCAGGCTTACAGCTCCGCAGCAGAGCGGGACACAATGGCAGGTCAAGATATTATTAATGAAGAAGAGGGAGGCCTGCTAGCAGTGGAAGTTGCTTCCCCGCTTCCTTCTCCTGAGTACACACTATGCAGTGTGACTACTAAGGCCCCTACTAAGGCCCCTGAGGTCTGCTGCGCTGTAGTGCCAACCACAGGCAACATGGGGTATCAGCACAGGGACAGTGACAACTCCTATTGGAAAGGGCTGACAAAATTCTAGGTGCCACTGCAAAATTTTCAGTCACCACGGCGACCTGGCGCTTGGGATTTGTCGAGCCCTACCCCGATCAGATTTCTTATAGTTTACAGAAGGTTTTCTAACAGCACATAACAACTTCTTAGGGATGGTAGCTGGAACACGGGTACTGGGGACTTAGTTATCAACAAATAAATTGATAATCCAGATAAAGTCCTTTTATATAAAAGTAAGAAAGATCTGCTGGAAGCTGTAAATCACTGTTTATGTAGAGGAAATGTCCTAAAAAAGTATAAAGGATCCGCAGTCACCTGGTGTCCAAAGGAACAGCTAACCTTGGCACAGGTAAAAAGTAGTACCACATACCTAAAATCTGAATTTCACAAAGCAAACATGGACAGATAATGCATGAAAAACATGTCCATTGTGCTACCAGTACACTAAATACAGTGGTACTTTAATGGTTACAATATTTTCAACACAAAATGTTTTTTTCTGGACTATTGTAACTTGAAACCAGACTCAACATACAATGCTATGGACAGTCCAGATCTGCAAAACGTGTCAGTGGCTGAAAGATCTGACCAATTGCATGCACTGACTGGCTGTCTGGTAGCGCCTCCCTACAGATCATGTACTGTAGGGAGGCCTACCAGACAGCCAGTCAGTGCATGCAATTGGTCAGATCTTTCAGCCATTGACACATTTTGCAGGTCTGGACTGTCCATAGCATTGTATGTTGAGTCTGGGTTCAAGTTACAATGGTCCAGAAAAAAACATTGGGGGAGATTTATCAAAACATGTGCAAAGGAAAAGTTGCCTAGTTGCCCATAGCAACCAATCAGATTGCTTCTTTCATTTTTAACAAGACCTCTGCAAAATGAAAGAAGCGATGTGATTGGTTGCTATGGGCAACTGGGCAACTTTTCCTTTGCACAGGTTTTGATAAATCTCCCCCATTGTGTGTTGAAAATATTGTAACCATTAAAGTACCACTGTATTTAGTGTACTGGTAGCACAATGGACATGTTTTTCATGCATTATCTGTCCATTTTTGCTTCATGAAATTCAGATTTTAGGTATGTGTGGCCAATACAATACACATCTTTTGCATCTAGCATTTAATGGCAAGAATAGGAAGCTGACAGAAGACATCAATAATGGGACCCAAGAGACCCATTGGGGATGAGTGGATTGCTGTAATGCTGTTCATGTTTTATGCTGAATAGTTGGTATATCTAGCATTGTAATATCTTGGGACCTACTAAGAGGTCTTTACATAAGCATTAATGATTAGAAAAGGTAGTGCTGGTCCCAGAGGCCTCTTCTCAACAGCTGCTGATGGATTGGGAACAGTCGTAGCGCATAGTCACCGGGGGTCTGTTTAGAAATTTAAATAATGCTTGAAAATAGTTGTCACAAATCTGCTGTGTATTTCCGTGTATGAATTCTTTCTATAGAGTTACACTGTATCCTATTGCTTACTAAAAGACTCCAACCGAACAAAATTTGGCCTAATGCTCATCATACACATATACATTAGATATATGTTAGCTCAACCCGCTAATCTTGATGTGAAAGGCAAACCACCTAGCAGCAGTGGGCTGGGGGACAGTAGTCCCCCAGTAGGCCTACAAGGCCACCGCAGCTGTCAGTGCCACATTTAACTATAAACACACCTTAAAGGGTGTCTGTCTCCAGGTTGGGTGTGGTTCTGTAGCTCAGTTCCATTGAACTGAATCAGTGGTGTAGCGACCGGGGTGCAGGCTGCACCAGGTGACACCAGCCTGATGGGGTGACGCCAGCTACCCCCTGTCCGCTAGCACCCCCATCATACTGGAGGATGATCCTGCCGATGGATGATGGGGGTGCTACTGCAAGGAGGATGATCCTGCCGATGGATGATGGGGGTGCTAGTGCTGGGGGGGGGGGGGTGGAAGTAGCACCCTCATCTTCATCTATCGGCAGGATCATCCTCCTGGCAGTAGCATCCCCATCATCCTGGGGGATGATTCTGCCTATGGATGATGGGGGTGCTACAGTCAGAAGGATGATCCTGCCGATGGATGATGGGGGCACTACTGCCAGGGGGCAGTAGCACTCTCATCATCCATCGGCAGAATCATCCTGCTGGCAGTAGCACCCCCATCATCCAGAAGGATAGTGCTGCCGATGGATGATGGGGGTGCTACTGCCAGGAGGATGATCCTGCCGATAGATGATGATGATTAGGGTGCTACTGGCCCCCCCTGGCAGTAGCACCCCCATCATCCATCAGTAGGATCATCAGAGGGGGCAGTGTGTGGCAGTATTTTATTCAGGGGGGTACAGTATGTGGCAGTATTTTATTCAGGGGGTTCTGTGTATGGAAGTATATTCAGAGGGTGCAGTATGTGGCAGAATTATATTTGGGGGGAGGGGGTGCAGTGTGTGATAGTATTATATTCAGAGGGTTCTGTGTCTGATAGAATTATATTCAGAGGGTGCAGGGTGTGGCAGTATTATTTTCAGAGGGTGCAGTGTGTGGTAGTATTATATTCAGGGGGGTGCAGTATGTGGCAGAATTATATTCGGGGGAGGGCGCAGTGTGTGGTAGTATTATATTCAGGGGGGTGCAGTATGTGGCAACAGAATTATATTCAGGGGGGTGCTGTGTGTGGCAGTATTCAGAGGGTGCAGTGTGTGGTAGTATTATGTTCAGAGGGTGCAGGGTGTGGCAGTATTATTTTCAGATGGTGCAGTGTGTGGTAGTATTATATTCAGGGGGGTGCAGTATGTAGCAGAATTATATTAGGGGGAGGGGGCAGTGTGTGGTAGTATTATATTCAGAGGGTGCAGTGTGTGGCAGTATTATATTCAGAGGGTGCAGTGTGTGGAAGTATTACATTCAGGGGGGTGCAGTATGTGGCAACAGAATTATATTCAGGGGGGTGCAGTGTGTGGCAGTATTATATTCATAGGGTACAGTGTCTAGCAATATTATATTCAGAGGGTACAGTGTGTGGCACTCTTATATTCAGAGGGCACAGTGTGTGGCAGTATTATATTCAGAGGGAGCAGTGTGTGGTAGTATTATATTCAGAGGGTGCAGTGTGTGGCAGTATTATATTCAGAGGGTACAGTGTGTGGCACTCTTATATTCAGAGGGCACAGTGTGTGGCAGTATTATATTCAGAGGGTACAGTGTGTGGCACTCTTATATTCAGAGGGCACAGTGTGTGGCAATATTATATTCAGAGGGTACAGTGTGTGGTAGTATTATATTAAGAGGGTGCAGTGTGTGGTAGTATTATATTCAAAGGATACAATATCTGGCATCATTATATTAATAATTGTTTTCAAATAGAGGATTAGAATGTGCTGACAAAGTGAGGAGCCATCTGGGTGTCAAGTTCTGCAGAGAGAAGATCTAGCTGGAACAAGTCAGGGCTGTATGTACCATCTGAATTAGATTTGGGAAGACTACAGAGAAGACGTCACCTGTAATAACTTATATTATTGTGTATTGTACCCGACTATGACCCATCATAGCTTTGGCCACTTGTAAGTTCTGCAGTAATGATGGGTGAAACTACAACTCCCAGAATCCCCTTATCACTGGTTACATCATACTTGGAGCTGTAGTTTTACATTGTAAACGCTTCTTTAGTGCTTTCCCCTTTGGTATATCTGATTATTATACTGGAAATATTTTTCTGCGATGCACGTTGGTGTCTCTCACAACAGGCTAAAATATTACTTTGGTGGAACGGGGGGGGGGGCGTGTTATGGGGTGACACCATTTTCTACCGCACTGGGTGACACCAACCCTAGCAATGCCACTGAAGAGAATGGAGCCAAATTGCAATGCCACACCCAAAGTGGAGACAGATGGCGCAGTTTTTGTAAGAAAATAGCTCTGCTTTTCTATTCCTGGATAACCCCTTTAATGAAACATAGAATGTGTCAGCAGATAAGAGCCATTTGGCCCATCTAGTTTGCCCAATATTCTGAATACTTACGTATAAATAGTCCTTGTCCCTACTTTATATGAAAGATAGCCTTATACCTATGTCTAACTTCTATGAAGAATAGTCTTATATGTTATATTCTTCATAAAAGATAGAGATAGGTGTGGAATTTTTTTTCATGTCAACTGGTTCCAGTAAGTTAAACAGATTTGTAAATGACTTCTATTTAAAAATCTTAATCTTTCCAGTACTTATCAGCTGCTGTATGCTCCAGAGGAAGTTGTGCAGTTCTTAGCAGTCTGACCACAGTGCTCTCTGCTGACACCTCTGTCCATGTCATGAACTGTCCAGAGCAGGAGAAAATCCCCATAGCAAACCTATCCTGCTCTAGACAGGTCCGGAAATGGGGAGAGGTGGCAGCAGAGAACAATGTGGTCAGACTGGAAAGAACTACACAACTTTCTCTGGAGCATACAGCAGCTGATAAGTACTGGAATGCTAAATACTTTTACATTGAAGTGATTTACAATTTTTTATTTTCTGGCATCAATTGATTTGAAAATATTTGTTTTTCACCGGAGTACCCCTTTAAGGGCAGGGCCAGTTACATTTTTGCATTTTCGCTTTATCTTGTTCGCCTTCTGAGAGCCATATAATTAAAAAAATATTATATGTGTGGGGAAATGGAAAACATTTTGAAAATTTTGGAGGGTATGGTTTTCACGCTGTTTCACGCTGTACACTTTATTTAAAATGTACAGTTTTATTTTGTACCACTAGGCTTTTTTGGGCAAAGGGATTTTGAGTCGGCCATTTTTGAGGTAGAAAATGACTGCTCTAAACCATTCAGACAAACATAGATGAAAATACCGTCCAAGCATAATGACAAAATTACCGCCTATTTTCATGGCTGAGAGTAGTATCGTCTATACCATTGCTTCCTGGCCAGGGTGCCTCCAGATGTCTTTGGCTGTCCGGACCTGTTGGAAGTTGTAGTTTCGCATCAGCTGGAGTCACCCTGGTTGAGAAAACAGGGGCAGCCTTGTGGGTCCATAGGAATCTGATACTCGTGTATAAGTAACAATGTAGTTTATACAGACTCTATAGAGCAGCATGAGCTAACTCTTAGGCTAAGTTTCCACTTGTTTTTTGGGGGGGCAAAAACGCCCAAACTTTTCACACATTAGCCCAATCCGGTGGGCACTGCTTGTGGACTCCGCAGAAAGAATTGACTTGTCTATTCTTTCTGCAGACGACTGAATCAGAATTTCCGCAACAGAAACATGTGGCACGGAAATTCTGCTGTATGAACTGTGTAATAGAATCCTATTGAAATCAAAGGGACTCTGCTACAGCGGAATGTACATGCTGAATATTCCGTGCAGACATTCTACACAAGTTCTGCCCATGTGAACCCCGCCTAAGTCAGACAGAGATCCGGACCAGTCATAATACATCTCAATGCACAGATGTTAGGAATAGGGCCCCACTACACAAATACAACAAACAAAGAAATATTGGTGGATGACAATAATCCACACAAAGTTTGTATTGTAGTACTAATCACTATTATTTGAGGCAAACTGGTAGGAGTAAATAAAATAATATCACCTAGTATACGAAAGTAGGCCAGAGAAAAAAAGCTCAACTCAACCAAATAGTGTGGCAACATACATGCCCCAATGCGTTTCACCTGGATGGTGCTGGGATCTTCAAGGGACAACCTGTGGACTAAAATACAGAGCACTGAAATACTAATGAAATAATAGCCTATACAGGTCTATACATGTACAGAGTCACATTGTTTTCAATGGGATTCTGCTGCAGGGTGCACACCACACAAGGTGAACATGTTAATTTTTTCGGCCAATTCTGCTTGAAAACGCATTGCCGTCAATGGAGACGACGCATTTCCCAGTGGTCCTAGCCCCATTAGATATTGCCGGCTGCTGCTGCATACAGAAGTTCCGCCCAGAATTTCTCTGGTTGGATATTCTGTAGTATGAATGGGCGCTTAGAGTACACAAAAGCTTGCACTTCAAGTGCTGAACTATCAAGAAAAAGTATCATGGTCAAGGAATAATATTGTGGCAAATGCTGATTACCAAAGCAGAGTGCCAGGAACGTTGAAAGCAGAAAAGAATCTATTAAGACATCTGGGTACATGATAATGTGCTGCACATTTCAAAATAAATAGTAGTTTATCACTAATAATTCAATGTGAGCAGCAGGTGGCATGGCTGTACACCTTAAACATGACTAACACATAAAATGCTAGTTATTACCCTACAGCTGCACCAGGCCCGTCGCTAAAGGACAGGCAAACCAAGCAATTGCTTGGGGCCCCAAGCTGGCCCGGTGCTTGTTGTGCTTCCTATAAGGCTGCAGTCTCCTCAGCGCTCTATAGAGAGCCCCAGGCGGCTGCAGCACTCCTGGTCACCTCCCAAGTTCCTCCCTTTCCCTGTAGCGTGGCCAAGCTCCTCCTCTTGTCAGTCTGTCCGGGTACAGCGCGGTACAGGAACAGGAGATTCAGTTTCCTGTTCCTGGCCGGACTGACAGGAAGTGTACACTGAGTGACAGCCAGGAGGTAGAGGAGCTTGGCCACGCTACAGGGTCCAAGGAAGGAGCCGGAGGAGGTAACTGAGAACATAGGTAGGGTAGGGAGGGGAAAAAAACATAGAGGGGGGGGGGAGTAAAAAAAAAACATAGGGAGGGGGGCCTCCATGTCTATTTTGCTTGGGGCCCCCAAATTCCTTCAAACGGCCCTGAGCTGCAGTTCATGGCAATACATTGAGCTGTATGTTAGACCGGATTAAAATATATGTGTTAAACTATAAAAAATGTGGAGCTTACAACCAAAAGACACGTGGTTAACTGTAATCCTCTCACCCAAGGAGAGATAGTAAAATAACAAAGAAAAAACAGCCCACAGTCCTCAGTGTCCTACCCAAAAAATTAGTGTGTGATGGACATAAGAGTCAATGGATATAAAATTTAATGTCATCAAATATCAAATAAATCTAATTCAAAAAGTAAAAATAAAACTAAAATAAAAAATGCTAATAAAATACAATAAAATACTCTGCAATAAATACCCCAGTCCCTAGCAGCTCCCCTTTCAGCACTTTTTGTTCCCCGTTCATTACCGCTTGTGCCTGATTCCAAGTGGTCTCACCAGGACCTACCCCCTCACTGTCACGCCCCCTCCATAGACATGAATGGAGGGGGTGTGACATCACAAGGGGCGTGGTGTTACGTCTCCAGTCCAGGAAACAATAAGCTTTCCGAGACTGGAGACGCAGCCCCGCATAGAATGCGCGTGCTGCACGGAGATCAAGGGGATAAGATGTCTTTGGCCGGATAACCCCTTTAAACAGTAAAGAAGAAACCATTCCTACAGGAGGGGTGCTAACATGTTTCCTCCATGCTTTCTTCTGATGTGAACAATATTAACCTATGTCAGTATAAACCATATTACAATCCTGCTGCCAATTGTATTAGCCCTAAATATAAAAATGTCCACATCAGGCAGATAGTCAATTGTTTATTATATAACAAAAACACAAAAATATAAAAACTATTTACCATGATGCTGAATTATATAGGCAGTACCACTTTAAATGGAATCCTATGACATCATGACTGAAGATTATATTATCCACAATCAACTGGACTCTGATGAGGGTTCGGGTTGGAGCTTTAAGTACCAACTTACCCTGGCTCCTGTTTTTTTTTATTATTTTCTAAGTATTCTCAATAATTTTCTCTCTTATCATATTTTCAGGTGACTTTTTTGACAGACAAGCGGTTACTGGAGAGAGAGCGCAGAGGGGGGCCATTTCGATTCAACGTGGATTTGGAACAGCCCCTGCAGATATAGACTATCCACTTTTTTTCCTCAATTATGTGAGTGAGAATTTAAAATACAGAATTATGATAAATTATATTATGTTCACACGCTGGTTTTTTAGCCATAAACGGATGAAAAGAAAGACCAAAAGCAAAAAAAATTGCTTAAAAAAGGTCTGTTTTCCGATCTTTAAAAGGTGTTCTCTGCTGCTCAGCGTTTGGAACAAAGTGTTCCGAACACTGGAGCCGGCGTCCGGAGCTCGTGAAGGCTACCACGCCCCCTCCGATAGACTTGCAGTGAGGGGGTGGGGCGTGATGTCATGAGGGGGCGGGGCTATGACATCACAAGCTCCCGACTCCAGCGTTCTGAACAGTTTGTTCCAAACGCTAAGGAGCGGAGTACCCCTTTAATGGAACGCTGGCACACTAGGTTCATCTCCTTTTTTGGTAGTATTGTGGCGGTCAAAATGACAGTGCTCCCCAAGGTGCTTTATTTTTTTTAACCCTTCCCGTTCAGGTGCCTCTTTCCTCTATACGGTCCTTCCTCTATCACCTTGATATACCTGCTAGTGTTTTCCCTGAGATGGTCAGTCAGTGGGGTCCCCATAAGCTTTTCTGTTCTGCGGACACATTGGATGTGTTTTCCCGCTTTCAGCTGGTGTCTAGGTTTGGTCTTCCCTCCTGCATATGGCTTCATTACCTCCAGGTGCGCCACCATATAGTGACTAAGTTAGGCACTACTGTTGTATCCCTACCTACTAAATTTGAGCAACTTTGCCTTCTGGGCTCGATGGTCAAAGAAATTCTCTCTGACATCTATATTATAAAGAAACTCAAGCTAAACTGCTGATGGGCTGGTATCACACCCCTAAATTATTCCATAGACTGAATCCGGCCATTCCCAGTGCTGGTGCTGTGGGACAGAGGTCGGATCGGCTTATCACATCTCCAGGTCATGCCCACTGATTGCTGGATATTAGTCAATAGTTGAACGCTTAACTTTTAAGGTCCTGGGTGCGTCTGTTCCTCTTGACCCTTGGACCTATGTCCAACAATTGTCTCCAAAAACATTGGGTAAGAAGCAGGGTGAATTATTTTTCCACATTGTTTTGGCTGCCAAGACTCTTATTGTGAAATATTGGAAAAGGACAGCCCCACCATCACAGTTGGACTTAGTTGCCCATTTATGGGAGATCCGATCCCTTCAATCCCTTATTACTTCTTTGAACAACACCAAGCCTGTGTTCTCTTCTGTGTGGGAACCATGGGACGATGATGTGGATCAGCAACAATTCTGATTCCTCTCTTTCTTCCTCCCCCCCCTCCCTTTTTTCTTGTTTGTCCCCTTTCTTTTTAATTTCGTGTTGTTTGTCGTACCTGTTTTCTGTTGTCCTATATGCTTATGCCTTATATTTCAGCTACTGTTAGGTTTATTGAGTATTTACACCCCTACTTCTCTTTGAGTTTTAATTCAGTCCTAGTCTGTGCAGGGCTACATCTTAGAGACAGGGGAGCAAATCGGAGCACAGGGGCACCCGGTAGCAGAGCAGTGGCTTAATGGGGGCATTAGAGCACCTTTCATCTAGTGGGGCCTATTATAGACATGGGGGGGTTTTCGGGGTTGCTGACCCTTTAAAGGGTGGCTGTGGTAAGAGGCAACACGAGGGGCATGGGGGTCAGGATTTTAAAGGGAGGAGTTTGGTAGGGGGTATTTAGGGGTCCGGAGGGGAGGAGGAGCCCACTCCCGGAGGAGAAGAGCCAGCGTGCTGACTGTGCTGTGCTGAATTTTTTTTTCCTGTATTGAAAAACAAAAACAAAAAATTCAATAAAAATACAATTAAAAAAGGACTGTATTTACCTTTTATCACCTTCTTTTTCATCCATTTACTACTTAAAAACGGGTCAAGACAGGCTCAGAAGTGAGTTTTGTTATTTAGAGCAGGGAATATATTCCTGGTGATTCACTGCATGTAGTTTTTTTTTATTTTTTTTTTTATAGGAGCCAATATAGGAGATTAGAGCAGATAGGATACACTGGGGCAGTCTGTGTAGATTGGGGATTGTAAAACCCTGGAATATGTGTAACTGTATAACCCTAACAAGCTAGAGCACGCTGTGTTCCAGAACAAATTCCACCGACCCAAAAAACAGGACGGCCCCTTTCACACGACAGGTATCATTCTGCTTTTTTACTGCCGGATGAAAGAAAACAGATGCAATAACTGATAATAACGGATGATAACTGATGACCATCATCCGTTATTTTTAATGTTTTTTTCTTAAAAAAACCTGATGTTGTTCATTCGTTATCATCCGTTATTACCAGTTACATCCGTTTTTTTTTAAATCAGGTTTTTAACCCTTTTTTTGTAAAGCTGTACTGACCCTGCTCAGTGCAAAATACAGATGTTTAAAAAACAGACAATAACATCCATTTCCTATAGACTTCAATGTTAAATTTTAACGACCGTTTTTTCACCATTATTTTGCCAGACCAAAAATTAGCGCATGCACCGTCTTTTGTGCTGGCAAAAATAACGGACATTAGTAAAAACGGACATACCTGATGCAAAAGGATGGTCAAAAAAATCCCATTGACAATTTGGGTTTCCTGGAAGTTTTTTAAAAATTACCTTACGTAAGACTTTGGTGTTTTTCCGGGAAAATCTTGGCGTAGTCTATGGGAGTGAATTAAAAAAAAAAGCCATGTGGGTTTTAACATTGGCGTTTTTTGCTGGCAGTTTTTATTCTTTTTTTGACAATCCACAAAATGGATGGAGTTAGCTTTTTTTAATAAAAGTAACCATAAAAAAAAAAGGAGAAAAAGATACAGTAGGGACAGAAAAAAAATGCAGGGAAGGAAATTGATATTTGGTAGAACCGAACAAAATTTGTATTAATTTTCCATCAGGGACCAATTTATATGAGCAGGCAGGGACATAAAAAATGTAGCCAGCAATATAAAAAATGGATAAAGGGGCCATTTCATTTTAAAAATAATAAATATTTTTTTTAATTAATTTTGTGAAACTTTTTATTAATAATGTTTTTTAAGTAATGTGTTTTATAAAGTGTGTGTGATTTTTAAAATGTTTCAACTTTGTTCCCTCTATTTTCAACATTATTTAGGTACTACTACTACTCCCTGCATGGAACAGACTGTTCCATGCTGGGAGCTGTAGTACCTGCACTAATAGACAGATCACAACGGGTTTCACTCCTGACACCCGTTGCGATCGTCCTTTACAATCTGGAGATGCGGTTGGCACGCCACACTTCTCCGCAATGCCTGCTGTGAACTGTACTCTGCTGTGATGTGAAGTTCTCGGATGGAGCCGGACAGTCACAACTCTCAGCTGCATATATGAATCTGCGATGTGAAGAGAACTTCACATCAGAGAGGAGTATAATGCAGGGTAGTGGAGTGGAGAGGTGCGTCGTGCCGCCCCCTTCCCCAGATTAAAAAGGACAATCGCAACGGGTGTCAGGAGTGACACCCGCTGCAATCTGTCTATTAGTGCAGGTGCTATAGCTCCCAGCAGGGAACAGAGTGTGCTCCATGTTGAGAGCAGTAGTACCTGCAGTAAGTGACAGATCGCAGCGGGTGTCACACTTGACATCTGTTGTAATCGTCCTTTATATTTCTGAGCTCTCTTCTGTGCTCGGCATCTCTGCTCTGTGTATATGTCACAAACCAGTAAAGCATACATTAAAGGGGTACTCCGGTGCTTACACATCTTATCCCCTATCCAAAGGATAGGGGATAAGATGCCTGATCGCAGGAGTCCCGCAGCTGGGGACGCCCGTGATCATGCACGCGGCACCCCGATTGTAATCAGTCCCCGGAGCGTGTTCGCTCCGGGTCTGATTACGGTCGACCGCAGGGTCGGCGGCGTGTGACGTCACGCCTCCGCCCCCGTGTGACGTCACGCTCCGCCCCTCAATGCAAGCCTACGGGAGGGGGCGTGATAGCTGTCACACCCCCTCCCGTAGGCTTGCATTGAGGGGCGGAGAGTGACATCACACGGGGGCGGGGGCATGACGTCACATGCCGCCGGCCCTGCGGTCGCCGGTAATCAGTCCCGGAGCGAACACGCTCTGGAGACTGATTACAAACGGGGTGCCCGTGCATGATCACGGACGTCCCCATCGGCGGGACTCCCGCGATCAGGCATCTTATCCCCTATCCTTTGGATAGGGGATAAGATGTGTAAGCACCGGAGTACCCCTTTAATCATGGAACACATGAGGAAGCAGGAAGCGCAGGAGGCAGTAAATGATGTCAGGTGACCAGCATATCACATGATAACTTATTTGATTTGCTGATTTATGTGTCTATCAGCCCAAAGGCAAATACGAGACAGTGAGGGGAGTTTTACACATTTAACCCCTTCCCACAGAATGACTTATATATACGTTAGGTTATGCAGCTAGTTCGCACATCCTGACGTTTATGTGTCCTTCAGTTAACCTGGCGATGTGCGGCATCACACGGGTTAACAGGCAGAAGTCCCGCTCTTACCGGCGGGAGACAAGTTCTGCAACACACCCCCCAGGACCATCTGTGAACGGTCCTGGTCAGCGTTCACTGTGATTGGTCACTGTGGTCTCAGCTGACTGGGGGGATTAGTCAGTTCAGATCCCCCGCTCTGCCCGCCCCTAGAAGTCCGGGCAGAGTGGGGGAAGATGACCCCGAGAGCTGCAGGGGCCCATGTGGCGGGGGCATACCTGAGGACTGGGAAGGTAGCGTCGGCATCAGAGGCAGCAGTGAAGATCGCTATAAAGTGATCTTCACTGCTGCTTCTAGGAGTTTCAAAACCACAACTCCCAGCAGCCTTTGGCTCTCCGGGCATGCTGGGAGTTGTAGTTTTTCAACATCAGGAGGGCCACAGTTTGGCGTCCACTGTGCAGTGGTCTCCAATCTGTGCTTTTCCAGATGTTGCAAAACTACAACTCTCAGCATGCCCAGACAGTCCAGGCATGCTGGGAGTTGTAGTTCTGTAACTTGTGGCCCTTCAGATGTTGACGAACTACAACTCCAAGCATGCCTGGGCAGTCTTGGAATGCTCTGAGTTGAAGTTTTGCAACATCTGGAGGGCTACAGTTTGGACACCATTACATAGTGGTCTCCAAACTGTTCTCCTCCAGTTGTTGCAAAACGACAACTCCCAGCATGCCCTTCGGCTGTCTGGGCATGCTGGGAGTTGTAGCTTTGCAACAACTGGAGGCACACTGGTTGGGAAACATTGTCTGTTTCCTAACTCAGTGTTTCCCAACCTGTGTGATTCCAGCTGTTGCAAAACTATAACTCCCAGCATGCACTGAAAGACAATGCATGCTGGGAGTTGTAGTTTTGCAACTGCTGGAGGCACACAAGTTGGGAAACACTGAGATAAGCAACAAACTCTCAGTGTTTTGCAACCAGTGTGCCTCCAGCTGTTGCATAACTACAACCCCCAGCATGCATGGACAGCCAAAGGGCATGCTGGAAGTTGTAGTAGTATGCCTCCAGCTGTTGCATAACTACAAGTCCCAGCACTCCCTTCTGCTGTCACTGCATGCTGAAAGTTGTAGTTTTGCAACAGCAAGTTTAGATGCAGCAAGTTTTCCACTGCAGCTCAAACTCCCAGCGGGAAACTTCCTGTGAACCGCGTGTGAATGTACCTTAAAAACACTACACTACACTATACTACACAAAATAAAGGGTAAAACACTACATACACATACCCCTACACAGTCCTCTCCCCAATAAAAATGAAAAACATCTTGTATGGCACTGTTTCCAAAACAGAGCCTCCAGCTGTTGCAAAACAACAACTCCCAGTATTGTCGGACAGCCATTGACTGTCCAGACATGCTGGGAGTCTTGCAACAGCTGGAGGCACCCTGTTTGGGAATCACTGGCGTGGAATACCCTTATGTGCACCCCTATGCAAATCCCTAATTTAGGCCTCAAATACGCATGGAGCTCTCTCACTTTGGAGCCCTGTCCTATTTCAAGGCAACAGTTTAGGGCCACATATGTGGTATTTTGGTACTCTGGAGAAATTGCCTAACAAATTTTGGGGGGCTTTTTCTCCTTTTACCCCTTATTTCAAGGCAACAGTTTAGGGCCACATATGGGGTATTTTGGTACTCTGGAGAAATTGCCTAACAAATTTTGGGGGGCTTTTTCTCCTTTTACCCCTTATTTCTCCTTTTACCCCCTTATTGTAAAAAATGTGAATTTTTTTACACTAACTTGCTGGTGTTGCCCCATACTTTTCATTTTCACAAGAGGTAAAAGTAAAAGAGGACCCCCACAATTTGTAACACAATTTCCCCTAAGTACGGAAATACCCCATATGTGGACGTAAATTGCTCTGCGAGAGCAAAACAAGGCTCGGGAGTGAGAGTGCACCATGTACATTTGAGGTGATTTGCACAGGGGTGGCTGTTCGTTACAGCAGTTCTGACATAAAAAAAAATACCCCCATTTTTGAAACTACACCCCTTAAGTAATGTAACAAGGGGTATAGTGAGCCTTAACTACCCACAGGTGTTTGAAGAATTTTCGTTAAAATTGGATGTGAAAATGAAAATTTTGAATTTGTTCACAAAAATTTCACTAAAATGCTATCCCAAATTTTTCATTTTCCCAAGGGGTAATAGGAAAAAAAGCCTCCCATAATTTGTAACACCATTTCTTCTGAGTAAGGAAATACCCCATATGTGGATGTAAGGTTCTCTGCTGGTGCATTACAGGGCTTAGAAGAAAAGGAGCGCCATTGGGCTTTTGGAGAGAGAATTTGGCTGGAATTGAAGGCCATGTGCATTTACAAAGCCCCCAGGGTGCCAGAAAAATGCCCTCCCCTCACATGTGACCCCATTTTAGAAACTACACCTCTCACAGAATGTTATAAGGGGTGTAGTGAGCATTTACACCCCACAGGTGTCTGACAGATTTTTGGAACAGTGGTCCGTGAAAATGAAAAATATTATTTTTCATTTGCACAGTCCACTGTTCCAAAAGTCTGTCAAATGCCAGTGGGGTGTAAATGCTCACTGCACCCCTTGTTACATTTCGTGAGAGGTGTAGTTTCCAAAATAGGGTCACGTGTGGGGGGGTCCACTGTTCTCGTAGCATGGGGGCTTTGTAAACGCACATGGCCCTGACTTCCATTCCAAACAAATTCTCTCTCCAAAAACTCAATGGCGCTCCTTCCCTTCTGAGCATTGTAGTTCACCCACAGAGCACTTTACATCCACACATGGGGTATTTCCATACTCAGAAGGAATGGGGTTACAAATTATGGGGGGCATTTTCTCCTATAACCTCTTGTAAAAATGGTAATTTGGGGATAAAAATGAATTTTAGTGAAATTTTTTTTCATTTATTTACACATGCGACTTTAACGAAAAGTCGTCAAACACCTGTGGGGGGGTTAAGGCTCACTGTACCCCTTGTTACGTTCCTTGAGGGGTGTAGTTTCCAAAATAGTATGCCATGTGTGTTGTTTTTGTTTTGTTTTTTGCTGTTATGGCGCCATAGGGGCTTCCTAAATGTGACATACCCCCCCAAAAACCCTCTCAGAAAAATTTGCTTTCAAAAAGCCAAATGTGGCTCCTTCTCTTCTGAGCATTGTAGTTCGCCTGCAGAGCATTTTACATCCATACATGGGGTATTTTCATACTCAGAAGAAACGGGGTTACACATTTTGGGGGGCATTTTCTCCCATTACCTCTTGTACAAATGGTAAATTTGGGGCAAAACTTTTCACATCCGACTTTAACAAAAAGTTGTCAAACACCTGTGGGGTGTTAAGGCTCACTGTACCCCTTGTTACGTGCCTTGAAGTGTCTTGTTTCCAAAATAGTATGCCTTGTTTTTATTTTTTTATTTTTTTTGCTGTTATGGAACCATAGGGGCTTCCTAAATGTGACATGCCCCCCTAAAACCCTTTCAGCAAAATTCACTCTCCATAATCCCATTGTCGCTCCTTCGCTTCTGAGCCCTCTAGTGCACCCAGAGAGCACTTTACGTTCACATATGAGGTATTTCCTTACTCAAGAGAAATTGGGTTAAACCTTTTTGGGGGGCATTTTCTCCTTTTACCCCTTGTAAAAATTCAAAAACTGGGTGTACAAGAACATGTTATCGTAAAAAATTGAGATTTTGAATTTTCTCCTTCACTTTGCTGCTATTCCTGTGAAACACCTAAAGGGTTAACAAACATTCTGAATATCATTTGGTATACTTTGAGGGGTGCAGTTTTTATAATATGGTCATTTATGGGGTATTTCTAATATGAAGACCCCTCAAATCCACTTCAAAATTCACTTTTGTGAAAAATTGGAAAATTGCTTCTGAACTTTGAAGCCCTCTGATGTCTTACAAAAGTAAAAACATGTCAACTTTATGATGCAAACATAAAGTAGACATATTGTATATGTGAATCAATATATAATTTATTTGGTATGTCTATTTTCCTTACAAGCAGAGAGCTTCAAAGTTAAAAAAAAAATGCAACACTTTCACATTAATCATAACATTTTGGAATTTTTCAAAAACATATGATGCAAGTATCGATGGAAATGTACCACATTGATAAAGTAGAATATGTCACGAAGAAACAATCTTGGAATCAAATTCATCAGTAAAAGCATCCCAGAGTTATTAATGCTTAAAGTGACAGTGGTCAGATGTGCAAAAAATGCTCTGGTCCTGGTTAAGGTCAAAATGGGCTTGGTCCTTAAGGGGTTAAACGCTCACAAGCCGTTCCATGCGTGCAGTCAAATTGGTAGAGAGATAAAGTGAAGTAGAGAGAAATAGGACGGAGATAGGGAACAAACAGAAACAATCAGTGTGTGAACATGAGCAGGAATCCTTATCCTAACTATAACATCTGCAGTGCATAAGTCCTAAAGGGGCTATACAGAATCCACAGCAAAGAAGTGATCATTCACAGCCTCTGTGTGTGGCTGATCACAGGGGGACCTCCTGTCTGTTCCTACAGAAGCCTCATCGTGTACCACAAAGCCCAGCAAGCCGTTTTCAAGGCTCATGCAAAAAAAAAAAAAAAAAAAAAAAACAAGTACTGAACAGAGAAAAGTCGTGCTGTAGTTGACCTGTATGATAACAATACAAATCTAAAGCACCATAAACACAGCATAGTGCCTTTGCTCACATCTTCAGGAATTATTCGCGCAAACAGTATACCTACAGGTTGTACAGCGGCTAACTAAAAAGGGTGTCCAATTAAAATGCATCAGCCTTATAAAGACACTGCATTTATTTTCTTGATTCAATTAAACACATTGGGGGGTATTTATCAACCAATTTACGTGTCGTTTATTGCGTATGTTTAGTGCATTTTTTTTGGCACAGTGTCTTTTTGCACCAAAGTTTGGCTCATTCTCTACACTGTCATTATATAAACTTGCTAGGATTTTGACGGTCCTGTGTATGATTTTTGCAGTGGTCAGTAATTTATCAATTGCATCAATTGTATTTTGGCGCTAATTTGCCTGTTTTTATATGCATGGTTGGCGCAAATCACCGCCAACAATATTTTGGCAAGGAAAAGACACATATCAGAAGGTAGAATATGGTATGCGCCAAAGTTAGTAAAATACATGCGCCAAAAGATAAATTTGGCGCACGTCCGTAAAAAAACCAAAGTAAAAAAAAAGGGGTAAAAAGAAACTGACAACAGGTAGAAATGATAAATACCCCCATTATATCTTCCTAGTTGTGTGATAGCAGCAAAATAAAAAGCGCTTACAAGTGACAAGCTTTACAGGCCTTGTAAGGACACTGTACGTTTATTTTCCTGGTTCAATAAAACACACATTATATCCTCCCAGTTGTGTCATAGCAGCGAACTAAAAAGCGTGTGCAAGCGACATGCATTTGCCTTGTTAAGCCGCTGTTCATGAATATTCTTTGTTTCATATCTACTTATTATATCTACCTGGTTGTTGTGACATAGTAGTACAATTAAAAACATGCACATCCAACACGCATTATCCTTCTAAAGCGACTATGTTTTTTATTCTTGGCTTAATCAATCTTGCCTTAGGCTAGGTTTCCACTTGTTTTTTTTTTTTTTTACAAAAACGCCAATAAAAACATCCATTCTGCCGCATGGCATTTTTTGGGTGAAAAAACGCTGCGGGCAGATGTTAGCTGCAAGTCAATAGTAAACTGCAAAATGCCAAATCCACTTGGCGTTTTTCAGTTTGGCGTTTTTTAAATCCTTTTGGTGTTGGCTCCTTGGCAGTTTTTAAAAAACGAACTCTTGTCGAGACTTTGGCGTTTTTTCGGGAAAATCTTGGCGTTTTTCTCCCATAGAAGTCTATGGGAGTGAAAAAACGCCAAGAAAAACGCCATGTGGGTTTTAACTTTGGCGTTTTTTCAGGCGTTTTTTATTCTCTTTTGGACTTAAGCGATCCAAAAAAGTGATGGAGATACCTTTTTTTATTAAAATATAGTAGGGTACTATTAAAAAATAATAAAAAAGATACAGTAGTGCTGGAAAAAATTGTATTTAACGAAATTTATCTTTTTTATAACAACATTTTTTATTAATTTTTAAACAGGGATCAATTTATGTGGGCAGGTAGGGCACTAAAAATGTAGCCGACAATAATAAAAATGTAGTGTGTGTGTGTTTTTTACTTTTAATTTTTTTTTACATTTTTTAGGTAGTACTACTACTCCCATCATGGAGTACAAGTTACCTGTACTAATTGAAAGATCGCCGGGGTCCGTTGCGATCCTCCTGTATAATGTATAGATGTGGCCAGCCGCTCTTCTATGGTCCCCTGCACTGCCGTATATATACACCTTTTCATATTTCCCGCAGAGAGCTGTGATTGGTCAGATGGTTCCAGCCAATCACAACTCTGTGGGAAATATGAATAGGTGTATATAGGTCAGTGCATGGGACCATAGAAGAGCTGCTGGCCGCATCTATACATTACACAGGAGTATCACAGCTAGTGTCAGGAGTTACACTCGCTGCGATCCTCCTGAAGTGACTGTCGGGATCAGCTGTTCTCAAGGCTGCAGAGCCGGTAGAACAGCTGATGCTGAGCAGTATATATACATCGTATACCTACTGCCCAGCAAGAACTTACAGTGAGCCTGCAACGTGTATACAGTAGTCACATTGCTGGCTCACTTAACCCCTTGCTGAGCTGTGCGCTAAGCCAGCCCGGCAAGGAAAGAGTTAACTTACACTGCTGGACAGTGTAGGTTAACTCTTTGGGCAGTATACACTATATACAGCTAACTATAGATAACTGTATATAGTGTATACAGAAGATGGAGAAGTCCCCTTACCTCCGTCCAGTCCCCACGGGTCCGTGTAACTCTGCCCCCTAGTGATGACGTCATTAGGGGCAGAGCTATAGACGGGATCCAGGCTGGTAAGGGTATACGGCTCTGTTAAAGGGGTTCCCCAATGCCCTGTCTTCCGGAGCTCCGCTCGCAACGTCCGGAAGTTTATTACTCCGAACGCTGTGTGCAGGCTTCCGTGCTCGAGGCTGCCCCCTCGTGACATCACGCCCGCCCCCTCAATGAAAATCTATGGGAAGGGGGCTCGACCGAGGGGGTGGTTGTGACATCATGAGGAGGCGAGCGTGACATCACGAGGGGCCGCCTCGAACACGGAAGCCCGCTCACAGCGTTTGGAGAAATAAACTTCCGGACACTGCGAGCGGAGCTCCGCAAGGCAGGGCAGTGGAGAACCCCTTTAACATTGTCTGTTTTGGATAATGTGAACAGACCCTTCTGCCAGTGTCTACCCAGACAGGGAGACTCCAGCTGTTGCATGCTGGGAGTTGTAGTTTTGCACCAATTGGAGGCTCCCTGTTTGGGAAGACATTGCATTATGGGCGCTCTCCCCTGCGGAGAGTGCAAAAAATATCCGAACCCATTTTTTTTCCTTCTCATTTCAGATCCATGTATGCAGAGGATTACGGCAGAGGGCTGTGGGGGAGTGCAGAGGGCTGTGGGGGAGTGTTTTTAAAATAAAATAATTTTTCCAATGTGTTGTGTTTTTTTTAAATTGAATTTTCAGACATAGTAATGGAGGCTGTCTAATATATGGAATCCATTACTAAGCCGGGGCTTAGCGTTAGCCCCAAAAACAGCTAGCGCTAACCCCCAATTATTACCCCGGTACCCACCACCACAGGGGTGTCGGGAAGAGCCGGTACCAACAGGCCCGGAGCATCAAAAATGGCGCTCCTGGGCCTAGGCAGTAACAGGCTGGCATTATTTAGGCTGGGGAGGGCCAATTACAATGGTCCTCGCCCACACTGTTAACATCAGGCTGTTTCTGCTTTGTTGGTATCTGGCTGATACTGAATATACAGGGAACCCTATGCGTTTTGTTTTTTTCATAAATAAATTTTAAAAAAATGCATAGGGTTCCCCCTATTTTCAGTATCAGCCAGATACCAACCAAGCAGCAACATTACCAGGGTGGGCGAGGACCATTGTTACTGGTCCTCCCCAGCCTAAATAACGCCAGCCTGTTACTGCCTAGGCCCAGGAGCGCCATTTTTGACGCTCTGGGCCTTTTGGTACCTGCTCTTCCCGGCACCCCTGTGGTGGTGGGTACCGGGGTAATAATTGGGGGTTAGCGCTAGCTGTTTTGGGGGCTAACGCTAAGCCCTGGCGTAGTAATGGATTCCGTCAATAACACCGGCATCCACTACTAAGCCTGAAGATTCAATTAAAAAAAAAAACACATTGGAAAATTATTTTATTTTAAAAAAAACACTCCCCCACAGCCCTCATTAACCATTTTATTAAAATTAAAAAAATCCCGTTCATCCATCATAATCCATCGAATCCGCTGTAATCCTCTGCAGACACGAATCTGAAACGAGAAGAAAAAAAACACAAAAAATGGGTTAGGACATTTTTTGCACTCTACGCAGGGGAGAGTGCCCATAATGCAATGTCTACCTAAACAGGGAGCCTCCAATTGGTGCCAAAGGCTGTCTGGGCATGCTGGGAGTTGTAGTTTAGCAACAGCTGGAGTCTCCCTGTCTGGGTAGACACTGCCAGAAGGGTCTGTTCACATTATACAAAACGTATAATGTTAACAGAGCTTCAGACCCTTACTAGCCTGGAGCCCGTCTGTATCTCCGCCCCCTAATGACGTCATCACTAGGGGACGGAGCTACACGGACTGGCGGGGACAGAAACGAGGGAGGTAAGAGGACCTCCTGTTCTGTATACACTATATACAGCTATCTATAGATAGCTGTATATTCTGTATACCGCACAAAGGGGCTATAGGAGCAGGGAGTCCTGTCAGTATAGTGACAGGATTCCTGGCTCCTGTACAGTATACAAGGGTACACTATTCACTCCTGTATACTATATGGCCGGGGAGGTGAGTAGTTATGCTGTACATCTCCCTACACTCTGTGGACCGGGCGCTCAGCATCCGACCCACAGAGTGGTCCCTGAAGACAGTGAGAAAAGTTCCACAGGGGACAAATTTGGCTGTTTCCACACACCAGGGAAAACGCCAGAAAAAACGCAAGAAAAACTGTCAAAACTCAGGAAAAACCTGTGGCAGTTTTTCTGGCGTTTTTGCTGGCGTTTTTTTAGGTGTACAAAAAAAAAACAAGTGGAAACCTAGTCTTAGGCCTACCTGGTTGTAAGATAACAATGCAGTTCAAAGCGGTGAAAGTTAAAGTTTACCAGAAGGTGAGTGAAAAATCCCCCAAAAAGATCAAAATAATCTCAAAATCTTTTACAATACCCCAAAAATATGTCTGGTAAGGGAATTGTCCATCCTAAACGCTTTGTTTCCTCATCTCTGTCTTTGCTTCCCCCCACTGCTGCACAAAAAGATAGCACTAGCCACAAGGAAGAGTTGTGTCTCAGTCAGCCTTTGGAGCATGTTGCTGAGGTGTTGGAGAGGGACTGCAGTGGCCGAGCCAATGGGACTGGTGGTGGTAGGAGTGGTGAGGATACTGTAAGGCATCATGGTGGATGTGCTGAGGGAGAACAAGGAGGCAACGATCACACATCAGAAGTTCTTACTGACAGAAGTGGTGGGGATGATGGTGGGGATCCTTTAAAGAGGAGGCCAAAGCCCATTTTGACCTTAAAGGGGTACTCCGGTTGTAAACAATTATTTTAAATAAACTGGTGCCAGAAAGTGAAACAGATTTGTAAATTACTTCTATTTAAAAATCTTAATCCTTCCAGTACTTATCATTGTTGTATACTATAGAGGAAGTTCTTTACTTTTTGAATTTCTTTTCTGTCTAACCACAGTGCTCTCTGCTGACACCTCTGTCCATGTCAGGAACTTTCCAGAGCAGGATAGGTTTGCTATGGGGATTTGCTCCTGCTCTGGACAGTTCCTGACATGGACAGAGGTGTCAGCAGAGAGCTGTTACGCCGAGCGCTCCGGGTCCCTGCTCCTCCCCGGAGCACTCGCGGCGTTCTCCTCTCTGCAGCGCCCCGGTCAGACCCGCTGACCGGGAGCGCTGCACCAACACTGACGACGGGGATGCGATTCGCATAGCGGGACGCGCCCACTCGCGAATCGCATCCCAAGCCACTTACCCGTCCCGGCCCCCGGCTGTCACGTTCTGGCGCGCCCGGCTCCGCTCTCTAGGGCGCGCGCCAGCTCTCTAAGATTTAAAGGGCCAGTGCACCAATGATTGGTGCCTGGCCCAATCAGTCTAATTAGCTTCCACCTGCTCCCTGTCCATATAACCTCACTTCCCCTTCCCTTCCTCGCCGGATCTTGTTGCCTTGTGCCAGAGAAAGCGTTTAGTGTTGTCCAAAGCCTGTGTTCCAGACCTTCTGCTGTTGCCCCTGACTACGACCTTTGCTGCCTGCCCTGACCTTTTGCTACATCCGACCTTGCTCTTGCCTTGTCCTTCTGTACCACGCCTGTCTCAGCAGTCAGAGAGGTTGAGCCATTATCGGTGGATACGACCTTGGCGCTACCGCCGCTGCAAGACCATCCCGCTTTGCGGCGGGCTCTGGTGAATACCAGTAGCAACTTAGAAACGGTCCACCGGTACGGTCCACGCCAATCCCTCTCTGACACAGAGGATCCACCTCCAGCCTGCCAAATCATAACAAGAGCACTGTGGTCAGACAGAAAAGAAATTCAAAAAGTTAAAAACAAAACCTCTGTAGTATGCAGCAGCTGATAAGTACTGGAAAGAATTTTTTTTTTCAAATAGAAGTAATTTACAAATCTGTTTAACTTTTTGGCACCAGTTCATTTAAAAAATAGTTTTCCACCGGAGTACCCCTTTAAGGACCAGAGCATTTTTTGCAAATCTGACCTCTGACACTTTATGCATTAATAACTCTGGGATGCTTTTACTTATCAATTTGATTCCAAGATTGTTTTTAGTGACATATTGTACTTTAAGATAGTGGTACATTTTTGTCAATACTCATTTCTTGGTGAAAAATTCCAAAATCTGAATTTTTAAGTGAATTTGTGAACAGTTTTGAAGTGAATTTGAGGGTCTTTATGTTAGAAATACCCCATAATGGACCCCATTATGAAAACTGCACCCCTCAATGTATTTAAAATAACATTCAGAAAGGTGTTTCACAGGAATAGCAGAAACATGGAGCAGAAAACTCAAAATTTCTTGTAGACACTTTTTTTTCTTTTCTTTTGGGGTAAAAGGAGAAAAAGCCCCCAAAATCTGTAACCCAATTTCTCTCGAGTAAGGAAATAACTGTGGGTGTAAAGTGCTCTTTGAGTGCAGTAGAGTGCTCAGAAGGGAAGGAGGGATAATGAATTTTTGGAGAGTGAATTTTGCTGAAATTATTTTTGGGGGCATGTTGCATTTAGGAAGCCCCTATTGTACAAGAACAGCAAAAAAAATGGCACACAATTTGGAAAACAAACTTTTGTTAAAGTGGAATGTGAAAATGAAAAATATGCTTGTTTTTTGTCCACTAAAATGCTGTTTTTTCCCCAAATTGTTCATTTTCACAAGGGGTAATAGGGGAAAATGCCCCCCAAAGTTTGTAACCCCCTTTCTTCTGAGTATGGAAATACCTCATATGTGGATGTAAAGTGCTCTGCTGGCGCACTACAATGCTCAGAAGAGAAGGAGTCACATTTGGCTTTTGGAAAGCAAATTTAGCTGAAATGGTTTTTAGGGGGCATGTTGCATTTAGGAGGCCCCTATGGTGCCAGAACATAAAAAAAAAAAATTGCTTATTTTTGTTAAAGTTAGATGGGAAAATGACATTTTTTTTTTCACTATAATTCTGGTTTTTCCCCAAATTTTTCTTTTTCACAAGGGGTAATAGGAGAAAATGCCCCCCAAAATTTGTAACCCCATTTCTTATGAGTGTGTGTGGTGGAGTGGGGAGTGTGTGTGTAAGTGTTTGGTGTGTGCACTAAATAACGGTGTGTGATTTACAATCACACACACCGTTATTCGGGGGGAAAATGGTCTGCGCCCCCAGAAAGATAGGGGGCAGACTGCAGCACCCTGATACACTAATAGGGCCCGGGTCACACAGCAAAGGGTCACTTTTTTTGAACCTTTCCCTAGCACAATGAAGGCTCTCCCTGCACTAAGAAGTGCCTGATGCCACTCACAGTGCCCAGACAGGCACCGATGGCACAAGGGGGGTTTCTGCCTCACTAACACCGCTCTGCTCACCGTCTTTCATGGGTGGGTGGGCAAAGAGGAGGAAGTGGGGCATTAACCTGACCACTGGGGATGTTCCTTCTGACCAATAACTGCGCTCCTGGAGAGTTGGCGTCACCGCAAACTCCCACTAGCGACAGAGGGTGATTGGTGGTGTGAATTACACCACCGATCACCCTCCTCTTCTGGGTCACCATAGACCCAAATGACGGAATCGACAAGAATCGCTGGTCTGAATTGTCTCGGAACAACCCTTCCACCCCCCAGGCGTTGTCATGGGATGCCTGCTGAACGATTTCAGCAGGCATCCTGTTCACCGCCGGTACAGGTACGCCCTTGGTCCTTAAGTCCCAGAACGCAACGGTGTACCCTTTGTCCTGGAGGGGTTAAAGTTCAATATTAAAAAACATATATTATAGGATATACTGAAACATGGGTGGTCCCAGATACTCAGATTGGAAATCTGATACAGACAGGTATGGTCTGCAAGTGTCTGCTAAACAGAGTAAAGTGCAAGTGCCATAAATATAATTCCAAGCATCTACACAACAGCAGCAATATCCACATGTCAGGAGCAATCTGAAGGACTACAGGGACGCCAACCCCTACGACCATTTCAGAATAAAACTTCTTCTTCCGAGGATTAATCTGGTAGGTATATATGCAGTGCAAAAAACAATCACATTGTGCATCTTATATTACATAATACCTAATTCAGGCATGAAAACACGAGTCATGCTGCTGTTGCCATAACTCCAACCCCGAATAGGCTTCCAGCAGGATTCATGTACTAGTCACATAATTACGCCACTGGTACATATAGAGATGTTGTGTGAACGAGAATGTGCAGACCATATACATAGATTAATACAGTCTCCACTTGTTAGCTCCCTACGCTATCTAGGGGCTGTATAAAAAATAGCTGTCGGTAAGGCAGCATAAAATAAAGTGACTCACAACGCCCTCTAGTGTCCATACCATATATAGCAGCATGGACAAAGTAAAAATAAAAAACACCCTGAGGCTAAGTTTCCACTTGTTTTTTTTTCTGGCAGTTTTTGGAATACTACCACTGCAGTTTTTGAGCCAAAGCCAGAAATGTATTCAAAAGGAATAGGACATATAAAGGAATGACCTACACTTCTCCTCCCTTATGGATCCACTTCTGACTTTAGCTCAAAAACTGCAGTGGCAGATATCCAAAAACTGCCAGAAAAAAAAATCAAATGGAAACTTAGCCCCCAGATTTTGAACAAATTAAAAAGAGAGAAAGAAAGAGTGAAGGTACAGAGGAATTGTGAGAGAAGTGAGTGAAGGAAGGGAGAAGGTTTAATGTGCAAGAGATAAGAGAAGGAGGGAGGCAGCGGCAATGAGAGACCATGGAAGCAAATTGCCCAAACCGGCTGTGGATCAGGTGAGCAGAGCTTTGACTGCCATCTTGACTCATCAGACCTCTGTGATAAGTCTTTGTAAGCCTCCAGTATTGATCACAGCATTTGAAGGGTCAATGGTGGGCATCAGTGTGATCTCTGATATTTGCCATTAGCGGTGATCAGCAGCCGGGACCTGTGGTCTATGATGACAGCTCGTGCGCTCGCCTCATAGTCCTGATGTGACTCAGGATGTACATGTATGTCCTGGTGCGTTAGTACCAGGCAGCCAGTAAATACCAGTAGGTCCAGCGTTCCCTAGGGGTTCAAGGGTTTTTTCCATGAAGATGAATAGGTCTTAACTGATGTATTATGTGAAATTATACATATTTGCAAATGCAAGTTATTATGAGAAATCAATTTATTTTTTTTAGGAAGCCAGACCAATATAGACTGGGCGCATTCTCCTCATGGATGACTTACACTATGCAACACGGAAATAAGCCTCTGCACTAATGACTGCTGGGAAATGGAGTTTAGAGCAAATCATGTGACAGTCAGAAGCTCCACCCACCACACTGATTATAAAAAGGGGAGGGGATAAAAGAGGAGGAGGAGACAAGGATAATATCAGGTCCGCATTCTTTTTCAGAGGAAGACATTTATTAGCATTCAAGCTAACTAAATATTAAATGACAAATAACCGAAGTAATGAAAGGATGCACTCACCGGGTTAATTTGCTTGAAGGAATATTTATTCACAGACAGCATACAAACGTACAGCGGGTAGAAACAGAGGAGCAGCCTCACAGCGACAGACTGTTTCCTGCGCCCAAGCGCACTTCCTCGGGTGCAGGAAACAGTCTGTCACTGTGACGCTGCTCCTCTGTTTCTACCCGCTGTATGTTTGTATGCTGTCTGCGAATAAATATTCCGTCAAGCAAATTTACCCGGTGAGTACATCCTTTCATTACTTCGGTTATTTGTTATTTGATTCTACTACATTGGGAGTGCACCCCGTTTGGTACCCTCTGAGGGCAGCTGGTGTCTACGAGTCCAGTGGTCATGTGGTATTGGCAGCAGTGCCGAACTCCTCTGTTTCTATATGAAACTTTAACTATATTTTAAGTTTGCTGTGGAAAGTGGATGATGGTAAAAACCCTTTAAGTAAAGTAAATGGTTTCACCTTTTCACAAGGTGGTTAGTTTCACTTCATAATCATACATGAGCAACTGTGAAATCATGGACATCAAGCAGATGCGCCAAATTTTCAATGTACTTATTGCGGAAGAATCTAAAATAACTCTCATATTAACCATTTCATTCTCGGTGCAATGTATGGCTAAAATATTAGCGCCAAACAATGGTGAACTGTGTTTGTATACATCTTAGATAACATTTTCATGCACAATGTCATGAAAGTCTTGATTGCTTGTCTTTGTAAATACTATGTGCCACAGAGCTTTGCTGGATCCTTTGTCACCTGTTTATTCTTTGGATATGTTATTTACAATGTCAATAATAATACAGTTTTAAAAAGAAATTGAAACACACAGTAATTTTGTGGCTTTTTAACCTGTTTTCATTTCATGTGCGGAAATATTTTATTAATTCCCCCACTGACTGTGAATATTATTGTGGAAATAGGGCTTAGGCCTGAGAAGGGACTGTAGAAAGCACACTTATAATAGTTTATGTCACAGCGCCCTCTAGTGGATTTATGCCTAAAAAAAAATGTTTCACGGGACTTATTTGGCGTTGTGGTTTTTTATCGGTACTACTTTTGTTTTGTTGGGACTTTTTGATCACTTTTTATTAATTTTTTTCTGACATTTGATGTAACCAAAAATCTTCAATTCTGGCATTCAGTACTTTTTTACGTTTACGCCATTTGCAATGCGGGACATAAACATTTTTTTTATAGTTCAGCCATTTCGCATGTGGTGCTACCAAATATCAGTTATTTAAATTTATTTCTGGTAAAGAGGGGGTAATTTTAATTTTTATATACCGTATTTATCGGGGTATACCACGCACCGGCCTATAACACGCACCCTCATTTTACCAAGGATATTTGGGTAACAAAAGTTTTTTACCCAAATATCCATGGTAAAATGAGGGTGCGTGTGTGAGGGTACACCCCCAGGAAAGGCAGGGGGAGAGAGGCCGTCGCTGCCCGCTTCTCTCCCCCTGCCTTTCCTGGGGGTCTAGAGCCCTGCTGCCGGCCCTTCTCTCCCCCTGGCTATCGGCTATTGCCCCGTTGCCTCCCCCATCCCCGGTGGCATAATTACCTGGGTCGGGTCCGCGCTGCTACAGGCCTTCGGTGTGCGTCCCCTGCGTCGTTGCTATGCACGGCGCGGCGCTCTGACGTCATGCGCCGCGCCGTGCAGCGCATAGCAACGATGAAGGGGACGCACGCCGGAGGCCTGCAGCAGCGCGGACCCGACCCAGGTAATTATGCCACCAGGGATGGGGGAGGCAACGGGGCAGCGGCGCCGGCAATGGGTGCCGCTGCCCCTTCTCTCCCCCTGGCTATCGGCGCCGGTACCGATAGTCAGGGGGACAGAACGGGCAGCGGCGCCGATAGCCAGGGGGTGAGAAGGGCCGGCAGCAGGGCTCTAGACCCCAGGGAAGGCAGGGGGAGAGAAGCGGGCAGCGATGGCCTCTCTCCCCCTGCCTTTCCTGGGGCGGTATCGGCGTATTACACGCACATAGACTTTAGGCTAAAAAATTTGTCCTAAAAAGTGCGTGTTATACGCTGATTAATACGGTATATATATATATATATATATATATATATATATATATTTAAAGCATTTTTTTAAATTTATTTTACACTTTTTATCCCCTAGGGACCAAGCCCATTTTTGCCTTAAAGGGGTACTCCACCCCGAGACATCTTATCCCCAATCCAAAGGATAGAGGATAAGATGTCTGATCGCAGGGTTCCCGCCTCTGGGGACACCAGCGATCTCCGTGCTGCACCCAGCGTTCGTTTAGAGCATCGGGTGCAGCGCCAGAGGCTTGTGCCATCACAGCCATGTCCCCTCAATGCAAGGCTATGGGAGGGTGGGTGACGGCCTACCATAGACTTGCATCGAGGGAGAGTGGCCAATTTTCATTTTTGCACTTTCGTGTTTTTTCCTCCTCCCCTTCTAAAAATCATAACACTTTCAATTTTGCACCTACAGACTCATATAAAGGCTTATAATACACACTATAAAATACAATGTATACTGAGGTCATTGTGTTTGCACGATACCCTTTGTGCTAAAAAAACAAATGGAGAATTTACACGACTGAATACAGCCCTCTAAGTATGCATATACTACTAAATGTACTACTAAAATAAAAATAAAGATAAAAATAACTAACTGATATGGCTAGTTTTTACTTAAAATATTTATTAAACTGTGTGTCCCAGTAAGGCATATGGTCCTACAGTCCTGTGAGGTTGAGTCCCTATATGTCCCCCAGGCTCCCCTGCAGTGTCTCCCCCTGTGTATATAAGTTTTCACATGAAAGAGTAAAGGACCTGTATTGTTAGTCACATGATTATGTCACATGTTTAAGTCATATGTTTGTATTGTTACCCAGAGAACACCAGTGACCAGGTGACCTCGCTAGTAACCAATGGGCTCCTTGCACAGCCCCCTTTATAAGGAAGGGAGGAGCTGCAATCTCTCTCTTGGGACTCTTTTCCTGCGGAAGTTCAGTTCAGTCCAGATGTCTCAGGGTCAGTGTCCAGCACATCTGGAGTCAAGTCATCTTTAACTGCTGTCATCATCTTCAGTCAAGTCAATTGTAGTCAGCGACAGCTGCACCTATAGTCACTGCAAGTCCCAGCAAGCTGCGAGGTCCCCAGTTACTGGGGACCTCTCTGGGAACCTGGCCGAGCTGTAAAGACTGTACCATCTGTCTACCTCAGTAAAAGCTACCGTTAACCTTAACCTGGCCTTGGACTCTTTATTGCCCTCGCTTAACCTAGGACCAGCGGTACTACCTTCGGGTGGTTACATAGGCAAACCACGCCCTGGCGTCACGAACACAAAGGGGTTAATACCATCTGCTCCTGGGCAACACCATCTGCCCCTTACACCTCACATCAAACCCGTGGCTCACCACAAAACTATTACTTGAAAGTCACGTCTATAGCAGGGCCTTTGCCACAGACAATATACATACTGTAAGGATTCCTCCTTGGGGGATTAGCTCCGGGATCGTCCTGGACACTGCCACGGGACACGTTTCCACTCAATAAACCCGCAGACAACGGTTATTCATGCAAGCCTGGCACCTTGCCAGCTTTATTTAGACAGGTTGCAGGGGGAAAACAAACATAACACAGGAACAAAATAAAATCCTAGACCGTCTGGTCACTGACTACGCATATCAGCATGCCCTGACTACTTACTGGTGAGCTACCCTCAGCCAGTTAAACATGTGACTCCTGCAACCTGCTACTCACAGTTCACACCACTTCTTAGACCACTCACAGATTCCAGCTGTGTGCTTCCTCAACAGGGTCCGAGTGTCTCCCCCTACAGCAATGTGCTGTTTCCCAGGGAGAGCCCCAACTATTGTGTTTCTTTTCCTTTTAAACACACTTTCCCTTCCTGATACCTCCTTAATCAGGCCACAGGTGGAGCATTTTCTAGAGTTAGCAATGGAAATACACCCTTTCCTTGCCACACTGCCACAATACATATGAATTAGCAATAAATGATGAGGGTAAAAAGATGATAAAAATCAGTATTAAGTCCAATGAAAGATCGGGTGCATAAAAATGTGTATATATATAGTCACTCATTGGATACAGTCAATGATGTATGATTATGAGGTAATAAGATAGGTAAGTTTATATAAATATGTGAGACAGTTGGTGACAGCCGGCAAATAGAGCGAGGTCCTCGCAGCTTTAAGAGGAGATATGCAATCTTGGTAGAAGTAAAGTGATGTGAAGAGCCATTCTCCCTAATGCTTGCAGACTGGCACAGACATGCGTGTGGTGTCCCGGTACCGTACCTTGTACCGTACCTTGTGTGCTAAGTCCCCAAAGTCAGAGTTCCTATGTACCGGTAGGATCCTCCTGGTGGGATAACCCCTTGTCACCTCTTCCTTCTTTAATTTTATTATGTTTGATGTGTATAAATTGTATATATTTTATTATGTGTATAGTACTTCCAGGACCTTAGGTCACATGACTAATAAGTCTAATGTTAAGTTAAGCTTAAGGATCTTCCAGGTCACGTGATGTGGTCACATGATGTACCATAATGCTTTGTGAAAGGAATGACAGCTGGTGGAATCCAATAAGCTCTAAGCTTGCCCCTCTCCATATAAGAAAGCTGTTAACCAATCCTCGCTCTCTTGGGTTCCAGACTAGCAGAGAGAGAGGAGATCCGTGCAAACCTACAAGACAAAACTAGGCCTGAAGCCTGCCAATTCAGCAGTTTATTAAACATGAGACTACCAAATCTAAATCCTGTTAATCCTGCGTGACTGCTGGACCTAAACAATTCCCCTAAATCCAGCGGAAAGCGTAATTCAAGACTCAGAGCTTATATACTACAAGGTCCCAACCAACTGTGAGGAACTTACAGACTACTCTTCTGTATAGACTGTTTGCCGTTATCAACCTGCATAAAAGCTGCAGTAAAGTTATCTACAGTTTACTAAACCTCCGGTTGTGGACAATCCTTTATTCCTCCCTATCGTTCCTGGGACGGGTGGCGGTAGGATATATATATACTGAGGAAGAACCTGCACCCTGGCACCACGACAGTTAAGGGTTAATCCAACACCGTTTCATCACTGCACAGCTACACCACCTACACCCCCAAGCTACAACATGCGTCTGGCCTGAAATGTTAGTCTGCGGCTCCGGAGAGTACTGTTTGTCCCGATCTGATCTTGCTGCAGGATGGCACAGACGTACATCCGGCCGCAATGGAAGTGGCTGTAGTTGGTAGCAGTGGTTGGTGGTGGATGCAGCGAGGAGTGGTGACGTCCTCATGCTGAGGATTGCGCTTGTGGTACAGTGGTACCTAAGTAGTGAGGTTCTAGCAGTTGCGAGTGAAAAAAAAAATTGTTGATGAATATATCTGAAAATTCATATGCAGGTGGTCTAATAGTATTGGGGGTATACAGCAATTCCAAATGTGTTTCGCTGTCATGCCCCCTTCCCATAGACTTTCGTTGAGGGGGCGGGAGTGACGTCATGAGGGGGCGGGCGTGACGTCACGAGGGGCGGCCTCGAACACGGAAGCCCGCACACAGCGTTCGGAGTAATAAACTTCCGGACGCTACGAGCGGAGCTCCGGAAGGCAGGGCAGTGGAGAACCCCTTTAAGGCTATGTTCACACTGCATAAAAACTACTGGCATATTTTTATTACAAACATTTGTTGTAGGCGTTTCTTTTGTTTTGTTTTGGGGTTTAGTTTTTTTGCCATAATTGAAAAAGCTGCAGTTTTTCTTAAAATTATTGCAAAAAAAATAAAATTAAATGCCCATAAAAACATACACCACTATTTTTTTTTCACAGGGTGAAGCTAACTAATTGTTGCCATTGTAGCTTGTAAAGGGTTGGAACAATCTTGTTGTCAGTATATAACTTGCTAGATTTGCCCTTCAATGTCTGGAAATGCTGGGTAATATCCACTGTGAGAGCAGAAGGGCGATGAAGGAAATTGTGGGTAAATCCATGACAGAAAATTCTAACCAAATAGATGCAGAATTGTCGCTATAGAATATGGAGCAGCTTTCTCCATTGAAGTGGAATCTGCAATAAATCTGAAATGTGTCTAGCACATGAAATGACATCCTGTGAATCTAAATTCTGAATTTTAGGTCAATTTCTATGCAGATATTCAATGCACTTTTTCTGCAGCAATGCAAGATTTCTACAAATCCCATCCACTTTACAGCTACTGGAATATATGTAAAAATCTGCATTGGAAAATACACAGCGGATTCGCACCATATGGGCCATCTTACAGTCTTCCTAGAATAAATGGATGAGCAGGATGATTTAAGAGCGTTTAGGGAAAAACGTTCTTTACTTCTTGTTCATACAGAACTTTCTGTGCCCAAACTACACTGTGTGTGAACACAACTTTAACAACCATATGCAGCCATTTAAATTAAATAAACTTTAAGATTTGATTATTAAGCTGAATACAGCAAGACATAGGGGGGTATTTATGAAGCAATTTACCCTGGTTTTCCTGAGTAAAATTGTTAAATTTTTTGTCGCAGTGTTTTTTTGTTTGTTTTTTTGTGACTTTTGATTTACCTCTTTTTTGTGATTTTTGCATTGGTAGATGTGTTACTGGTCGTCTTTTTGCAGTGGCCAGGAATTTATGAACAGCGACTTATATGAAATGTCACAAATTTTGGCGCAAATCACCACCATAAAAAAGTGGCATAAAAAACACACATTACAAAAAAGAGTTAAAATTGCAAAGTTTTTAACAATGCAAATTACAAGACACCTTTTGTAATATATTTGTTACCTACTGGGACACTAACCAGTCCTGCAGCAGCCTCAGGCTTGTCCATGAGTCATGGACAAGACATGACTCAAGGACAAGGCACATCCCACCACCACAAGGTAGGGACACGCGCCCTTCCCCTCATAGGATTTATAACCCTGTGAGCTAATGAAAAGATGTAAAATGAAATGTAAAATAAAGGACATTCACAATGAAGCTACTAAACTGCCTTGCGGTAACTCACAAGGAATCACCTCTGAAAGAGCTTCCTGGATCTATCACCTGAAAGGTGGGTACATTCACACATATGACAGTCATTTCCGAATTTGCGCCAAATTTATAGCCCGACTTGTGCCTTTTTATAAATTTGGTTCAATGAGTTAAAAAGCCAACCATGAAAAAAGGAATAAAAACACATACCACAGCCATTATTCGTAAATACTCCCCATACAGTGTCCGCGACTGCATTTCCTAGTCTATTGCTGGACCTCGTCTATGTTGTGATACCCTCTAGAGATGAGCGAACTTACAGTAAATTCGATTCGTCACAAACTTCTCGGCTCGGCAGTTGATGTCTTTTCCTGCATAAATGAGTTCAGCTTTCAGGTGCTCCGGTGGGCTGGAAAAGGTGGATACAGTCCTAGGAGACTCTTTCCTAGGAATGCATCCACCTTTTCCAGCCCACCGGAGCACCTGAAGGCTGAACTAATTTTTGCAGGAAAAGATATCAACTGCCGAGCCGAGAAGTTCGTGACGAATCGAATTTACTGTAAGTTCGCTCATCTCTAATACCCTCCCTCACCTCTCATGTTTATTTCAGCTGCTCATGTTACTGATAGGAAAAGTAGCATTTACACCGGTGAAGCTACAGTCTGCACTAATGTTACCAGTCAGCTTTCAGTCCTATTTTTTGGCATCAGAGGTCAAAGCAGAATGTTTTCCGTGTCACAACAAGCTGTTCTATTTTTAGAGTAATAATAGCTGACTGTGCAGACATGTATTATTGCTGTTTTTTTGTGCAGTAGTTATTTTTGTTTACCTTTCACTTTCAGGGAATGTTCACACAGCAGAATGTCCATGCAAAATACCACATGAATATTTTGCAGAGACATTCCAAAGCAGCAGAGTCCCATAGAGTTTAATGGAATTCTGCCGCATTGTTCACATGGCAGATTTTCCACGCCAGAAATTCAGATGTCTATTCTTTCTGTGGAGTCCTCAAGGAAATGCACTGCCGTTGGATTTCTCAAATGTGCGAAATGTCCGCCCGGGCAAACATTCCACACATTTCCCAACTGTGTGAACCTAGACTTAGGGTATGTTCACACTGCAGAATTCCGCGAGTGGAATTCCGTACGGTGAACATTACCATCAGTGTGAATGGGTCTTCCGCGAGACCCGTTCACACTGCGGAATTCCGCCACTGAAATTCTTCCGCGCAAAGAAAGAACATGTTCATTCTTTGTGCTAAAGTCCGCGAGCACTGCATAGCCGTCAATGGTGACGGAGTAGTGCCGCGCGGTCCTACCGCCAAAGTATTTTTGGTGGTGGCCGCCAGACAAAATCTCTGCTCGCTGAATTCAGTGGGTGGAGATTCCGCAGTGTGAACATACCCTCAGGTATTCAGCAGGAATATTCCGCACAGACATTCCACTGTAGCAAAATCCCATTGATTTCAATGGGATTCTGCTGCACTGTTCACATGGTGGAATTTCGGAAATCCCGATTTTGGTGTCCGCAAAAAAAAATAGACATGTCTATTCTTTTTGCGCATGTTGCTGAGAAATGCACTGCCATCTAAGACACGGCGGATTTCCGAGCACGTCCCAGCGTGTACGTAAAAAAATACCAATGTCCAGAATTACGCATATTTGGTCACTTTGTATTAAAAAATGTATAAATTTTTTTATAAAAAGTGATGAAAAAGTCCTATCAAAACAAAAATGGAACCGATAAAAACTACTGATCACGGAGCAAATAATGAGCCCTGACACGTACCCGTATACGGAAAAATAAAAAAGTTATAGGGGTCAGAAGAGAACATTTTTAATCATGCTAATTTTTATAGAAAAAGTTATAATTTTTTAAAAGAAGTCAAACAAAATCAAACCTATATAAGTTCAAAGGTATCATTTAAATCGTATGGACCTACAGAATAAAGATAAAATAAATATATGGTGTCACCAAAAAGTACAGGGTGGGCCATTTATATGGATACACCTTAATAAAATGGGAATGGTTGGTGATATTAAAGGGGTATTCCAGGCCAAAACATCAACTGGCTCCGGAAAGTTAAACAGATTTGTAAATTACTTCTATTAAAAAATCTTAATCCTTCCAATAGTTATTAGCTTCTGAAGTTTTCTGTCTAACTGCTCAATGATGATGTCATGTCCCGGGACGTGAATCATCAGAGAGCAGTTAGACAGAAAACAACAACTCAACTTCAGAAGCTAATAACTATTGGAAGGATTAAGATTTTTTAATAGAAGTAATTTACAAATCTGTTTAACTTTCCGGAGCCAGTTGATATATAAAAAAAAGTTTTGGCCTGGAATACCCCTTTAACTTCCTGTTTGTGGCACATTAGTATATGTGAGGGGGGAAACTTTTCAAGATGGGTGGTGACAATGGCGGCCATTTTGAAGTCGGACATTTTGAATCCAACTTTTGTTTTTTCAATAGGAAGAGAGTCATGTGACACTTCAAACTTATTGGGAATTTCACAAGAAAAATAATGATGTGCTTGGTTTGAATGTAACTTTATTCTTTCATGAGTTATTTACAAGTTTCTGACCACTTATAAAATGTGTTCAATGTGCTGCCCATTGTGTTGGATTGTCAATGCAACCCTCTTCTCCCACTCTTCACACACTGATAGCAACACCACAGGAGAAATGCTAGCACAGGCTTCCAGTATCCGTATACACTGCTATATACTACTATATACACCGCAGGAGAAATGCTAGCACAGGCTTCCAGTATCCGTAGTTTCAGGTGCTGCACATCTCGTATCTTCACAGCATAGACAATTGCCTTCAGATGACCCCAAAGATAAAAGTCTAAGGGGGTCAGATCGGGAGACCTTGGGGGCCATTCAACTGGCCCACGATGACCAATCCACTTTCCAGGAAACTGTTCATATAGGAATACTCGGACCTGACACCCATAATGTGGTGGTGCACCATCTTGCTGGAAAAACTCAGGGAACGTGCCAGCTTCAGTGCATAAAGAGGGAAACACATCATCATGTAGCAATTTCGCATATCCAGTGGCCTTGAGGTTTCCATTGATGAAGAATGGCCCCATTATCTTTGTAACCCATATACCACACCATACCATCCATTTTTGTGTTCCAACAGTCTTGGAGGGATCTATCCAATGTGGGTTAGTGTCAGACCAATAGCGGTGGTTGTTAACTTCACCATTCACATCTGAAGACAACTGAAGACAATTGTCTATGCTGTGAAGATACGATATGTGCAGCACCTTAAACTATGGATACTGGAAGCCTGTGCTAGCATTTCTCCTGCAGTGTATATAGTAGTATATAGCAGTGTTTACGGATCCTGGAAGCCTGTGCTAGCATTTCTCCTGCGGTGTATATAGTAGTATATAGCAGTGTATACGGATACTGGAAGCCTGTGCTAGCATTTCTCCTGCAGTGTTGCTATCAGTGTGTGAAGAGTGGGAGAAGAGGGTTGCATTGACAATCCAACACAATGGGCAGCACATTGAACACATTTTATAAGTGGTCAGAAACTTGTAAATAACTCATGAAAGAATAAAGTTATGTTAAAACCAAGCACATCATTGTTTTTCTTGTGAAATTCCCAATAAGTTTGATGTGTCACATGACCCTCTTCCTATTGAAAAAACAAAAGTTGGATTCAAAATGGCCGATTTCACAATGGCCGCCATGGTCACCACCCATCTTGAAAAGTTTCCCCCCTCACATATACTAATGTGCCACAAACAGGAAGTTAATATCACCAACCATTCCCATTTTATTAAGGTGTATCCATATAAATGGCCCACCCTGTACACTGCGTTGAATTGAAAGCCCCAAAAAGCTTACAAAATAAAGTTGCTATTCCTTCAATTTTGCCCCACAAATAATTTTTTGGGGTTTCGCCATAGATTTTGTGGTGAAATGATTGGTGTCATTACAAAGTACAATTGGTGGCGCAAAAAACAAGCCCTCATACAGGTCTGTAGGTAGGAAATTGAAAGTGTTATGATTTTTAGAAGGGGAGAAAAAAACGAAAGTGCAAAAATGAAAAATGACCCGGCTCTCATTTGGTTAAAATAAATCTGAAGGAAAGTATACATGGCGTACGCACAGGCGAATGGCAGAAAAAAATAACTTGATTTACACAGACAATGATACCCCCCCCCCCCCCCTCCTAAACCTATGTAGTTGTGTAAAGGTATAAAAAGAAAGTGGCCTCTGATCTACCACTATCATGCTATAGAGCAGGAGGAGCTGAGCACATACATATATATCTTTGTGGGCAAAGATTCAGTATAATCTTTTCATGCTGAGGAGTCTAGTGGGCGGTCCTATTATTTTCTATTTTACCTTTAAAGAGGTACTACACTGCTCCAGCCTTGAGAAAATGTTGTGGGTGTGGGCTGTCCCTCGTCACAACACGCCCCCCCAATGCAAGTCTATGGGACGGGAGCGTGGCGGCTGCACGAGGGGGCGGCGCTGTGACATCACGAACTGCCGGCCCCCAGTATTGTAAGTCATCAGCCACGGAACAAACTTCGGCTCCCTGCTGCAGAGTACTAGGGTGCTGCAGGAGAGATAGTGGGGGTCCCCAGCGGTGGTACTCCCGCGATCAGACATCTTATCCCCTATCCTTGGATAGCGGATGAGAGGTCTAGGGGTGGAGTATCCTATAACACAGCCTTAGGCTATGTTCATACACAGATTACATTTTTTTTGCTTTTGCTTCTTGTTTTTAATAGTTTATGGTTCAAAAAAATGAGTCAAAAATGATATGTTTACACAGTGTTTGTTCCATCACTGATATATATGTCAGAATCCCAGCAAAAGTGTTCAGTCCATTTCCCAAACATACACTTTTCTTTTGCGAGACTCGTAAGTGCAGCAGACCACTGAACATGTCTTTGTGCGGTATAGCAGCTCAGTTCCATTGAAGTGAATGGTACCTGGTTGTAATACCACACACAACCAGGTGTGATGCTGTTTTTGGAGGAAATTATTTCTATTATTAAATATCCCCTTTTAATCATGTTCAGAATTTTTTTTGAAGTTTAGTTTTTTTTCATGGCCTTTCAGGCGCTCTGTTTCCCTGCACGGTCATTTGCATTTCTCCCCATGGCAGTGGGTTTCCCCAAGCATACAGTGATATTTGCCCACAGTACTTATGTGGAAACTTCTATTTCCTCACATGCATCGCAATTACATGTAACTATAAATATATATATATAAATATATATATATACATATAGATATATATATATATGTCACTATATATATATATATATATATATATATATATATATATATACACACACACAGTCAGGTCCATAAATATTGGGGCATCGACACAATTCTAAATTTTTTGGCTCTATACACCATCATGATGGATTTGAAATGAAACAAACAAGATGTGCCTTAACTGCAGACTGTCAGCTTTAATTTGAGGGTATTTACATCCAAATCAGGTGAACGGTGAAGAAATTACAACAGTTTACATATGTGCCTCCCACTAGTTAATAGACAGACAAGGAGAGCGCTCCTAGTGTGATAGCGTAATGTAAAAGAAAAGATAATAGACAAGAAAACTTGCTCATCAAGTATAGTTGTACTGCGACCAAGTACAACTATGGTGAAGGCGTAAAGTGACCCTGCAACGGGCGAAGAGCGGCAGCTGCTCCTGGACACACAGACGAAGAAATTAAGCGGATCCCTCCAGGGAACAAACCAGGATAGAGGCAGCGCACAGGACTTCAAAGGTAAAATGGTTTATTTACCCGGCATGCAACGCGTTTCGCTGGATAACCAGCTTCATCAGGCATGATGAAGCTGGTTATCCAGCGAAACGCGTTGCATGCCGGGTAAATAAACCATTTTACCTTTGAAGTCCTGTGCGCTGCCTCTATCCTGGTTTGTTCCCTGGAGGGATCCGCTTAATTTCTTCCCACTAGTTAAGGGACCAAAAGTAATGGGACAATTGGCTTCTCAGCTGTTCCATGGCCAGGTGTGTGTTATTCTCTCATTATCACAATTACAATGAGCAATAAAAGGTACAGAGTTAATTTCAAGTGTGCTATTTGCATTTGGAATCTGTTGCTGTCAACTCTCAAGATGAGATCAAAGAGCTGTTACTATCAGTGCGTATATCTGTACGTCCTGTGCCCGGTCCCAGTATATAACGTGGGGTCACGCCGTGACCCTGCGTCATGCCAGGTCGTCCCCGTGCTAATGATAGCCGGGACCCTGGGCTAATAGCATGCGGCACCGTTCATTGTGCCGCGTGCTATTAACCCTTTAGATGCGGCGGTCAAAGTTGATCACCGTGTCTAAAACGAAAGTGAAAGCTTCCCGGCAGCTCAGTCGAGCTGGTCGGGACCATCGCGATAAAATCGCGTTGTCCCGATCAGCTAGGACATGAGCGGAGGTCCCCTTACCTGCCTCCTCCTCGTGTCTGATCGGTGGTTGATTGCTCTAAGCCTGAGATCCAGGCTTTAGCAATCGACAGCCTATAACACTGATCAATGAAAAGCTATGGCTTTGCAGGGATCAGTGTGTGCAGTGTTATAACCCCCATGGGAGCTATAACACTGCAAACAAAAAGTGGGAAAAAAAGTTAATAAAGGTCATTTAACCCCATCCCTAATAAAAGTTTGAATCGTTTGAAAGCGTTATGATTTTTAGAAGGTGATGAAGAAAAAATGAAAATGCAAAAAGGGAAAAACCCTGCGTCCTTAAAGGGGTACTCCAGTGCTAAGACATCTTATCCCCTATCCAAAGAATAGGGGATAAGATGCCTGATCGCGGGAGTCCCGCCGCTGGGGACCCCTGTGATCTTGCATGCGGCACCCTGTTTGTAATCAGTCCCCGGAGCGTGTTCGCTCCGGGAGTGATTACCGGCGACCGCAGGGCGGGCGGCGTGTGACGTCACGCCCCCGCCCCGTGTGATGTCATGCTCCGCCCCTCAATGCAAGCCTATGGGAGGGGGCGTGACAGCTATCATGCCCCCTCCCGTAGGCTTGCAATGAGGGGCGGAGCGTGATGTCACACAGGGGCGGAGGCATGATGTCACACGCCGCCCGCCCTGGGGTCGCCAGTAATCAGTCCCGGAGCGAACACGCTCCGGGGACTGATTACAAACAGGGTGCCGCGTGCAAGATCACGGGGGTCCCCAGCGGCGGGACTCCCGCGATCAGGCATCTTATCCCCTATTCTTTGGATTGGGGATAAGATATCTAAGCACCGGAGTACCCCTTTAAGGGGTTAGGCTGAAAAAACAAAACAAACACATCAGAGAGATGGCCAAAACAACTGTTTGGAACATTCTTGAAAAGAAGGAATGCACTGGTTTGCTCAGCAATATCAAGAGACATACCACCTCATCAGTGAAACATGGTGGTGGGAGTGTCATGGCATAGTGGGCATGTATGGTGCCAATGGAACTGCTTCTCTTGTATTTATTGATGATGTGACTGCTGACAAAAGCAGCAGGATGAATTCTTAAGTGTTTCGGGCAGTATTATCTACTCATATTCAGCAAAATGCTTCAGAACTCATTGGACGGCGCTTCACAGTGCAGAGGGAGAATGACCCAAAGCATAATGTAAAAGCAACCAAAGAGTTTTTTAAGGGAAATAAGTGGAATGTTATGCAATCACCTGACCTGAATCAGATTGAGCATGCATTTCACTTACTGAAGACAAAACTGTAGGGAAAACGACCCAAGAACAAGCAGGAACTGAAGACAGTTGCAGTAGAGGCCTGGCAGAGCATCCCCAGGGATGAAACCCAACAATATCTGGTGATGTCTATGCGTTCCAGACTTAAGGCTGTAATTGACTGCAAAGGATTTGCAACCAAGTATTAAAAAGTGAAAGTTTGATTTATGATTATTATTCTGACCCATTACTTTTGGTCCCTTAACAAGTGGGAGGCACAAATTGTTGTAATTCCTACACCGTTCACCTGATTTGGATGTAAATACCCTCAAATTAAAGCTGACAATCTTCAGTTAAAGCACATCTTGTTCGTTTCATTTCAAATCAATTGTGGTGGTGTATAGACAAAAATTTTAGAATTGTGTTGATGTCCCAATATCTACATATACATACATATATATATATATATATATACATATATATATATATGTGTGTGTGTGTGTGTGTGTGTGTGTGTGTGTGTGTGTCTCATTTTCTTTCTTTTTTTTATTTTTTATTTTTTTCATTTCAGGAAAAAGACCTGTACTTTGCTGGATTAAGAAGAAAGAATATTTTTTATATACATTTTTAAACACATTGGTGAATGGAGGGTCTCAGGAAGCTTTTATTTCAATAAAAAATATTTTTAAACTAATGAGTGTTATTTTTTATTTAATAGTTATTTTTTTGTTTTACTTAATAGCCAGCATCCACTACTAGGCAGGGGATAAGTGCTAGCCTGTAAAATAGCAAGAACTTAACCCCCATCCCTGGAAGAGTACTGGAAAGAGCCAGATAATGGCAGGTCTGGACCATGGCTGGTATTAAGCTGAGGAGGGCCACCCACCCTGGCTGTGCCAGGCTGCTGCTCCTTGGTTATGAACCTGGCTGGTTACAGAAAATTGGCAGAACCTCACATATTTTTTTTTATTACTTTTTATTACATTTTTAGGGGAGAAAATGTTAAACTCACATTATATTGTTCAAGTTAAGTGGTATGAAATAGTAATGCCTGTTCAAAACATAGCTCTATGGAGGGAAAAGAAGAGACATTACCGCTTCTCTGGCTGTCTATAGATACGGCACATTTCCAAGCAGTCCTAGTACCACCAAAACAAGCTAATGTGCAGAATGTCCATCCCCATTTTCTGGGTGGATATTCTGCACATTTTAATCTGTGTAAACATAGCCTTAGACTGTCTAGGTTAGGCCAACTATTTGTTGGCTTAAAGGGGTATTCCGGTGGAAAACACATTTTTTTTAAATCAACTGGTGCCAGAAAGTTAAACAGATTTGTAAATCACGCTGCATTCGCTCCCCGGCGTCCTGGACTGTTACCTACCTTCACACCGCACCGCTATGCACCTGTTGCTTATGCAATAAAAAGCTTTTGCAAGCCTGAAAAATCCCGGTGAGTGCCGTCTTATACTTTTGACATCCTCTTTGTGTTTACTACAGATTTGTAAATGACTTCTATTTAAAAATATTAATCCTTCCAGTACTTATCAGCTGCTTTATACTGCAGAAAAAGTTTTCTGTCTAACCACAGTGCTCTCTGCTGACACCTCTGTCCATGTCAGGAACTGTCCAGAGCAGAAGCAAATCCCCATAGCAAACCTATGCTGCTCTGGAAAGTTCCTGACATGGACAGAGGTGTCAGCAGAGAGCACTGTGGTCAGACAGAAAAGAAATTCAAAAAGGAAAGAACTTCCTGTGGAGCATACAGCAGCTGATAAGTACTGGAAGGATTAAGATTTTTAAATAGAAGTAATTTACAAATCTGTTTAACTTTCTGGCACCAGTTGGTTAAAAAAAAAAAAGTTTTCCAACAGTGTACCCCTTTAAAACAAGATTTAACAGGCTAGCTATACCCTTGCTATTGATTTATCAAAAATCAGGGTCCTGTTCTTCAATGCAACAGAGTCTGCACCATTTTTTGTCATGTTATGCTCTGTTGTAAAGTAAACCTGTCAGATGGGTTTTTCTGCCCTTGCTGTGGGCATATGTGATGGCACACTAGTGCTTTTTCCTGTGGTGCAAGATGTGTTATGCCACATTTGTGATGGTGGCTCACGGTTGGAAATTACCCTGTTTATGACTCAGGGTAATTAGATGTATCACTTTGTGACGCCAGGGCACCGTTAACCTACACGATCCGAGGATACGACAGCTTCTCCTGGGCCTGGCCAGGATAATAAATACACCGATGCCAGGTAACAGATAACTGTCTCTTTACTGATGATAGAGATAGCAGGTCTTTTGCAATACAGAAGTTTCTGCAGTGAGATGGGCAGAGTGGAACCCGGGGAGCCTGTTGCCTTGATGGCAATTGTAGTGGCCGTTGATTGCAGCCTGAAGATTAGTGGCAGCACACGCTAACTGAAAGCTTTAACTTGACTGACTGAGGTAGATATTTTCCCCAGGGAGCTTTGACAATTAACCTGCGCACCAAGGTCTTTTCCCGAGATTTTGTATGGCTGTGAAATTTAGTATAATTCTTCTCCCTTAGGCTTCTCCACAGCTCGACATCTGGAACACACTCTCCTTTACCTTCACCTCACTGCAGCTCACACTAGACTGAACTCTCTCCCCCCCCCCCTACACTACCTAAAGGGTTAGGTTTGGGGGTCTCCAATTGGGCAATCAGGGTCACCTGGTCACTCTGCCTCGATCTCTTAAGGGTTCAGTGCCCAAGAAAATACATAACATAATATAGCAATATCATCTTCCCTTAGATTCACCCCACACTCATGCTGGCTCTTTACCACACTGCAGCTCACACTGAGCTCTGCACACAGCAATTACTAACTCTACACAAAGCTAGACTGAATAGCTCCTCCCCCCTACACTATATATGGCCAAGCTAGGGGGGCCTCTCATTGGAAAACCAAGGCCACATGGGTAACCACCATCACACCTCCTTACAGATATCCTAAATATTCCTCAAAGATACAGTGCAACACAATACAAATCAACAGAACAAAATATTACAATGAATATTACAGCATCACCTGAGCAGCAGGGCCCATGGTAGGCACCTGAAGCAATGTTTACCTGCCTGGACGCACTCCGGTGCTGGGACACCACACAATATGATACAGTGAAACAATAAAGCAGTGGGCCCAGTAAGCAGTCTGGAAATGTATGGCAAACTTCAAGGAGGATAGGTATTCCGGCGCTGACCAGGGAGGAGACAATGGAGCCAGGTGTGTAACGAACAGATTTAATCCAATGCGACACGTTTCACCGCGCTTGCGCTGTTTCAGCAGGCATCATGCCTGATTAAACCGCGCAAGCACGGTGAAACGCGTCGCATTGGATTAAATCTGTTCGTTACACACCTGGCTCCATTGTCTCCTCCCTGGTCAGCGCCGGAATTCCTATCCTCCTCGAAGTTTGCCATACATTTCCTTACTGTCCTTAGGAAGGCTGCAGACCGGGACCATCTTATCAAACGCACATCTTGGTTGTGTGGGAGTGCACACAACCTGGCAGGGTGAGCCTTTACTTTTTCCCTCCCCTACCACACAACTGTGATCCCGTTGATTCTCCACAAGGGAGCGCCTGTTTTTCTTTTTTTTACAGTAAGCAGTCTGACAGGGTGTTCGAGGCAATCTACAGTTCACAGGACAGCCTTTGGTGCTGGGACACCAAATATACACTGTTTTCAGTGGTCCTTTACACTGTGTTTTACTGTAGGTTAGGAAAGCCTACACATGAAAGCATGCTGTGCATGGCCAGGGCTACCACTGCTCTCACCTACCTGCCAATGAACAACAGATTTCTACCTATCACTATGCATAAGAAGAAATCTGTCAATCATCAGTGGGTGGGGAAGGGGGTGGCAGTGGTGACCCAAAGGTTTACATCTTATATACATTTTTCGCTATCCCCATATAGACATGTGAGGTACCCCTGCCAGAATACAGTAACTGCTTTTTTTATACTCAGACTGCAGAGTTGGGGAATTTCCTGGAAGGAATCATCCTCTTTCTAACTGGGAAACGTTATGGATAAATGTCCACTTTTGCCCACAACTCTCTCATGGAATTAAAAAAATCTTTCTTTCATGAATAAAAAGTTTCAGGGGAACTATCACATTTTCATGTCCCACCAAGGAGATCAAAGGAGAAAGCTATGTCCTCTAGCAAAAGATCAGATATTTAAAAACTGTAAAACTGCAGCGATAGTATTCCAAAAAGTGGAAACTTAGCCTTAGGCTTTTTAGTTGAGCACTGATCTACGAGATCAGAACTTATTTAAACCATGTAACAAGGCCCTTTATCCTCTCCCTCAAACTATTACTGAAAAATATGTGCATTGTAGCCAGGCATCTTATCCAGCAGAAAGATGTCATATAGTGAATACTACTGCTATGAGGGGAGAACATTTCCCAGAGCATCACACTGCCTTTGCTTGCTTTTTTTCCCCATAGTTCAACCTGGTGCAAACTCTTTTCAGTCATATAAGTGTTGTCCACAGTTTTGTGGATTAAGAGTCGATTGAAATGTTCTGATTCCACCTCCAAAAAAAATGAGATGTAAACAATCAGGCTACAAAGATATAATACATAATGGTGATAAAAAGCCTTATGTTACTATTTTACTATAGTAAATTAGGTATTACAAGTTACTATACATGAGCCCTTTCTAAAAGGGTCTAAGCTGAAGTCGGTGTGTAGAAAAATAGTTTGGCTTACTGACACCAAAGCCCTGTGTAGCCAGCAGTCACTGTGTGTTCTGTAACATATAAATGTCCTTGCACTACGATGTTGAAGTATGGTGCCAACTCTTAGACCTAGTGCTAGATCTATAAAAATTAATGCTGAAAGAGTCCTGAGTGTAATGTCATTCTGTGGTTTCAGCGGGGTGCAATGTAGGGCAGATATTGTAACCCTGGGGGCAGATGTTATTAACCCCTTCTTGTCATGACACCAGGGCGTGGTTTAGCCTTCACCACCGAAGGTAATACCGCTGGTCCTGGGATAGGCACGGGGGCAATGAAGACACCAACGCCAAGTTAAGGACAACGGTAGCTTTCCTGAGGGTAGACAGGTGACACAGTCTATGCAGTACAGCCAATATCCCAAGGAGATGGCCAGTGACACAGGGGGACCTCGAGGGCTTGCTGGGACTTGCAGTATGTAGAGACACTTTAGTGCAGGCCACGGTGACTAAACAGCAGACTTGACTGATTTGACAATTGACATGAAGATAACTTTGAGCTTACTTGAGCTGACTTTGTGGCTGCAGACTTTAGGCTTGAGGCCTCCAATGCTCCAGACACACTCTGAGACGACTGCACTGGAGCTCAGCAGGAGCAAGAATAATGGAAGAGAGAGATTGCAGCCCCTCTCCTGGTTTTATAGGGGGGCTGTGCAAGGAGCCCATAGGTCACTTGGGGGGGGGGGGTCACCTGGTCACTAGTGCCTCCTGGGTAACAATCACATGGTAATAGCTATTAAAGAAACAGTACATTTTATTATACAACTTATGTACATAGGGGATAACACATAAAGGGGGCCCTGAGGACATGGAGAGACTCTGCCTGACAGGGCAGGAGAAGTACGGGGACACACCATCCCATACTGGGCCACCACAATTCTGTGTAGAATAAAATATTTAACCCCTTAAGGACCAAGCATTTTTCTGTTTTTCCACTTTCGTTTTTTCCTCCTTACCTTTTAAAAATCATAACCCTTTCAATTTTGCACCTAAAAATCCATATGAGGGCTTATTTTTTGCACCACCAATTCTACTTTTGAATGACATCAGTCATTTTACACAAACATTTATGGCGAAACGGCAAAAAAAATCATTGTGCAACAAAATTGAAGAAAAAACACCATTTTGTAAATTTTGGGGGCTTCTGTTTCTAGGCAGTAAATTTTTCGGTAAAAATGACACTTTATCTTTATTCTGTAGGTCCATACGATTAAAATGATCCCCTACTTATATAGGTTTGATTTCGTCGTACTTCTGGAAAAAATCATAACTACATGCAGGAAAATTTATACATTTAAAATTGTCCTTTTCTGACCCCTAAAACTTTTTTATTTTTCCATGTACAGGGTGGTTTGAGGGCAAATTTTTTGCGCCGTGATCTGAAGTTTTAATCGGTACCATTTTTATTTTGATTGGACTTCTTGATCGCTTTTTATTCCTTTTTTTATGGTATGAAAAGTGACCAAAAATACGCTATTTTGGACTTTGGAATTTTTTGCGTGTACGCCATTGACCGTGCGGTTTAATTAATGATATATTTTTATAGTTCAGACATTTACGCACGCAACGATACCACATATGTTTATTTTTATTATGGTTACATATTTTTAATATGGAATTTGGGAAAAGGGGGGTGATTTAAACTTTTAATAAGGAAGGGGTTATTGTGTGTGTTTTTAAACTTTTTTTTAAACTTTTTTTTTTTACACTTTTAGTCCCCTTAGGGGACTTTTAGGAGGAATCATTAGATTCCTCATACAGATCATTGTGGTTTCATAAAACCACAATGATCTGCGTGCTCTGTGCTCGATTGATAAAGCCTGGTCCTGCCAGGCTTTATCATTCAGAGCACCGAAGCCGCAGCAGCAGGAGAGGTAAGCCCTCAGGCTACTTCAGTAGTGGATCGCTCCCCCGCGATCGCACTGCGGGGGGGAAATACACCCCACTGGACCACCAGGGACTTAATACAGGCACCTTTAGACGCCGCTGTCAACTTTGACAGCGGCGATCTAAAGGGTTAATAGCCGTCCGCGGTGATCGCCGCATGTCGGCTATTAATGCTGGCCCCCAGCTACAGGAATCAGCTGGGGGTTGGCCGGTATGACGCGGGCTCGAGTCGGGAGCCCGCCTCATACCCCGGTAACGGCCATTGGACAAGTATAGACGTCCATGGTCGTTATCGGGTTAAACTATATTTCATAACTAAAACAAAAGAAAAGGTGGGGGTCGGCACTACTGACTCCAATATGGGGTATGTGAATCCTAAGGAGGTGCAGGCGTGTGACTTCAGCAAAGTCCACTGATAGCGGTGCTCAATCTAAAGAATTAACAAATACAGATGACCGCATACAGAAAGAAATAGATGGCACTTCGCAGTGTGGATACGGTAAGGGTTTTATTCACTTACACGAGACAGGACAGCAACAGCGGTGCAAAGGGAGGGAGCAGACAGGTCCGTTTCACAGCTACCTGCTGCTTCATTGCACTGCTGGGGATTAAACGGAATTCCCCCTGGGGTCGAGGACCGGTCCCAAGGAAAACAGCCAAGGAAAACAGCCAGCAGTCACAACTCTAGAACGCCCTCAATCAGGACTCTCATCATACATCGCCCCCTGCCCCTATGTAACTGTCATCATAGATAGTATTCAGTTAGAAGCATTGATTGACACAGGGTTCCAAGTGTCTACTATATCTAAAAGTATTTTCTATAAGTATTGGAATGTTGATTCTTTCTTTGAACCTGATGATGTTGATTTCAGTGTAATGGCAGGTAATGGGAAACAAGTCCCCAGACATGGATACTGGGAGCCCACCATTCAGTTGGGGAACCATGTGCTTAAGGGACAGGGAGTAATTGTAACTGATGTGTGAGATAGGGAGTCTGCAGAATTCATACTAGGGATGAACATCATGAGACATTGCTTCACAGACGTAGTAGATTCTTTGCATGCCTCTCTCCCTTACATGTCCCCCTCAGGCCAGAGGACTGTGCAGCACCACTTAAAGGTTCTCCAAGCGGAGAAGAAGTTTGTCAATCAACGAGGAGAAGTTTGCAAAGTCCAGATTCAAGATATCAGGTCAGTGACCTTACAGCCTAACACAAAGACAATTATATGGTGCCGTGCCAGCCCTGGAGTGAGAAACCAAGACTATCAAGCCTTATTAGAACCTATACAGTTGGAGGATCATCCATTAGTTCGAGCTGCAAAGAGCTTAGTCACAGTTGTCAATGGGAGAGTTCCAGTTCATCTAGTCAATTTGTCCAGTGTGGCTACAGTCTTGCCAAAGTACATGCCAGTAGCCCAATTGTTTCTTCTGGAGCCAATTGATGTTTTGTCCAAGCTCAAAGTGGCTCGGCAGCAAGCAGCTCAAGTAGCCTCAAGTTCTACAGGAAGTCCCCCTGAGCCCTGGTGGACGCAACTGGGAGACCAAAGCACCCCGCGAGATCAAGTTAACTGAGTTATCAACCCCTTAAGGACCAGGCCCATTTTGGCCTTAAGGACTAGACCAATTTTATTTTTGTATTTTATTTTTTTCCTCCTCGCCTTCTAAAAATCATGACTCTTTAATATTTCCATCCACAGACCCATATGAGGGCTTGTTTTTTGCATCACCAATTGTTACATCACTTATTTTACCATAAAATATACGGCGCAACCAAACAAATATTATTTATGTGGGAAAATTTAAAAGAAATCCGCAATTTAGCAAATTTTTGAAGGTTTTGTTTTCATGCTGTACACTTTCCGGTAGAAATGACATGTTTTTTTTTATTCTGTGAGTCAATACGATTAAAATGATACCCATGTTATATGCTTTTCTATAATTGTACCGCTTAAAAAGAAATCTCAAACCATTTTAACAAAATTAGTATGTTTGAAATTGCTCTATTTTGACCACCTATAACTTTCTAATTTTTCTGTATATGGGGCAGTATGAGGGCTAATTTTTTTCGCCATGATCCGTAGTTTTTATCAGTACCACTTTTGCTTAGGTTTTAATTTTTATGAATTTTTTATACATTTTTTGGGGAATAAAATGTGACAATTTTTTTTTTTTGTTTACGTCCTTCACCGTATGGGATAATTAACAATACATTTTAATAGTTCAGACTTTTAGGCACGTGGCGATACCAAATATGCGTATTCATAATTTTGTTAATGCTTTTTGGGGGGTAAAATGGGAAAACGGACGTTTAACTTTTTTATTGGGGCGGGGATTTTTCACATTATTTTCCTTTTTTTTTCTTTTTTTTTTTTACAGTTTAATTCATTTATAGCAATCATTTGATTGCTAATACTGTTCAGTGCTATGTATAGGACATAGCACTGATCAGTATTATCGGTGATCTTCTGCTCTGGTCTGCTCGATCTCAGACCAGAGTAGAAGACCCCGGGAGACAGCCAGAGCCAGATGAGGGGACCTCCGGCTGCCATGCTGGATGATCAGATCCCCACAGCAGCACTGCGGGCGATCCGATCATCCATTCAAAGTACCGCACTGCCGCAGATGCCGCAATCTGTATTGATCACGGCATCTGAGGGGTTAATGGCAGACATCTGCATGATCGCAGATGTCTGCCATTACCAGTGGGTCCCTGGCTGCTGATAGCGTTAAGTACCACGGCACCATGACGTACATTTATGTCCATTAATGTTAAGGGGTTAATGTAGCAAAAAGTACCAAGAAGCATTCAGTAAACATCCTACAGACTTTGGATGTATGTCCATGATCCACTATTGGATTTTAACAGGTGACAAGCCACCTATCAAGGAGCAAAACCATCCAGTCACACCACCAGGCATGTACAAAACTGTCAAGAAGATGTCAGTCTGAATGAAAGACGCAGACATTATAAAGGAAAGTCAGAGTCCCTGGGCAGCGCCTGTGGTCCTAGTTAAGAGGGATGGGACCATCTGTTTCTGTGTTAATTATCAAAAACTGAATCATATTACTCACAAGGATGCTTACCCTCTCCCACTAATCGAGGAGTCACTCACCGCCCTTGGGTCAGCCGCATACTTCTCCACCTTGGACTTAACCAGCGGGTATTGGCAAGTACCCATGGCCGTGGAAGACTGAGAAAAGACGGCCTTCGTGACCCCCATAGGATTGTTCGAGTTCAAGAGTATGCCATTTGGGCAGTGCAATGCCCCTGCGACTTTTCAGTGGCTGATGGAGCGATGCTTGGGACATTTAAACTTCCAGAGTGTCCTACTGTACCTCGACAATGTAATCCTATACTCCAAGTCCTACCAGGAGCATCTGGGTCACCTGTCAGATGTCTTCCAAGTGTTGATTAAACACAGACTGAAGGTCAAGCCATCCAAGTGCCATCTGCTCAAACCACAGGTTCACTACCTTGGTCATGTTGTCAGCGCCGAGGAAGTCTAGCCTAATCCTGACAAGGTGGAAATCGTCAGGAACTGGCCTGCTCCGTGCACAGGAAAGAATGTAAGGAGTGTCCTGGGTTTTGCTGGCTAATACCGCCGTTTCATTCCTCACTTCGCTCAGATTGCCGAGCCCTTCACATCTCTCCTGTGGGGCACAGCAAAGGAAAACTACAGTGGGAAGCTACCTGTGAAATGGACCAAGGAGCAGGAAACAGCCTTCCAAGCCCCTAAGCACCTGTTGACAGAACCTCCCATCCCGGCATATCCAGACTGTACACGGATGCCAGCTTTGAAGGATTAAAGGCAGTCCTATCCCAAGTCCAAGGAGGACAGGAGCGAGTAATAGCCTATGCCAGCCGTAATCTCAGAGGAGCTGAGAAAACGATGCCAATTACAGCTCATTCAAGTTGGAGCTCCTAGCCCTCGTATGGGCAGTGACTGAGAAGTTTAAGGACTATTTGGCTGCTACACTGTTCACTGTCTATATGGATAATAATACACTGGCCAATTATGACTTCACCATCAAGTACAGAAGTGGCAAGTCAAAAGTAAATGCAGATGTATTTTCTCGGATGACCCCTGGTGAGGAACCACCTGTCGAAGACGAGTGGGAAGACATGTAGATGCCCCCATTTTACCAGAGATTCGTGGGTCAGAATGCTGCAACCATCCTCGAAGAGGGTGAATCTAGATCCAAGAAGGTCCAGGAAGACTTATACACTTGGAGTACTCTGCAAGATGAAAGTCAAGTCATGGGGGATCTGTTGGACTACCTGCTAATGAAAAAGGTACCAACCCATCCACACCGGGTTCAAAGCGACTATGAATTGAAGCGTCTGTGGTGACAAAGGAAACGGCTGTTCGTGCACAAAGGACTGTTGTACCGAAACTCTTTGGATCTGGTGTCAGGTGAAAGACTTCATCAGATCCTGGTTCCCCGAAGGGACGCGGCAATGGTCCTTAATGCCTACCATGATCAGTTGGGACACTTTGGAGTCCACAAGACCAAAGCCACTGTCAGACGATGGTTTTACTGGGTTGGAATGCGAAGTTACATCGAAAAGTGGTGCAGCGAATGTGCAGTCTGCAATGTCACCAAGGATGGCTGCAAGGACGTCAGAGTACCCCTCCATTCTATCCAGAGCAAAATGCCTAATCAGTTGGTCGCTCTAGACCATGTCAAGTTGTCTCCTACCCGGTCCGGGTATTCGCATGCTCTCACCATGGTGGATCACCATTCCAAGTGGGTTGTGGTCATCCCAGTCAATCATCTTACAGCTAAAACCACAGCACAGATGTTCCACTCCCATTGGGTGCAGATCCTCGGATGTCCAGAGTCTGTCCTGACCGACCGGGGAATGGCCTTTGAGGCCCAACTCTTCCAGGAGTTATGTCAATTTCATGCCGGCAAGAAGCTCAGGACAACTGCTTATCACCCTCAAGGGAATGGACTCTGTGAAACAATCAACCAAGTCTTCATCCACATGCTGCGAGCAGCATCTGTGTCCAGAAATGAAGAATGGTCTTGGCTGTTACCGAAGCTGTTGGAGATCTATAACAACACCGTACATTGCTCCACTGGATACACTCCATTTTATTTGATGATGGGCCGACATGGCCAGCTACCAAAAGATAGAGCATTTGGACTCCAAGCTCCCTTCAATAATTCTCTACAAGCCTCTATGGAATGGGTCTCCGACTACCAGAAGAGGATCCAGGAGGCAAAAGAAATTGTCAACAGAAAAATGGGTGAGGCTCAACAGAGGTGGATTATAATCGTCATGCCTCTGCCAAATCTCTCCAGATAGGTGATAAGGTCTGGCTGAAGAATTTCCCGAGAACCCATAAATTGGACATCTGGGAAACAGAGCCCTATATGGTGACCGCCGTTCCCTATCCCGACACCGATGTATATGCAATTCAGAAGTCAGGGTACGAGCCTATGGTTGTTCACCATATCCGAATCAAGTTGTGTCATAAGGAAGATTTGCTAGTGTCACCCTAGCCTCCTTCACCCCCAGTCAAGCCTGTGAGGAAGTATGTGCCTGGAGAAAGAATTTCCTCGTCCATGGATGACCCCATGTTCCCTCCGGACCAAGCTGCATTCTGCAGATTCATACCAGCCTGTGGGCCTGTACATACAACGATAGTCCCTCCGCCAGCACAAGTTCTGTCACCGATGGCGCAAGAGTATACTTAAATCTCCAGACTGTCTGCCTCACCCATGTCAGAATCCCCAATTCCAAGTGTCCGTCTTGTCAGTCAAGAGTCATCACCTGTTCCATTTACTGAAAGAGAAGAACCTGTTGCCAGACTAGCAGAATCAAGGGCTCCTGAAGAGATTGCTGTTCACGAGTCTCCGGAAATGGTGCTGCATAGGTTCCAACGGTCCACGCTAGGGCAGATACCCGCTAGATACAAGGACTAAAGTACACAAACAGTTAATGTATACATAGTCCAGTATACACAAGTCAAGTACACTTCAGCCACATAAAGTAGAGCTGTATCACTCACATTACACAGTCTATTAACAGTAACATGTCTAATGTATCTAATGTCATATATCATCCTGTTCGTGCACAGGAAACTTTCCTGGCCAGTAAGTATTCCTACAAACTAACCTAAAGCACGTAAACAGTAAAAGGTAACATGAATGTCAAAGTGCTATCTGTATCAATTGTCTAGCATAAAAATGTCTAGCATAAACTAAAAATAGTGTTATGGGGAGATGTGTTTTATGCCAAGGGACCCCAGTAGCCAAGGCATTGGCCAGAGAGCCTCCGGCAACCCAATCTGCAACCATAAGTCCACAGTCATAAGTCTAGTCATGTATACAATGTCTAGTAAATAATGTTTTAGTATATAGTCTAGTCGTGTACAGTATATCACATGCATAGTCAAAAATGCCATGTTCTGTCTAGTAAACAGTTATGCAAGTCAGTAAATGCATAGTCAAAAGTGTCAGTTGTGTATAGTCAATTATAAAATGCATAGTAAAGGTACTTACAAGTAAAGTAACAGTATATGTACAGTTATAAACAATCTTCAATCCTGTTCACAATCCTTTTCAACACAAATCAGAGCGTGTATGGACTATTATACAAAGACTCTAATGTTATCTCATCAGCCTGAAATAGATGTTTGTGCATAAAATGCCTCAGGACTGCATCTGGCCCCACGGCCACTTTGTTCCTCAAGCCTGACAGAACAGTACGTCGAGGACGACTTATGCTAAGTGAGGGGGTTTGGGATGTCCCAGTACAGGTACACGTTCCTGTACTACCTGTAGGCCCAGTCAGGTTGAGTCCCTCAGTGACCTTGGGGCTCCCCTGCAGGGACTCCCCTTGTTCTTCTGTTAATTTAATAAATGTGGTGTATGTGCCTTTAAGAGCATAGACAAGATCCTTATGTCTAGAAAGTATACAGGACCTGTGGAGGTCTCAAGAACCTGTGAGTAAGCCTGTCACATGTTATGCAGTTACATGATTTGTTGCAACATGTACTCCCAGAGAGCACCAGCTTTAACCTATGACCCACAGCTTGACCAATGGGCTTTAGTCCAGCCCCCCACTATATAAAGGGGTGGCTATCTTTAATTAGCTCTCTTAGCTTAACCACCTGCTGCTGAGAACAAGTCTTTGCTGAATCAGCTACCAGATATCTCAGTCTATGTCTGCTGTCACTACATCTAGTGAAGTCCTGCACATAGTCAAGTCAAGTCTAATTACAAGTCAAAGTCAAGTTTATTACAAGTATATTGGTCCAGCAAGCTGCGAGGTCCTCTGGGTCTTGGCCACGTCTCTGGGAATTCTGGCCTTAGCTGTGAAGATAATTCCACCTGTCTTCTATTCAGTAAAGCCTCTGTTTACCCATAACTGGTTGTGGATTCTTTATTCACTACTAGCCCGTGGGATAGTGGAGAATCCTGGCGTGTGGTGTTCCAGAACCCGAAAACCACACTGGCATCACAAACACATAGGGGTTAATAACATCTGATCCCACTACTCTCACCGCAACACCCGTGATCCTGCCATTTGAACGGTGGTTACCAAAATTAGAACTCACAGCATGCCTATATAGTGCATGTTGGTAGTTGTAGTCTTGCAACTGCTTGAGGCACTCTTTATGTAATATATCTCAATTATTTTCTAAATGGTTTTCATAATATCCCTGTTAGTTACGGCAGCATAAGTAGCAGGGATATCTGGGTTGTGGGGGGTGCGCATGCGCAATGAAGTAAGCCTGCGCTAAAATATTAGCAAAATGGTTTCATGAATATACCTGTTAGTTACGGCAGCGTAACTAGCAGGAATATAATTGGCCTCCTGAAGTCACATGGTCAGTTCTGGCGTTGTAGTGAGTGCGCAGGCACGGACGGGAGGCTGTGAAATGCCTGGGGAATCCAGAGGCGTTTGCACAGCCCAGCGAATCGCAGCTGTGCAAACGAAGGGGGCATGAATATGTAAACTGTGGGAGCGACCCACAGGAGGCTAGGGGGGCTGGCAGAAAGCGGGCAGGATCATAGGAAAGGTGACATTTCATTACCAAAATGGCCGCAGCCTGCCGAGTGAATAGGGGGACGAAATTCATCATTGAGAAACCCAGGCTGTACTTCCGGATTTCTGAAACTCGGGGATGCGTGCATATTACTGAGTGGAGGTAATTAACAATGTTATATGACTTATGATTATCTTTTCAGCGGTCCAAACTAATTTTGCTCCGGAGTACTCCTTTAACTCTTCTATATTTTTTAGCTGGAAGTTATGCTGGAAAATATGTACATATGTTGGGTTTTATCTATCTATCTGTATATAGATAAATGATATGATTATGTTAAAAAAATAAAGTCATACAGTGTATAAAAAATATGGCAACAGAACGTAAATAATCTGAAGTGCAAAAACTTGTCTATTTCCCTTTAATGTTATAGCATGGAAACTGTGCTGCAGGATAACAGAGGAATTCAGAGTGTGAATGATTGTATGTGTTTGCATTGTGAATTAAGTCTTGGTTAATCTGTGTAAGTTTTATCAGTTCTTTTCATGTTTCAGATTCAATATGGGGCCACCAACTGCTAACTGCAGAGATAACACAATCTCATTGTATGGTCAGACATACGCACACACAACGCTCTGTTCTCCTGGAGTGTTCAGAATATCAGCATGCACAGGGTACATCAGAGTATTCTTTAACCCTGGAGATTTGAAGAAGATATGGGGGCCCACTTACTTATGGTCCTCAAAAATCATGTTATATGCAGCTAGTGCTATATTTATCAGACAGCTGACACATTTTGTAGGCTCTTGGGTGTCCTCTCTCCAAAGAAGATAGAGAAATCCAGGAAAAAGGGAGATGAATCGCGCTGCCACAAAGCATAAAGTTGAAGGTAGATCATTTATTGCACAATACAGGGATCCACGCAACGCGTTTCAAAACCGCTTTGGCTTTTTCATCAGGGGCCTGATGAAAAAGCCAGTGCGGCTTTGAAACGCGTTGCGTGGATCCCTGTATTGTGCAATAAATTATCTACCTTCAAATTTATGCTTTGTGGCAGCGCGATTCATCTCCCTTTTTCCTGGATCTCTCTATCTACATTTGCACTTGGACGCTGGGAGCCGCAGCAGCCGCTATCCTAGGGATCCTGATCAAGCGTACTGAGTGTTGTGCCTCTATTCACACAACACGCACAGGTGAGTGCATTTCGACTGGGCTCTCAAACACCTCATCTATCGGTTTCCACCCAGGAGCGCGCACCCCGTGTTCTTTTGTATCTCTCTCCAAAGAAAGAAAAGTGGAATTAAACTGAAAAACACCACATATATAAGACATATATATATATATATATATATATATATATATATATTGTCACGATGCCGGCTGGCAGGTAGTGGATCCTCTGTGCCAGAGAGGGATTGGCGTGGACCGTGCTAGTGGATCGGTTCTAAGTCACTACTGGTTTTCACCAGAGCCCACCGCAAAGCGGGATGGTCTTGCTGCGGCGGTAGTGACCAGGTCGTATCCACTAGCAACGGCTCAACCTCTCTGGCTGCTGAAGATAGGCGCGGTACAAGGGAGTAGACAGAAGCAAGGTCGGACGTAGCAGAAGGTCGGGGCAGGCAGCAAGGATCGTAGTCAGGGGCAACGGCAGGAGGTCTGGAACACAGGCTAGGAACACACAAGGAAACGCTTTCACTGGCACGATGGCAACAAGATCCGGCAAGGAAGTGCAGGGGAAGTGAGGTGATATAGGGAAGTGCACAGGTGATCACACTAATTGGAACCACTGCGCCAATCAGCGGCGCAGTGGCCCTTTAAATCGCAAAGACCCGGCGCGCGCGCGCCCTAGGGAGCGGGGCCGCGCGCGCCGGGACAGGACCGACGGAGAGCGAGTCAGGTACGGGAGCCGGGGTGCGCATCGCGAGCGGGCGCTACCCGCATCGCGAATCGCATCCCGGCTGGAGGCGGTATCGCAGCGCCCCGGGTCAGTGGATCTGACCGGAGCGCTGCAGTGAGGAGAGTGTAGCGAGCGCTCCGGGGAGGAGCGGGGACCCGGAGCGCTCGGCGTAACAGTACCCCCCCCCCCCCTTGGGTCTCCCCCTCTTCTTAGAGCCTGAGAACCTGAGGAGCAGACTTTTGTCTAGGATATTGTCCTCAGGTTCCCAGGATCTCTCTTCTGGACCACAACCCTCCCAATCCACTAAAAAAAAGGTTTTCCCTCTGACCTTTTTGGATGCCAGAATCTCTTTGACGGAGAAGATGTCCGAGGAGCCGGAAACAGGAGTGGGAGGAATAGATTTGGGAGAGAAACGGTTGATGATAAGTGGTTTAAGAAGAGAAACGTGAAAGGCATTAGGAATACGAAGAGAAGGAGGAAGAAGAAGTTTGTAAGAGACAGGATTAATCTGGCACAAAATTTTGAAAGGACCAAGATAGCGTGGTCCCAACTTGTAGCTAGGGACACGGAAGCGGACATATTTAGCGGAGAGCCATACCTTGTCTCCAGGGGAAAAAATGGGAGGAGCTCTTCTTTTCTTATCCGCGAACTTCTTCATGCGTGATGAAGCCTGTAAGAGAGAATTTTGGGTCTCTCTCCATATGATGGAAAGATCACGAGAAATTTCATCCACAGCGGGCAGACCAGAGGGCAAGGGGGTAGGGAGGGGGGGAAGAGGGTGACGGCCGTACACCACGAAAAATAAGGATTTGGAGGAAGATTCAGAGACTCTGAAGTTATACGAGAATTCGGCCCATGGTAGAAGATCTGCCCAGTCATCCTGGCGGGAGGAAACAAAATGTCGTAAATAATCACCCAAGACCTGGTTAATTCTTTCTACTTGTCCATTGGATTGAGGATGATATGCAGAAGAAAAATTTAATTTAATCTTGAGTTGTTTACAGAGAGCCCTCCAGAATTTAGACACGAATTGGACGCCTCTATCCGAGACGATCTGCGTGGGCAACCCGTGAAGACGAAAAATGTGTACAAAAAATTGTTTAGCCAACTGAGGCGCTGAAGGAAGACCAGGAAGAGGGATGAAATGTGCCATTTTGGAGAATCGATCAACGACCACCCAAATAACAGTGTTGCCACGGGAAGGGGGTAAGTCAGTAATAAAATCCATACCAATCAGAGACCAAGGCTGTTCGGGGACAGGCAGAGGATGAAGAAAACCAGCGGGCTTCTGGCGAGGAGTCTTATCCCGGGCACAGATAGTGCAGGCTCGCACAAAGTCCACAACATCCGTCTCCAGAGTCGGCCACCAATAGAAGCGAGAGATGAGTTGCACAGATTTCTTGATGCCCGCATGACCTGCGAGATGGGAGGAGTGACCCCATTTGAGGATTCCGAGGCGTTGGCGTGGAGAAACAAAGGTCTTTCCTGGAGGAGTTTACCTGATGGAGGCTGGAGAAGTGGAAATCAGGCAGTCAGGAGGAATGATGTGTTGCGGAGAGAGTTCAACTTCAGAAGCATCCGAGGAACGAGAGAGAGCATCGGCCCTAATGTTCTTATCGGCAGGCCGAAAGTGAATTTCAAAATTAAATCGGGCAAAGAACAGAGACCACCTGGCCTGGCGAGGATTCAGCCGTTGGGCAGACTGGAGGTAGGAGAGGTTCTTGTGATCGGTGTAAATAATAACTGGAAATCTTGATCCCTCCAGCAGATGCCTCCATTCCTCAAGTGCTAATTTAATGGCTAGAAGCTCTCGATCCCCGATGGAGTAGTTCCTCTCCGCCGGAGAGAAGGTCCTAGAAAAAAAACCACAAGTAACAGCATGCCCGGAAGAATTTTTTTGTAGAAGGACAGCTCCAGCTCCCACAGAGGAGGCATCAACCTCCAATAGGAAGGGTTTAGATGGGTCAGGTCTGGAGAGCACGGGAGCCGAAGAAAAGGCAGACTTGAGCCGTTTAAAGGCGTCTTCCGCTTGAGGAGGCCAAGACTTGGGATCGGCATTTTTTTTGGTTAAAGCCACGATAGGAGCCACAACGGTAGAAAAATGTGGAATAAATTGCCTGTAATAATTGGCGAACCCCAAAAAACGTTGGATAGCACGGAGTCCGGAGGGGCGTGGCCAATCTAAGACGGCAGAGAGTTTGTCTGGATCCATTTGTAGTCCCTGGCCAGAGACCAAGTATCCTAGGAAAGGAAGAGATTGGCATTCAAACAGACATTTCTCTATTTTGGCATAGAGTTGATTGTCACGAAGTCTCTGAAGAACCATACGGACATGCTGGCGGTGTTCTTCTAGATTGGCAGAAAAAATCAGGATATCGTCCAGATATACAACAACACAGGAGTATAAGAGATCACGAAAAATTTCATTAACAAAGTCTTGGAAGACGGCAGGGGCTTTGCACAGGCCAAAGGGCATGACCAGATACTCAAAGTGTCCATCTCTGGTGTTAAATGCCGTTTTCCATTCATCCCCCTCTCTGATGCGGATGAGATTATAAGCACCTCTTAAGTCCAGTTTGGTAAAGATGTGGGCACCTTGGAGGCGATCAAAGAGTTCAGAGATGAGGGGTAGGGGGTAGCGGTTCTTAACCGTGATTTTATTAAGACCGCGGTAGTCAATGCAAGGACGTAGAGAGCCATCTTTTTTGGACACAAAGAAAAATCCGGCTCCGGCAGGAGAGGAGGATTTACGGATAAAGCCCTTTTTTAAATTTTCCTGGACGTATTCAGACATGGCAAGAGTCTCTGGGGCGGACAGAGGATAAATTCTGCCCCGGGGTGGAGTAGTGCCCGGGAGGAGGTCGATAGGACAATCATAAGGCCTGTGAGGAGGTAGAGTCTCAGCTTGTTTTTTGCAAAAAACATCCGCAAAGTCCATATAGGCCTTAGGGAGACCGGTTACAGGAGGAACCACAGAGTCACGGCAAGGGTTACTGGGAACCGGTTTTAGGCAGTCCTTGGAACAAGAGGGCCCCCAACTCTTGATCTCCCCAGTGGACCAATCCAGGGTTGGGGAATGAAGTTGAAGCCAGGGAAGTCCAAGGAGAATTTCAGAAGTGCAATTGGGGAGGACCAAAAGTTCAATCTTCTCGTGATGAGGTCCGATGCACATTAGAAGGGGCTCCGTGCGGAAACGCACGGTACAGTCCAATCTTTCATTGTTTACACAATTGATGTAGAGGGGTCTGGCGAGACTGGTCACAGGGATGTTGAACCTGTTGACGAGAGAGGCCAAAATAAAATTTCCTGCAGATCCGGAGTCCAAGAAGGCCATAGTAGAGAAGGAGAAGGCAGAGGCAGATATCCGCACAGGCACAGTAAGACGTGGAGAAACAGAGTAGACATCAAGGACTGTCTCACCTTTGTGCGGAGTCAGCGTACGTCTTTCCAGGCGGGGAGGACGGATAGGACAATCCTTCAGGAAGTGTTCGGTACTAGCACAGTACAGGCAGAGATTCTCCATGCGGCGTCGTGTCCTCTCTTGAGGTGTCAGGCGAGACCGGTCGACCTGCATAGCCTCCACGGCGGGAGGCACAGGAACAGATTGCAGGGGACCAGAGGAGAGAGGAGCCGGGGAGAAGAAACGCCTCGTGCGAACAGAGTCCATATCCTGGCGGAGCTCCTGACGCCTTTCGGAAAAACGCATGTCAATGCGAGTGGCTAGGTGAATGAGTTCATGTAGATTAGCAGGGATTTCTCGTGCGGCCAGAACATCTTTAATGTTGCTGGATAGGCCTTTTTTAAAGGTCGCGCAGAGGGCCTCATTATTCCAGGATAATTCTGAAGCAAGAGTACGGAATTGTACGGCATACTCGCCAACGGAAGAATTACCCTGGACCAGGTTCAACAGGGCAGTCTCAGCAGAAGAGGCTCGGGCAGGTTCCTCAAAGACACTTCGAATTTCCGAGAAGAAGGAGTGTACAGAGGCAGTGACGGGGTCATTGCGGTCCCAGAGCGGTGTGGCCCAAGACAGGGCTTTTCCAGACAGAAGGCTGACTACGAAAGCCACCTTAGACCTTTCAGTGGGAAACTGGTCCGACATCATCTCCAAGTGCAGGGAACATTGGGAAAGAAAGCCACGGCAAAACTTAGAGTCCCCATCAAATTTATCCGGCAAGGATAGTCGTAGACCAGAAGCGGCCACTCGCTGCGGAGGAGGTGCAGGAGCTGGCGGAGGAGATGATTGCTGAAGCTGTGGTAGTAACTGCTGTAGCATAACGGTCAGTTGAGACAGCTGTTGGCCTTGTTGCGCTATCTGTTGTGACTGCTGGGCGACCACCGTGGTGAGGTCAGCGACAACTGGCAGAGGAACTTCAGCGGGATCCATGGCCGGATCTACTGTCACGATGCCGGCTGGCAGGTAGTGGATCCTCTGTGCCAGAGAGGGATTGGCGTGGACCGTGCTAGTGGATCGGTTCTAAGTCACTACTGGTTTTCACCAGAGCCCGCCGCAAAGCGGGATGGTCTTGCTGCGGCGGTAGTGACCAGGTCGTATCCACTAGCAACGGCTCAACCTCTCTGGCTGCTGAAGATAGGCGCGGTACAAGGAAGTAGACAGAAGCAAGGTCGGACGTAGCAGAAGGTCGGGGCAGGCAGCAAGGATCGTAGTCAGGGGCAACGGCAGGAGGTCTGGAACACAGGCTAGGAACACACAAGGAAACGCTTTCACTGGCACGATGGCAACAAGATCCGGCAAGGAAGTGCAGGGGAAGTGAGGTGATATAGGGAAGTGCACAGGTGATCACACTAATTGGAACCACTGCGCCAATCAGCGGCGCAGTGGCCCTTTAAATCGCAAAGACCCGGCGCGCGCGCGCCCTAGGGAGCGGGGCCGCGCGCGCCGGGACAGGACCGACGGAGAGCGAGTCAGGTACGGGAGCTGGGGTGCGCATCGCGAGCGGGCGCTACCCGCATCGCGAATCGCATCCCGGCTGGAGGCGGTATCGCAGCGCCCCGGGTCAGTGGATCTGACCGGAGCGCTGCAGTGAGGAGAGTGTAGCGAGCGCTCCGGGGAGGAGCGGGGACCCGGAGCGCTCGGCGTAACATATATAGATATATATATAGATATATATACGGTATATATATATATAAAAGGAAACAGATTGAAGCAGCACTCTCAATTGAGGGCAAGTCTGTGGGTGCAGGTGAACTCAGGGTCTTGGGTCCAAAATTTTCAAAGGCAAAAAAGAGAGCAGTTGCAGCACACCGGAGTATCCAAAAATGAAAAAATTTGTTTTATTCCAGCTAAAACATAAGACAACGATTCTGTGGTCTCACACCACCTTCGTGACTTGAGAAAGGTGGCGTGAGACCACAGAAACGTTGTCTTATGTTTTAGCTGGAATGAAACACATTTTTTCATTTTTGGATACTCCGGTGTGCTGCAACTGCTCTCTTTTTTGCCTATAAATATATATATATATATACAGTATAAAAAAAAATTTCCATTCACATACTTCCATGCATCTCCCAGTACAATATTAAAAATTAATGGGAACCTGTCATGAGATATGATCATATATGCTAAAATCTTCTTCTAGTTTTCCCTGTCAGTTCCACTTCTGGTTTTGTATATATCACACCCTGTTTTCAAAGTTCTCTTTCTAGATCATAATACTTGGGCTACATTACACAAGACCATCATTGTTAACCTATTACCTTGCTGGATAACAGGTTGGTGGCAGTTTGGGGACCTAAACCTGCCTGAAAAGTTTCCCTTTAATGTATACATCCTGGCATATAAATTAAACAGAGGCCATAAACATTATGTGAAACGAACCGAAGGGAAGGCAAAGAAGAGGTTATAAATAGTATATTGTGCTTCTATAAAATGTCATGTGGCACCAGAAGCAGGAGATAGCCGTGTTGCCTGCAGTTATAGCTTTATATACCATATGACTTAAATAGTCATGTGTATGTCAAATAAGCAAGGAGACATTATGATTTAACTTAATAACTCAGCAGGACACATCAAAGACCAAAGAAACAACATTAAAAGGGATGATTCCAAGAATAGAAGTCCTTAGTAGGACAAACTAGCTTATCCCCCTCAGGTTTATCATTCATATGTATTGTATACATTCATCTTTTTACACCCTGAGATTGCTATAGCATGGACAGGAGATAAATAATCACTGAAAACGGAGGTCCCCAAGTATGCTTTATATATGGAGCAGTAAGTGTGCCTACAAGGCCACTACACCATTTACTGCTATAGTACTGATGTAGTCAGTCAGTCCAATAGCTGTGAATAGAGCAGCATTCACTTAAAGTGTCCTGTCGCTTTAAAATTCTTTTCTTTTTCTTCAAATCTCGTTTTTATAATTTTTTTTCAAACACGTGAGTTACATAGAACATACAATACAAGTCAAACAATACGTGAAGTGACCAATTCAGCAAGGCGGCACGCAGGCCGAAATCAGTTAACAGTTCAGGCATAAGTTATGGGCACCTATTACCGGAATATGGGGAGACTTGAGGTTTAAACACTAGGAAATAAACACTAGGGTACAACTATTCAGTAATGCAGGAGGGGTTAACCCAAATATACAAACCAAGCAAGAAACAGGGTAAGATGTATTGTGGCTTAATGCAGAAATAAGCGGCCAATCGATTAGATAGTGAAGGTTGGCAACATAACTCCAACTTAAGAATGGGTCTCATGAGCAAGTACTGTAGGTGTGTGCTGACTACCTCCTTCAGGGGGGAGGGAGGAACAGTTTGAATCTGGGGAGTGGTCAAGGTTAGTAGAACGATAAGATTTCCAAGGAGACTTTCTGAAAATTAGCATGTCTCCTCAGCTTCCAGCTTGCCAGCTCCTCCATTTTAAATATGTGATCCATTTTGCTTATCCATGCTAAAAACGTGGGGGGGAGGGGTTGTTAAGCGTCAATTAGCCGGTACAACTTCAAAAAACCTGTAAGTCTCATCTATGTCTAAAAGCCAAGTCTCTACTGTCCCTACCAAAGTCATAACAGTAGTACAGTGGCCTACACCATCATTATTATCATTACAAGTCCAAGCAAGTCTGAGAGGTTCCCTGTGTCCCGGTCACCTCTGTGGAAGTTGGCTATCTGTAAGGACTGTTATACTGCCTTCTTCAGTAAAGTTCCAGTTGCATCAAAACCTGCTTTTGACCTTGCTACTGTGCCTGCCCTGACCTCCCACCTTCCTGTGCCACGTTACACCTCGGCAGCCTGTGTGGATGAGTTGTATCAGGGGTAGCAACCTAGTGCCGCCTGCCGCAGCAAGTCCATCCCACTTTGCGGCGGGCTCTGGTGAAAACCAGCTGCACCTTAGACTCCGCTCCCTAGTACGGCCCATGTCATCATCCACACAGGTACAGCGAATCCAGGGACAGGAGGCGACATAAAGTGAGAGTCCTGATTTAGGTCGTTTGGGGGTTGGACCTGGTGACTGTTTTCCTGAGGGTCGGTCCTCGACCTCAGGGTGAATCCATTTAAGTCCCAGCACTGCATTTTCCAATGGCCGGGCTTTTTACAAAAGATGCAGAAAGGTCTCTAAGTCCCCGAGTATCTATTGGGTGGAGGATTCTGGTAATTGGGATTGTGGGGAGCAGGAGCAGGGCAGGTTTGCTAGGCAAGGGGGGTTCACGGTCAGGGGGAGCAGGCCAGGTGGCAAGCTCCTTAACAGCTTTAGTCAATTGCTCAATGTCCTGCCTAACACTCTGTAGATCCAAGACTGTGGTGACTGGCAGAGGAGGTTGCACTTGGGCAGGGACAGGGGACGGTGTTGATATCAGCCTGGCTGCTGCCCCTAGTGGTTCCTGAGCAGGTGTAAGGGGAATACAAACTTCCTCTAACTCAGTACCGGACTCAATCACTTGGATAGCCAGTCTATTAAAAGCAGGGAATGACATGTTGGGGTTTTGGACTGCTAACATTCTCAATTGGGCCTTGTCCCACTTGTTATGGGCTCCATCAATAAATCTGTCCTTTAACACTTTGTTGCCCTGCTCGGGAGTTATACCATCTAACTTCTGGACAGTCTCTAGGGCATTCTGTAGGGCTAAAACATACGCTCTCAAGGTCTCATCTGGCTTTTGTCGCCTTATATACAGCCAGAGACGTACCTCTGATGGAGAATGTGACTCAGATACCTGGTACAGTCCTTCAAAGATCTGCTCCACCTTCTCAGATGCTGGCCAGGTGAGGACTTCCTCTAGTGCCGGTCCCTGGAGCTGTCCCGTTAGCAGTTGCACCTGTTGGTTAGGAGGGAAAGAGTAAAAGACAAACAAGCTCTGGATCCTCTCTTTGAAATCCCTCATGGTGAAGGGGTCTCCATTGTAGGTGGGAAGGACAGGGTTCCCCATGAATACCGGTGCAGACATTGAAACACCAGGACGGTTGATGCTTGTTGGAGGCAGGGGAGGCAGGATGCTAGCTGCTGGAGCAGGTGACGGCCTCGCCGCTGGAGATGAAGGTACACAGTCGCCAGGTTGATCTGTGGTGCTGGGTTTAGACATCTTGTTGATTTTTGAGTACGCTGTAGCTTTAAAAAGAATGAGGAGCGTTCCCCTTTAAGAGAGCTGATGAGTTGCTGCAGCGGCTCCGGTTTAAATGATGGGGCTACTACAGCAGACACTCCCCCTCTATTTTGCAGGTACCCGTTGATAAGCAACTTTACCGGAGACTTTATATTAGTGATCAGTGGTATTTGCGGAACTTACCTTGCAGCGCTGACTTGGTGAGTCGCAGCCGGACATAAGCGCAGCACCCAGAACTTCCAAGATGGCTGCGCCCAGGGAACTTCCTGCTTGGGTCCGGTCAGAAAAGTCTTCCCCTGTGCTACACAGGGCAGTCCTTTTGGTTTCTCCTCGCTGGATTAAAGAGGCGTCACCGCTGGGGACTGACGTGGGCGGAGCTGCGACCGCTTGGGAGTGCGGGAATCGCTGGGCTGGGTTAACCCTTTCAGGTACAGGTTTTACACAGGACTGCACAATTCTTCTATGGTTCACAATGACAGATAACAGACTTTTTTTCACCTCCCCCTCTATTTCACAAGCACCTCGCAATAAACAGATTTCACTGACCAAGTCCTGTACACTTTCTCATGCAATTTTTGTCGCAAACTCGTGCATTTTACTCTGCAATACTGGACACAGTTCAGACTGAGGGGTACATCTTGCATAATGCGCACTCCCGTATCCTTTTCGTAGAACACCAAAAGTTGTGGTGAGGGTGGGATGAGGGCAGATGTTGTTACTCAAGGGGCAGATGGCATTAACCCCTTGTATTTGTCATGCCAGGGCGTGGTTTAACCTCTTCACCACCCGAAGGTATGCCGCTGGATCCTGGGCTAGGTGCAGGGGCAAATCATGACTCTGATGCCAAGTTACGGAACAAGACAGCTTGATGTCACGACCACAGTGCTCTCTGCTGACCTCTGCTGTCCATTTTTGGAACTGTCCAGAGCAGGAGTAAATCCCCATAGCAAACATATGCTGCTCTGGACAGTTCCTAAAATGGACAGCAGAGGTCAGCAGAGATCACTTTGGTCGTGACATCAGAGAAATCCAAAAAGGAAAGCATTTCCTTTGTAGTATACAGCCCATAAAATGTATTGGAAGGATTAAGATTTTTTAACAAAAGTAATTTACAAATCTGTTAAACTTTCTGGCACCAGTTGATTTAAAAAAAAAAAAAACGTTTTCCACGGGAGTACCCCTTTAACCACTTAAGGACTTAGGGCGTCTGGATACGCCTTGACATCCTGGTACTTAAGGACCCAGGGTGTATCCATACGCCTGTGGGAATTTCGGTCCCCGCTGTGCGCCGGGCGGGGACTGGACCGGGGGACCGCTGATATCGATCAGCAGGCACCCCTCGCAAATGCCCAGGGGGGGTCATCAGACCCCCCCATGTCGGCGATCGGCGCAAATCGCAAGTGAATTCACACTTGCGATTTGCACCTATTCCGGGTCATACGGGTCTATGGTGACCCGGTGACCCGGAATATAAGGGGGATCGCGGTTGTCTAAGACACCTTCGATCCCCCTGAAGGCATAGGAGTGAGGTGGCAGGGGTGCCACCCCTCCTATCCCTGCTATTGGTGGTCTAGACGCGAGGGGGGCGGTGGGGTTAACTTTCGTTTTCCCCGTCCTGCCCACCCACAATAGGCGGGGCAGAACAGGGAAACGAAGGGAACCGAACACAGAAGTCCACTTACCCGTCCGGAGGCAGCGGGTGATGGTGATTGGCGCGGGCTGCATGTCGTGCGGCAGAAGAGGATGGCTCCCTGGATCCTACGGAAGCCGGTAAGTTGATCTGGAGGGCAACAGTCTGAGACCACTGTAAAGTGGTCTCTAAACTCTAGCCCTCCAGATGTTGCAAAACTACAACTCCCAGCATGCCCAGACAGCTGTTTGGGCATGCTGGAATAAGTAGTTTTGCAGCAGCTGGAGGGCTACAGTTTGAGACCATTATACAGTAGTCTCTAAACTATATCCTCCAGATCTTGCAAAACTACAACTCCTAGCATGCCCAAACAGCTCTTTGTTGTCTGGTCATGCTGGGATTTGTAGTTTTGCAACATCTGGAGGTCCAGAGTTTGGTGATCACTGTGCAGTGGTCTATAAACTGTAGTCCTCCAGATGTTGCAAAACTGCAAATCCCAGCATGCCCAGACAGCACACAGCTGTCTCGGCATGCTGGGAGTTGTAGTTGCATACCCCAGCTGTTGCATAACTACATCTCCCAGCATGCCCTCGGTGATCAGTACATGCTGGGAGTTGTAGTTTTGCAACAGCTGGAGGCACACTGGCTGGAAAATACTGAGTTAGGTAACAGAACCTAACTGAAGGTTTTCCAACCAGTGTGCCTCCAGCTGTTGCAAAACTACAGCTCCCAGCATGCACAGTCTGTCAGTAATGCTGGGAGTTGTAGTTTTGAAACAGCTGGAGATTTGCCCCCCCCCCCCCCCCCATGTGAACGTACAGGGTACATTCACACGGGCAGGTTTACAGTAAGTTTCCTGCTCCAACTTTGGGCTGCGGCAAATTTTTCGCCGCAGCTCAAACTCCTAGCGGGAAACTCACCGTAACCAGCCAGTGCCAATGTACCCTAAAAACACTACACTAACACATTATAAAGGGTAAAACACTACATAAACACCCCTTACACTGTCCCCCCCAATAAAAATGAAAACCGTATTGTATGGCAGTGTTTCCAAAACGGAGCCTCCAGCTGTTGCAAAACAACAACTCCCAGCATTTCTGGACAGCCACTGACTGTCCAGGCATGCTGGGAGTTTTGCAACAGCTGGAGGCACCCTGTTTGGCAATCACTGGCATAGAATACCCCTATGTCCATCCCTATGCAATCCCTAATTTAGTCCTCAAATGCGCATGGCGCTCTCTCACTTCGGAGCCCTGTCGTATTTCAAGGAAACAGTTTAGGGCCACATATGGGGTATTTCCGTACTCGGGAGAATTTCCACTACAAATTTTGGGGGGCTTTTTCTCCTTTTACCCCTTATGAAAAGGAAGAGTTGGAGGCTACACCAGCCTGTTAGTGTAAAAAAATAAACATTTTTACACTAACATGCTGGTGTTGCCCCATACTTTTTATTTTCACAAGCGGTAAAAGGAAAAAAAAAACTCCAAAATTTGTAACGCAATTTCTCCTGAATACGGAAATACCGTATATGTGGGCGTAAAATGCTCTGCGGGCGCACAACATGGCTCAGGAGTGAGAGCGCACTATGTACATTTGTGGCCTAAATTGGTGATTTGCACAGGGGTGGCTGATTTTACAGTGGTTCTGACATAAACGCAAAAAAATAAATACCCACATGTGACCCCAGTTTGGAAACTACAACCCTCACGTATTGTAATAAGGGATACAGTGAGCATTTACGCCCCACAGGTGTCTGATAGTTTTTTGGAACAGTGGTCCGTGAAAATGAAAAATTACATTTTTCATTTGCACAGCCCACTGTTCCAAAGATCTGTCAAACGCCAGTGGGGTGTAAATACTCACTGCACCCCTTATTATGTTCTGTGAGGGGTGTAGTTTCCAAAATGGGGTCACATGTGGGGGGCTCCACTGTTCTGGCACCACGGGGGGCTTTGTTAACGCACATGGCCCCTGACTACTATTCCAAACATATTCTCTTCCCAAAAGCTCAATGGCGCTCCTCCTCTTCTGAGCATTGTAGTTCGCCAGCAGACCAGTTGACGTCCACATGTAGGGTATTTCCATACTCAGAAGAAATGGAGTTACAAATTTTGGGGGTCATTTTCTCCTATTACCCCTTGTAAAAATGTCAAATTTTGGGAAAAAACTGCATTTTAGTAAAAAAAATATTTTTTTTCATTTACACATCCAACTTTAACAAAAAGTCATCAAACACCCGTGGGTAGTTAAGGCTCACTATACCCCTTGTTATGTTCCTTAAGCGGTGTAGTTTCCAAAATGGTATACCATGTGGGTATTTTTTGCTGTTCTGGCACCACAGGGGCTTCCTAAATGTGACATGCCCCCCAAAAACCATTTCAGCAAAATTTTCTTTCAAAAAGCCAAATGTGACTCCTTCTCTTCTGAGCATTGTAGTTTGCCCGCAGAGCATTTTACGTCCTAACATGGGGTATTTCCATACTCAGAAGAGATGGGGTTACAAATTTTGGGGGGGCATTTTCTCCCATTACCCTTTGTAAAAATTGTAAATTTGGGGAAAACTGCACTTTAGTGAAATTTTTGTTTTTCCCATTTACACATCCGATTTTAACGAAAAGTTGTCAAACACCTGTGGGGTTTTAAGGCTAACTGGGCCCCTTGTTACGTGCCTTGGGGGGTGTAGTTTCCAAAATGGTATGCCATGTGGGGTTTTCTGCTGTTCTGGCACCATAGGGGCTTTCTAAATGTGACATGCCCCCCAAAAAACCATTTGAGCAAAATTCACTCTCCAAAATCCCATTGTTGCTCCTTCCCTTCTGAGCCCTCTACTGCGCCTGCCGAACACTTGACATACACATATGAGGTATTTCCTTACTCAAGAGAAATTGGGATACAAATTTTGGTGGGCTTTTTATCCTATTACCACTTGTAAAAATTCAAAAATTGGGTCTACAAGAACATGAGAGTGTAAAAAATGAAGATTTTGAATTTTCTCCTTCACTGATACTGAATATAATTTTGGATACTTTTTGGGGTGCAGTTTTTATAATTGGGTCATTTGTGGGGTATTTCTAATATGAAGGCCCTTCAAATCCACTTCAAAACTGAACTGGTCCCTGAAAAATTCAGATTTTGAAAATTTTGTGAAAAATTGGAAAATTGCTGCTGAACTTTGAAGCCCTCTGATGTCTTCCAAAAGTAAAAACATGTCAACTTTATGATGCAAACATAAAGTAGACATATTGTGTATGTGAATCAATGTATAATTTATTTGGAATATCCATTTTCCTTATAAGCAGAGAGCTTCAATTTTCAATTTCTTCATCAAATTTTGGAATTTTTCACCAAGAAATGATACAAGTATAGAAATTTTTTACCACTAACAGTAGAATATGTCCCGAAAAAACAATCTTGGAATCAGAATAAAAGGTAAAAGCATCCCAGAGTTATTAATGCTTGAAGTGACAGTGGTCAGATGTTCAGAAAATGTCCGGGTCCTTAAGGTATATTTGGTCTGGGTCCTTAAGGGGTTAAACTTTTCTTGACAAGTTTATCAGGCACAATACTTGAACGTTGCTATAACCTGAAACAACAAAAGTGTGCTGGTGCATGACAGTCAATTAGTCTGGCGACCAAGTCTGGTTAAAGTTTTTCTGTACACAATGTTACTTAGACAACTTTCTTTCTGGCAATTTTCTTTCCTGGGCTGGGCCCCTTGGGGTCAACATGGGTGTTCCATGAAACATGGGACAAACAGGAATTGGTGATAGTCGGACTGACAGTGACAACCACCTGCAGCAGCTTGTGCCACGGGTGGAAGAACAGTTGGTGCCTGCTGATCCGACCAAACCTCCACAAATGCTGGAGCAGGTCTGGGTACATCAGTTGGTGCTCGATGATCAGGCCAAACCTCCTCGCCCCTAGGAATAGGCCTGGGCACATCTGTACAGGAACTTTGACCTAGGTACTTGGGATCCATCGCTGGTGAATCTGGATACTCCTCCTGGACAACTGCTCCCTTGACACTTGGAGGAAGAAGACCAAATGGATCTGCATCCCAATCTTCAGAGGGGAAATAAGCAAAAGGTATCTGGGTAGGATTCTTGGGCCTGGTGACAGCTGCTGCCCATTCCCCTTGCACACTTTGCACCAGGGTATATTCCACAATCTCCCTGCTCCTGAGAGAATGCATTTCTGAGGGGAGATAGTCTCTCTGTACTGCCCTCCTGTTTACTAGGAGAATGCCCCGTGATGGCAGTCCATGAGGGTGCCAAATCCCCGTACACGATCAAATTTCACTACAGTGGCGCGTCGACCTCCAGGGGGGGCTCACCCTCTTGGGGGTGCTCTAATTTGCGGATGTACAGGGCCTCTAGTTGTTTAGTGTCCTGATGTTGCTGCTGCCTCACTTTGAATGGCAGTTGCTTAGGACCATATCTTTGCAGCCTTTGGGCCCTCAGTTCTTTCACGATGGCGGCCACCTCTGTGTCTCTTTTAGCTGTTTTGGACTGGGCCGGAGGAACTGAGGGAAGGGGCTTCCCGGGCAAGGGAAGTAGATGCTCCCGCATGTATCGGATCAATTCTGGCTTGTCACCGAACAGCCACCTAGGGAGCGGTGGTGACTGGGGAAGTGCTGCGGGTTGATGGGGCTTGGGCTCTCGACTGGAGGTAGATGAAGGGGTAGAGAAAGCCGGGGTACTCACATCAGACCCGGAAGCGACTCAGCAGTGAACCCTCTTCGTCCACCCCCCCACCCCCCCCGGCAACAAGGGGTGGACCTTTCATGTTCCACTTCAGATTGGAAACCGCAACATGATCTCCACGCCCGGGGGCGGAACGCTGGCTCTGGCTGGAATTCTTTGCGCGCTTCTTGACCATCAGATTAACCCTTGCAGGTACAACAGAGATTTTGGCACGCGTCATTGCCTCCGGCCTAACTTTGCATATAGTTAGTTTAACTCTTGCAGACTTCTTCACATTAACAACAACACAGTTTTCTTCACCTCTGCCTTTACTTTAACAGCGCCACGGTAAAGACATATTTCAATAACACAGTCCTGTACAATTTTCTGGTGCAAACTTGTTCGCATTGCGAATGCGATTTTCTTTTGGACTCAATTCAGACTGGGGGGAGGACTTGTGGTATATTGCACATGGCACACACCCGTATCTTGATAACGGTGACTTGGTGGTTAAGTGGTTAAGGCACACACCTGTATCCTGTTTGTGATGCCAAGATTGTGGTGAGCCACAGTGAATGGCGGGACCACGGGGTGTAGCGGTGAAGGTTGATGGGGCAGATGGTATTAACCCCAGGGGCATGGTGTTATTAACCCCTAATGTTCATGATGCCAGAGTGGTTTTTGGGTATCGGGAACCACCCAAACGATATCTCCACTATCCCAATGGCTAGGCAGTGAAATGAGAGTCCACGACCAGGTTATGGTTTAACGGAGGCTTTACTGAGGTCAGACAGTTGTTACAGTCTCTACAGCCAGAATCCCAGAGAGGTGGCCAGGAACACAGAAGGACCTCGCAGCTTGATGGGACCGATTATACTTGTAATGTACTTTAGATCATTGACTTTAGGCTTGACTGGACTGTAGGTAGCGACAGCAGATATAGACTTGACTTACTGGAAGTGACGGTAGATTTGAGGCCTTCCAGGTAGCTGGACATTAGCACTGATACATCTGGTCTCTCTGTTCCTCAGCAGTAAAAGAGGCAGATTGCAGCACCTTCCTTCCTTATAAAGGGGGGCTGTACTAGAAGCCCATAGGTCAAGCTGCGGGTCATGTGTTAAGCTGGTGCTCTCTGGGTAACATGTGATTACATAATGTGAACATATCATATGACCTTCAAAGGTCCTTAACACCTTATACACAAAATACATAACTTAATACTGACTATACATATAGTACATAACCTTGTACTGGCTAGACATAGTAATACCAACTTCATTATGGGGAGACACTACAGGAGCACCCCCAGGACACTGAGGGACTCAACCTGACAGGGCCTAAGGTTATTGTATAGGATTACATCCTGTACTGGGACATTGCATAACTATCAGATTGACCAAAAGCCAAACCGATTGGGTAGCATGGTGAGGCCACACCCGCTGCATATTAAACATAGAAACACCTGGGTCTGCATAGGAACATCATATCCAAAATGATAGGATTTTTTTTAAAGGCCAAATTTGTTACATACCAATTTCAAAACGATTTCCCATGTCAGTGAATAATAGGGGAATCAATTCTCCCACTGTATTCTATGGACCAGCAATATATCAAATCAGGCGAATTGGACTATTTCATCTCTCTAACTACGTACCTAGCTTTTTGTGTCACCCCTCTGTATTGTTGCAATTCTTTCATTATTCATCAGTTGCTATTGATCTGGAGACTTCCCAATCCTTATGTTGGTGAAGAGCTGCCCTTTCTTGATGAAAGGCTCCATTTTACATTTACAAAGGGGAAGTTTTTTTTTTTTTTTTTACTATTTATAGATTGTATTGACAAGCTAATTGTAGAATACAATGCTATCGCCAGGACCAACGCTGTTTTACAAACTGTTAATGGAAAACTAATTTGCCTGTCCGCTATGAGGAAGTGATTGGAACTTTAGAGCTGACGGTTACAATGGGGTTTTACTTTGCTTAGATTGTGTTAAGTATAAGATAAGCAATGGCGTATGAACTAAATGTACAAAGTACAGTATGGATTTACTTAAATCTGACAGACTGTCATCGTCTGGGAAATAGTCGCCTGTGTTTGTAATGTCTGGTAGAGTCTAACTTACTCTTAGACTCCTTTCACATGATTCCGATGCAGCAGCCTCCTATTGTCTTCAAAGGGATTCTGCTGGACTGTGCACACTGCTAATATTCAAATTCAAGACTCCATAGAAAGAATGAATATGTTTAGTCTTTAACCCCTTAAGGACGCAGGACGTAAATGTACGTCCTGGTGCGGTGGTACTTAACGCACCAGGACGTACATTTACGTCCTGTGCATAACCGCGGGCATCGGAGCGATGCCCGTGTCATGCGCGGCTGATCCCGGCTGCTGATCGCATCCGCCATTAACCCCTCAGGTGCCGGGATCAATACAGATCCCGGCAGCTGCGGCAGTGCGCGATTTCAATGAATGATCGGATCGCCCGCAGCGCTGCTGCGGGGATCCGATCATTCAGAACGCCGCACGGAGGTCCCCTCACCTTCCTCCTTCCGGCTCCCGGCGTCTTCTGCTCTGGTCTGAGATCGAGCAGACCAGAGCAGAAGATAGCCAATAACACTGATCTGTTCTATGTCCTATACATAGAACAGATCAGTATTAGCAATCATGGAATTGCTATGAATAGTCCCCTATGGGGACTATTCAAGTGTAAAAAAAAATGTAAAAAAATGTAAAAGTAAAAAAAAAGTGAAAAATCCCCTCCCAATAAAAAAGTAAAACGTCCGTTTTTTCCTATTTTACCCCAAAAAGCGTAAAAAATAAATTTTATAGACATATTTGGTATCGCCGCGTGCGTAAATGTCCGAACTATTAAAATTAAATGTTAATGATCCCGTACGGTGAACGGCGTGAACGTAAAAAAAAAATCCAAAATTGCTACTTTTTTAATACATTTTATTAAAAAAAATTTATAAAAAATGTATTAAAAGTTTTTTATATGCAAATGTGGTATAAAAAAAAGTACAGATCATGGCGCAAAAAATTAGCCCTCATACCGCCGCTTATACGGAAAAATAAAAAAGTTAGAGGTCATCAAAATAAAGGGATTATAAACGTACTAATTTGGTTAAAAAGTTTGTGATTTTTTTTAAGCACAACAATAATATAAAAGTATGTAATAATGGGTATCATTTTAATCATATTGACCCTCAGAATAAAGAACACACGTCATTTTTACCGTAAATTGTACGGCGTGAAAACGAAACCTTCCAAAATTAGCAAAATTGTGTTTTTCTTTTTAATTTTGTTCTGAATTTTGTTCAGAACGCTCGGATCTGGAGGCCGTGATGTCACGACCACGCCCCTCGTTATGTTCCGCCACATCCCCTTTATTCAGGTCTATGGGAGGGGGCGTGTCGGCCAACACCCCTCACATAGACTTGAATAGAGGGGGCATGCTGTGGTGTCAAGAGGGGCATGGCCTTGACGTCACGACAACTGCCACAGGAACCTGGCGTATGTTTAAAACGCCTGGTGCTGCAGGAGATCACAGAGCACCCCAGCAGTGGGGCCCCCGCGATCAGACCTCTTATCCCCTATCATTTGGATAGGGGATAAGATTTCTAGCAGCGGAGAACCCCCTTAAAGGGCAAAAGGTGAAATATTTTTTTACAGGATTGTGAAAAAGTTTTTCACTTTTTTTAAGTCAAGCCGCACCTTTTGCTACTTGATAAATCCCCCCCACTAATGTTTAAAGGGGTTATCCAGGAAAATACTTTTTTATATATATCAACTGGCTCCAGAAAGTTAAACAGATTTGTAAATTACTTCTATTAAAAAAATCTTAATCCTTTCAGTACTTTTTAGCTGCTGAATTTGAGTTGTGTTTTTCTGTCTAAGTGCTCTCTGATGACACCTGTCTCGGGAACTGTCTAAAGTAGAAGCAAATCCCCATAGCAAACCTTTTCTACTCTGTGCAGTTCCCGAGACAAGCAGAGATGTCAGCAGAGAGCACTGATGCCAGACAGAAAAGAACAACTCAACTTCAGCAGATGATAATTATTGGAAGGATTAAGATTTTTTAATAGAAGTAATTTACAAATATGTTTAACTTTCTGGAGCCAGTTGATATATATAAAACATTTTTTTCCTGGAATACCCCTTTAAAGTTATTCAATAAAGTTGTACTACCAATAAAATGTGCTAAATGCTAAATGAGTTTCCACTACAACCTGTGTAGTTGAGAGCCTGTAGTCAGGCACAATATAACAAGTATATTCTGTGGCAGTGTTCCACAACCCCCGGGCCGCGGACCATTACCGGTCCGTGGATCAAACGGTACCGGGCCGCCCGAGGAACTTTAAATAACTTTACTGTGACGGCCGAGGCGCAGAGCAGTGCGCGCTCCCGAGCCTGCCCATTGTGTGACAATAGCGAATGAAAATTCGCTATTGTTACACTGATCCTCCTCCTGGCCAATCAGGGAGCGGATCCTCTCGCTTCCTGATTGGCCGAAAGGCAAACCTAAGTGCCTGAAGAATTCACACAGGTCCGCTCACACTGTTACTGTACTTACATCTCCCTGCAGCAGTCTATAACGAGACTTCCTTGCGGGGATGTGCGCGATAGGTGACGTCACCTATCGCGCGCATCCCCGCAAGGAAGTCTCGTTATAGACTGCTGCAGGGAGATGTAAGTACAGTAACAGTGTGAGCGGACCTGTGTGAATTCTGAGTGAGTGAGATAAACTTGCCTAATAAGAGGACCTGCCTGATCACCAGGGGCAAAACTATATTCTTAGGGGGCATAATTGTTTAAATACCGGGGGTAATATCTATCTGAGGGCCTGTATAAACCTATTGGGAAACCCTATCTGATCATCAGGTATGGCTTTCCAGTAGGTAGACATGCACCCAGATAGATATGACCCCCATCGGTGATGGGGATCATATTTATCTGGGGGCATGTCTACCTACTGGGGAGCCCTACCTGATGGGGGTCATGTCTATCTGGGGGGCCTGTCTTCATATGGGGGAGCCCTACCTGATGGGGGTCATATCTATCTGGGGGCCTGTCTTCATATGGGGGAGCCCTACCTGATCTATCTGGGGCTTTGTCCATCTACTGGGGGAGCCCACCCTTTCTATCAACTGGGGGCACATATCTATCTGGGACATTATTTAATAGGGGAACCCTACCTGCCTACCTGATAAAGGGACATACCTTCCTGAAGTGGGGGGCTACCGATGTTTAACTATTTAACAAAGGAGACCTACTTAATTAACAAGCGAGCCACAGAAAAATGATCAAACATTTACCGGTCCAAGGCGATAAAAAGGTTGGGGAGCACTGTTCTATGGGACCCGTTCTCCTGCACTGATGTTTCATTCATTCTGATTCCAGTACAGTACATTGAGGAGAATCTATGCAATGTCTTGTACTCCCCCTACAATGACAGATAAACATGACCTATTATAAATTTAAGGAACTAGCTATTCCTATGTAAGATTATAACCATGCTGACTTACTGCCGGATGTTTACACTGAAGACCAGGCAACCACTCTGAGATATCACAACAGGAGGATATGAGTAATTCAGGGTTACAGCTCAACCAGTTATCCCAGTTGCTACAACTCTTGCCTGCTTGTGTAAGGGAACAATTACACACAACAGATCTGTTTCATTCATTTGCAGCAAGCACATGGATTTCTATGGTGAATGGGACACTTGCAGACATGCAACAAATCTGCTGCGTGTGAATCCAGCCTTGGGGAATGGCTGCACATTGCGGACATGCTTTGGATTTTCTGCAGCACTTCTGCACTAAACCCTTGTCAAATCAGGGGGATTTTGGTGTGAAATAAGCAAATAAAGATGAAAAAAAAAAAAAAGTAAAATGGGCAGTCTTCGATTCAAAAGCGTTGTATGTTGTACATCTTGGCAAAACATGAACCTTTCAATTATACTTCATCAGAATTTTTTATTTTTTTTTATAGAAATCATTGCTAGGGGTCCCCATACCATCCAGAACATAATCCTGTCTGTAAACAGAGAGGAAGGGGTTACAGAATAGCCTGCAGTAATTGGATTAAGAGACCCAGCACAGCAGACTCAGGGAGGAAGTGAATGCATGGTGAGTAAGGGGGGGCTCAGTGCTTGTCTTGGACATGTGGTAGGAACAGTGCTGGCAGTGTAAGCAAACTAAGTAGCATGGGTAATGTAGGCTGTAAAGCATGTGTTTACACTTCTCTGGCCAAGGCCAGACTACTCTGAACATGTGATCCTACCCCTAACCTGGAAATAAGGGTGGAGTAGGACAGTCCTTAGCATAAGGTGACAGATTACCACTGCTCTTACAGTGCAATAGACTTTTGAGTAGAAAATGTTAACCTCTTACACTCTATTTAAAGGGGTACTCCACCCCTAGACATCTTATCCCCTATGCAAAGGATAGGGGATAAGAAGTCTGATCGCGGGGGGGTCCCGCTGCTGGGGTATATAGTTTCTGCTCCGGAAGCGCTGGAGGGTCTGGGTCCCGACCACGGGAACGGAAGATAGCGACATCAAGACTCCGCCCCTGTGTGACATCATGCCCGGCCCCCTCAATGCAAGTCTATGGGAGGGGGCGTGGCAGATGCCACGCCCCCTCCCATAGACTTGCATTGAGGGGGAGAAGGACTTTAGACAGACTAGCAAACCTTACATGACTACAGCCACCTGAATAATGTTTATAGTAGTAACTGTTGCTTCGGCTCTGGGCGTTCACATTAGTAAATCTGATCTAGTGTATTATTAGTATATTATGATATTATGTCACTTTTTTATTTTGGCTTATTGTTTCCTCATCTCATTCTTAATGTTGTTTAGGGACATTGGGGGATTTATCATTGCTTTATAGGAGCTGATTGGAGCACAAACAAAACACTAGTGGTGCAAAAATTTTTGTATGTTTAAAAAAATTATGATCTGGGACTTTTTAACCTTGACTAACCTCACACCATCCCTGACCATACTTATAAAGGTACTTCAACCCAAGTTATGAAAAAAGAGCATCAGCTTAATAGTAATACATAATTGTGTTGTGCAAAATATATTATTCAGCATGCGAAACACCGCAATAAACAACTGACAGAAGATAGGCAAAAAAATATGCAAATGATAAATGCCTCCTATTGTGCATATTTATAACTGCATAGGGCTATTTTCATATATCTCATGTCTCCCCATTAATCTATTAGGTGATTTCTATATATCTCATGGTTCCCAATAAATGTATACAGTGATTTCCATATATCTTATATCTCCCCATTGGGCTATTTTCATTTATCTTATGTCTCCCCCATAAATGTACACAGTGATTTTCATATATCTCATGTGACAATTTTCATGTATTTCCTATCTTCCCATAAATGTATAAGGCAATTCCCATACATCTCCTATCTCCCCATAATTGTACAGTATAAGGACATTCCCATACATGTCCTATTTTCCTTCTAAATATATAAGGCAATTCCCATACATTTCCTATCTCCCTACAAATATATAAGGGAATTCTCATACAGCTTGTATCTCCCTAGAAATATATAAGGAGATTCCCATGCATCTTCTATCTCCCTATAAATATTAAGGTGATTCCCATACATCTGCTATCTCGCCATAAATATGTAAGTCGATTTTTATACATCTCCTATCTCCCTATAAATATATAAGGTGATTAACACAATTCTCCTATGACGCTATAAACATACAATGCTATTCTTATACATCTATCACCCTATAAACATATAAGGCGATTCTTATACATCTATCACCCTATAAACATATAAGGCGATTCTTATACATCTATCACCCTATAAACATATAAGTCGATTCTTATACATCTATCACCCTATAAACATATAAGGCGATTCTTATACATCTATCACCCTATAAACATATAAGGCGATTCTTATACATCTATCTCCCTATAAACATATAAGTAGATTCTTATACATCTATCACCCTATAAACATATAAGTCGATTCTTATACATCTATCACCCTGTAAACATATAAGGCGATTCTTATACATCTATCACCCTATAAACATATAAGTAGATTCTTATACATCTATCACCCTATAAACATATAAGGTGATTCTTATACATCTCCTATCGCCCTATAAACATATAAGGCGATTCTTATACATCTCCTATCACCCTATAAACATATAAGGCGATTCTTATACATCTATCACCCTATAAACATATAAGGCGATTCTTATACATCTATCTCCCTATAAACATATAAGTCGATTCTTATACATCTCCTATCTCCCAATAAATATATGAGGTGATTCCCATACATCTATCACCCTATAAACATATAAGGCGATTCTTATACATCTATCACCCTATAAACATATAAGTTGATTCTTATACATCTATCACCCTATAAACATATAAGTCGATTCTTATACATCTCCTATCTCCCTATAAACATATAAGTCGATTCTTATACATCTCGTATCTCCCTATAAACATATAAGTCGATTCTTATACATCTCGTATCTCCCTATAAATATATGAGGTGATTCCCATACATCTATCACCCTATAAACATATAAGGCGATTCTTATACATCTATCTCCCTATAAACATATAAGTCGATTCTTATACATCTCGTATCTCCCTATAAATATATGAGGTGATTCCCATACATCTATCACCCTATAAACATATAAGTCGATTCATATACATCTATCACCCTATAAACATATAAGTCGATCCTTATACATCTCCTATCTCCCTATAAATATATGAGGTGATTCCCATACATCTATCACCCTATAAACATATAAGGCGATTCTTATACATCTATCACCCTATAAACATATAAGTCGATTCATATACATCTATCACCCTATAAACATATAAGTCGATCCTTATACATCTCCTATCTCCCTATAAATATATGAGGTGATTCCCATACATCTATCACCCTATAAACATATAAGGCGATTCTTATACATCTATCTCCCTATAAACATATAAGTCGATTCTTATACATCTATCACCCTATAAACATATAAGGCGATTCTTATACATCTATCACCCTATAAACATATAAGGCGATTCTTATACATCTATCACCCTATAAACATATAAGGCGATTCTTATACATCTATCACCCTATAAACATATAAGTCGATTCATATACATCTCCTATCTCCCTATAAATATATGAGGTGATTCCCATACATCTATCTTCCAGCCTACCTCATTAATCTGTCTGACAAGCTGCAAAGTTCTATATAATTTGTCCACCCTTACTGCAAGTATGTGCAATGTAATGTTTGCCCGGGGTAAACAGCTTTAACTCCTCCTGCCAAGTTTCTTTTTTTAGAGCGCAATGTAATCCGTCGAAAGCCGAACTAAAAGCCCCAGCCATTCATCCTTGTCACTGCTTCGTATAGGTATAGGAATATTTCCGGGACGAAGCTTTGATCGTCTCGCTCGGCCATAGTATCATCAGTGTTTCCATCATACTGGACATAAATCAGCCTCTACTGTATTTGTTGTGGGAACAGAAAGGCGAAGCACAAAATTTCCGCTCCGTTCTGTATGTTAAAGTCAGCCGGCACCTGGATTCCCTTGCTGGGACCTGACTTTCTAAACATTACGGTAAACAGGGTGCTCTCTAGTCACGTGGTGCTAAAGAGTATGTTTCTCCTTTGCCTCTCAAACAAATTAACAGTGAGAGAAATAGGGAGGGAGGGAGAGGGACAGTGTGTCCGGGAGGCTAGGCTGAGAGGAGGAAAACACTGGAATACAGTAAGAGAGTCAACACTTTCCAGTGGGACGAGGAGAACCGCACACAGCTGCCTCTGGGGCGCACGCTCCGGTATCAGGATTATGGTGGATATTGGATATTAAAACTTTTTTTTCCAGAACTGTGTCCCACACCCCCTCCCCCCCCCCCCCCCCTCTTCCACTTCATCACTATGGGGATGTGTTCCAGCCTCAGGCCCAGGCTGTTGGGAGACCATCCACTCTCCTGCACTAGCGATTCTGGGTCTGGAGGTATCGATGATGGATTTAATACCGAAACGGATTCTACCACGCTGCGGACTCAGCAGAAGGCGGAAAAGAAAAGGAGCAAAATAATAGACGATATGCTAAAGGCAGAGAAAAGAGCGTACAAACAGATACACCGGTTGCTGCTTCTGGGTGAGTTGACATTGATATATATATATATATATATAGATATAGGTGCTGTACACCTGGACTGGGCGAAAAGAAGTAACATTTAGTCGTATGAAAATATAGGGCGGTGGTCTCCACCCAGATGTGGCGAAACTACAGCTCCCATCATGCCCGGACAGCCAACGGCTGTCCGGGCATGATGGGAGTTGTAGTTTTGACACATCTGGAGGTCCACCGTTTGAAGACCACAGGGTCAACTGTAGACCGGGAATAGTTGTGAATGTCATTGTCTACATGTGTCTTTAACTTTGGTGAAAGTTTTCTCAAAGTGTATTTGCGTCTGGTCCGTTATCGGTCAGGCCCAGGTAAACGGCGGCTCTTTTCGGGGGGCTGCCGCACTACAGGTGGCCTAAAAAGGAAACAACCTTGTGTGTCACAAAGGCACTTTCTATACCGCAGTGTCTTGTAGTTGTTGTTTTGCCGCATCTGGAGGTCCAATATATGAAGACCACAGTGTTAACCGTAAGGCTATGTTTCCACTTGGGTTTCTTTCTGGCAGTTTTTGGATATCTGCCACTGCAGTTTTTAAGCCAAGGCCAGAAATGAATTCAAAAGGAATAGGACATATAAAGGAAGGACTTATACTTCTCACTTATGGATCCACTTCTGACTTTGGCTCAAAATCTGCAGTGGTAGTATTCCAAAAAGTGACAGAAAAAAAACCAAGTGGAAACTTAGCCTAAGCCCGGTAGACTGGGAATAGTTGTAAATGTCATTATCTACGTGTGACTTAACTTTGGTGAAAGTTTTCTGAAAGTGTAGTTGCGCCCGGTCCGTATGGGGCAGGCCCAGGTAAAGGCGTCTCTTTTCGAGCTGTCGCACTACAAGTCGCACAACAGCCTTGTGTGTCACAGAAGCACTTTCTATACAGCAGTGCCCTGAATGCGTCCCGCCTAGGTTCCCTAAACTAATACTGTATGCCTTTGTCATCCGTACCGTGATGTAATCTTGTAAATTGCAAGCTTCATGACCAAAGAATGTCAGGTAATGTTCTCCGATGATATCAGCCAGAAGCGGTGAGAGAGATTATTATTACTAACCGTAATTATCCTAATATATACCTGCTCCGTCAAGCCTGAGATCAAGCGACATGTACAAGGTCACCAGTATGGATTCCACCAGGTTCCTTACTTAGGTGTTTCTTTATCAACCTTGTTTTACAGTCACTACCACTTTTTTTTTATAAAAATGTTTATATTTTTTAATTTTTTAGTTTTATATTTCTAACCTTTTTTTTATTTTATTTTTTATCTGAGCTGGGAAGAACAACCTATTTCTTACTAAGGTTACTAAGGTTTTTCTTTATCAACCTTGTTTTACAGTCACTACGACCTTTTTTATTTTATTTTTTATATTTTTTTATTTTTATATTTGTAACCTTTTTTTTTTTTATCTGAGCTGGGAAGAACAACCTATTTCTTACTAAGGTTACTAAGGTTTTTCTTAATCAACCTTGTTTTACAGTCACTACCACTTTTTTATTTTATTTTTTATTTTTATATTTGTAACCTTTTTTTTATTTTTTTATCTGAGCTGGGAAGATCAACCTATTTCTTCAGCATTCGGAGCAACGCGTATATTACTTTATGGCTCCTGTTACACGTAGTAGGTAAGAGCTGCTTGGCACACCTAGTTAGCATTTTTCCTACTATGCAGTAAAAGTTGATTTGTTCCGAGCTAGTAAATTCTCAGACGCCTTATCTATACACAACGATGATCTAATATGACAGTACATCACCGCAGGGGTGTTAGGATAAGGATATTGGTGGTGGGGGGGGGGAAGCATAAACCAGATGTATGGATCCTCATCTCGTCAAAATGGATAGATTGCATTGCGTTGAGAAAGACACAAGGCTATAAAAGTTGATGTAGGCGGTAATAGGGAGTAAAAAGTGGCATGTGTTGGCCCTATTTATATAGTGTTTGGCTAACACTTTTTATCTTCAGATCAGTGTTTTGCTACCAGTGTGCCTCCAGCTGTTGCAAAACTACATACTGTCCGGGCATGCGGGAAGTTGTAGTTTTGCAACAGCTGGAGGTACACTGGTAGAAAAAGAAGAAGGATGTCCAGCACACACATGTGTAAAAGGAACTTCTTTATTCAGTTGCCATAGGATACATCAGGCACTCAGGTAACGTGATGCGTTTCGGCCCACAGGGCCTTAGTCATACAAAGGTTACATACGATAAGATCGTTTATATATGCCAGGTGGGGGTGTCCTGGGCGGTACTCGTCCGCACCACGTCACTCCACACCTGCACGCATATTATACGTGCAGGTGTGGAGTGATGTGGTGCGGACGAGTACCACCCCCACCTGGCATAGATAAATTATATTATCGTATGTAACCTTTGTATGACTAAGGCCCTGTGGGCCGAAACGCATCACGTTACCTGAGTGCCTGATGTATCCTATGGCAACTGAATAAAGAAGTTCCTTTTACACATGTGTGTGCTGGACATCCTTCTTCTTTTGCATACAATTGGACCAGTCCTGGTCTTGTCCGTGCGCACTCTTTCCTGGGGTGAGCAGGATCTACTTGACTTTGCTTCACTGGTAGAAAAACACTGATGAAGACAGATTCTGGATGATATTTGGCTTGCATGATGTTTTTGAGGAACATATAGATAGGAGCATGTCTAATAAATTTCTGCGTTGACATATAAAATTGTTGTATTTTTATATACCCTGTGATCATAAAATAAAATACAGCAACAAAAGTTATAGGAAGGAAACATTACTTTTTTTTTGGACTCTGTTAAGGGGCCGTCACGTACGTCCGGCGATTCGGCTCAGCACTTAGCTGGTTCAGTGTCCACAACTGGTGGCAAAGTGCATCAGTTGTGTATGGTTCGGCACCCAGTTATTGCTGCACGATGCGTTCCTCCTTTTGCCTGTCCCAATCGAGATGGCAAATTAATCTGAATACAATTCAATTCAATCAGTTCAATGATCAGTTTCACTCCTGCCCTTTTTTTCCCCAGCACTAGAGGACATTTGTGAAGGCACCCTAAAACAGAAAAATGAGTGTTGTAAATGAAAGACTTTGGCAGGACATTTGCGATAGCATTGGTGCCTGTAAGTGCAAGTGGCGAATGTAAACTGAGATTTATTTAGCGACTTTTGGCTTGTGCCAATGCCAATTGTGCCATCTGCGCCAGAGGGTGTGTTTGTGTGGCAAAGTGGGCATGGTTTGCATGGCAAATGATTTGGCTCCGGAGTTATTCATCTGCAACTTTTGAGAAGTCGCAAAAAAATGTGCATTTCCCACGCCAACCCTGACCCATTGTAACTAACTGTGTAATGTTTACTTTCAAGTGAACAACCCTGTAAACAGAGAATCTGTGACTTCTTGTTAAAAGTGACTATTGCATATGTCTGCAACTTCAGGGTTAAATCCAAAAATATTTTATATGTAGTTACTGACCAAAATTAAAGACCTTTTGTTATACAGTTGTTTAAAAAAATTGGAATATAACATGGAAAAAAACGTATCCTCTATCTGCAGGATTTAGATCTCAGGGGGCCCCAGCAATCTCCTGTATATCTCTTTGGGAGGGTAGTACAGCTTTCTTCGTCTCTCCCATCGAGATATATGGAGGGGCATGGTGGCCGCGCTTTCAGTGGTCTTCCGAGAGCTTCGTACAGGAAATCTCGGGGGCCCCAGCGCTTGAACCCCCAACGATCTAAAACTTTTTTTTTCCATGAGACTGCTCCTGAAAATCCCACCTCTAGGGGTCCCCATGTACTTTTGTGGGACACTAACCAGTCCTGCAGAAGCACCAAGAGATAACTCATGGACAAGGCTGCATGAGCAGACACACCAATCACCTCTCACCACCACAAGGGAGGGACATGCCCCTTCTCACCACACACCAATCACCTCTCACCACCACAAGGGAGGGACATGCCCCTTCTCACCACACACCAATCACCTCTCACCACCACAAGGGAGGGACATGCCCCTTCTCACCACACACCAATCACCTCTCACCACCACAAGGGAGGGACATGCCCCTTCTCACCACACACCAATCACCTCTCACCACCACAAGGGAGGGACACGCCCCCATCCCTGAGAGGATTCCTAACACTGTTAGCCAATGAAAAGAGGAATTTTATAATAAATATGGGTGATAAAGGCATAAAATTAGATGTCCCTGGTCAGGATTAGGTACTGAGTAACATATTAAGTTGTTTTTTTCTGTGGGATCTGACAGTTACTCTTTAAACGGGTACTCTAGGGAACACAACTGTCTGATCGTGGGGTTCTGACTGCTGGACCTCCCCACGGTCTCCTGTACGGGGCCCAACTCTCACGCTGACCTTACCATTTAGCATCTTCAGTGCTACGGCCTGCACCTTCAGAGATGTGCTTTTGGGACAGCCTGCTTGGCTAATCACTGGCTAAGATGGTTTCCGTATGTCACTAGTGTGCTGTCACTAAATGTGGGGGCTGGAGAACTCAGGAGTAAGTTTAGTGGCAAGAGCTGGACCGCATACAATAGACCGCAGAGGGTCCAACTTATAATAAGTTGTGTTCTCCAGAGCAGTGTTTCCCAACCCAGTCCTCAAGGCACACCAACAGTCCAGGATTTTAATTTTTTCCCTGTTCTATTCCAATGGAGTAACTGAAAAAACCCGGAATGTTGGTGTGCCTTGAGGACTGGGTTGGTAAACACTGCTCCAGAGTACCTCTTTCATTTGTGGCATTGATGGTCCGTATGTCTGAGACTACTTTAATGCCAGCTGGACAGTTTTGTGCGCCAAAAAGCAATACAATGTCGCAATTTATAATTGCCTCAAATTTACCAATTCTGGTTAGCTGCTAGACCTGTGTTTCTCAACCAGGACACCTCCAGCTGTTGAAAAACTACAACTCCCTGATTGCCCAGACAGCCAAGGCTGTCCGGGCCTGCCGGGAATTGTAGTTTTGCAACAGCTGAAGGCACCCTGGTTGGAAACACTGTGCTAGTTACTAAAAAATTTCTTATCGTGGGGAATTCTACCGTTTGGGCCCCACGCGATCTCCTGAACGGGATCCTGGCTCTCTGAGAGAAATGTGTTCCATAGACCTCCATTCAGTTCTCTGGGAGCACCGGAGATGTCCGAGTGCTGTACTCTTTGGTCTCTTTGGCGCACCCTTAGAAATAAATGGAGCCTGTGCTGTCTACAGCACACGCTCCTTTAAGAGGTCCCATTTGGTAGATAACAGGGGTCCGACCACAGATAGGGGATAGGTTGTGTTTCACTGGACAACCCCTATAAAACTCTCCAGAAGACCACCTCTTCACAAAGTCCACCTCCCCTAATCAAACCAGACTTTGTGTGCCGTAATACATTATGCATAGTGGTCATTTTCTCCGCCTAGGCCACCCTTCTACAAGACCAGTTATCAGTGCAATTTTGGGTGGTCTTAAAAAGGTTTTACTCTATCTTGAAAGCTGTCTGAAACCTTAGGCACCCCTTATTACTGGTATATTTCTATATGCTTCTCTCCTTTTTTACAATATAAAAAAATATATGTCTATGTATTTAGATTAGAAAAATATACAAGAACCAATAAGACCATTCAGGAAAATCTTTGAAGAATTAATCTTATCCCGGTGCCAATATATAGATAGTTTATAAGAGGTCACATTTTCACAATAGAAACACAATAGGCACTTACAAACTATGGCCCTTGAACTCCTACGGAAGTAAAAAATTCAAGTTGGATCACTTCCCAGGACTTCATGTTCCATAGCAGCAGGGAGCCACAAGTTACCTCTGTATGACTTCTGTTAGAGGGGCAAAATACTTTCTGTGTTACTAAACTCTTTCCAAGTTGAAACTCAATGTTCTGGTACGTACCTGGAGTTTACAGTCATCGTATTGTAGTTTCATGATCGTTGGGTCATTAAAAGGTTTCATTTAGGAAGCCTATTCTGAAATATAAAATATGCCTGCTATCAAGCTGTATGTTGGGATACTACCACATAGGGATGCCAATCCATCATAAAACTTTGGTTTCTTGAACGTTATGGATCTGACAGTAACATCAGCATCCCTTTTTAACAGGGTGCCCAGTTTGACAGAGGCAAAAACATTTAATGTAAATGGGGTGTTAGCTAGAAGAGAGAGTGGCATTAAAGGGTACCTCTCATCAAATAAACTTTTGATATATTTTAGATTAATTAATGTTGAATAACTTTCCAATAGCGTGTTAATGAAAAATATGCTTCTTTCTATTGTATTTTTCCCGATCAGTCCTGTCAGCAAGCATTTCTGATTCATGCTGGAGTCCTAAACACTCAGAGCTGCCAGCCTGCTTTGTTCACAGCCAAACAGGCTGTGAACAAAGCAGGCTGGCAGCTCTGAGTGTTCTCCTTTGTGAACAAAGCAGACTGGCAGCTCGTAGTGTTTAGGACTCCAGCATGAGTCTGAAATGCTTGCTGCCAGGACTGGTAGGGAGACCCCTAGTGGTCATTTCTTCAAAGTGGAAAATTAAATAGAAAGAAGCATATTTTTTAATAACATGCAATTGTAAAGTTATTCTGCATACATTAATCTATAATATATCAAAAGTTTTTTTGATGAGAGGTACCCTTTAAGTGTTACCATGAAGCAGGACTATACATTACACAGCCAATACAATGTTCTATTCATTTTAGTAGGCACCATGTCATATTCGCTAATAGAGCGGTTGTCGGCTGGTGTAATAGGACCAGCATTCAGCTTACCGCATTCTGTCTTGCTAAAAAAAAAAAATCATTTGTTGATGGATGATGGAAGCTGAGGGCCACACCAACGAGCCAGCGATCACTTGTGCATTCTTCCTTATGCAATAGTCCATCCTTGTAATAGGCTTTTTAAGGGTACGGTCACACGTACCGTATTCTGCTGCCTATTTGTTGCTGGGCATTTTCCTACCCATTATAGTCAATGGGTATTAAAATCAGCTGCAGAAAATATGCAGCAAAATATGGCACAGGGGACCCTACTATAAAGGGAAACTGACTGCTGCATCACCCTAAGTAAAGCTGGGATGTATATGTATGAAAGGGTAGAAGATATCAGGTCAGAGCAAGCGAGAAAAGCAATGTTCAAAAGACTGGAGACTAGCTCCATTGCTCAGAAAATATCATTTACATATAAGGAAAATTACAGATTTCTCATTAGCTGCTGAACAAAATTTTTTCCAGGCAAAATGCATTTTAGGTTACGGTCCAATGTAGTGCTTATGCAGCATATTTCATGCTGCGCAATGTGGGCTGTGCAGTGGGAAATACGCTGTGTATTCTCCGATAAGCATACATACAGAGCTACCTGGTGGCATCGCTGTGTATTCAGTGAGGTTTGGGGGCAAGGTGCCCCCCAAACCTCACTGAACACACAGGTCTGTTCATCACAGAATTTGCAGCGGATTTCCAGCTGTGCAGCACATTTTGCGCAGCATAAAATACGCTGCGTCAGTGCTACGTGGGACTGTACCCCTAAACAGCATCTCTTGCACTATTAACCTGTATATTTGGGTTAGTGTAGGTGATGCTTCTGTCAGTTTCCCTTTAAACGTGCGCCAATCTTCAAGACCGGCGCTAGTTTACAAGGCATGTTGGGCCAACTAATAGGACCCTAATCACCAGTTTTCCCAACAGATTTTAGCTGATTTCTAGAGATCCCAATACATTCTATTAGCAGCTACAGGTATATTCCCACAGGGCAGATACATTTACAGTAGAGATGAGCTAATTTCCAGTATTTCGATTCGTCACGAACTTCTCAGCTCGGCAGTTGATGACTTTATCCTGCATAAATGAATTCAGCTTTCAGGTGCTCCGGTGGCTGGAGACTCTAGGACTGTATCCACCTTTTCCAGCCCACCGGAGCACCTGAAAGCTGAACTAATTTATGCAGGATAAGTCATCAACTGCCGAGCCGAGAAGTTCCTGACGAATCGAACTACTGTAAGTTCGCTCATCTCTAATTTACAGCATTTCCACAGCATTTGTTGTATCTTTGATACTGTGGATCTTTTAGCTTAGAAAAGAAGAAAAATGTATTTAAATTATCTGCACATTTTAATGCGGATGTTACATTCCACAATATAGTCAGTGGGGAAGTTCTGTTCTTCTCACCCCCAATGGTTAGTAGGAACCTCTGCAGAATATCCACTCTGTGTAAGTTCAGCCTTTTAAAAAAAGGAATTTCCAAAAGCTGACCATTTTTGTGCAGCGGAAAATCTGCACCTAATTGTGTGGCATTTGGTGCAGATATTATAGGCTGTATCCAAAATAGACTTATTATAGGCTGTATCCAAAACCTAAATAGACATGATGCAGATTTGAAATCCACACTGTAGGTCACTTTCCAGATGTATTCTGTGCAGACTTTTTTCCGCAGCATGTGGATGAGATCTTTTACAGCTCTTCCACTTTGCTGCTATAGATTTTCCATGTGAAAATTCTACTCAGCAAATATGCTATGTGTGTCGCCCTACCCTTAGCCTGCCATCACACAGGGCAGTTTTTGTTAAAGAGTACCTGTCACCAAACTAAACTTTTAATATATTGTTCCTAATTTAATTATAAGACACTTTGCTTTTTACTTGCTGTTAAAATTCTCAACTTTTATATGTTTTTGCTGTGATTGAAAAAAAACAGCCACTAGGTGGCTCTGTTCTGTTTCCTGCTGCAAGTCAAACAGTTAGTTTGGTCTCTTCCCGGCCTGGCAGGAGACCAAACTCAGGAAATGCGTGTGGGGCATGGCATGGCACAGCTCTCGCAGGCTTCAGTGAAGTCGCGCCTGCTGGGGAACGCCCACTTTCTCCTGCCGGCAGCTCACACAATGTGAGCAGGGGGAAAGGTATGATACAGAGCTTTTGAAAGCTTGTTAAACATTTTAGGGGCAGGAAGGGTGTTCAGAGTAGTTAGGGAATATAATCTGAGTTAGTTTAGAAAATATGGTTTGATGACAGGTACTCTTTAAATCTTCCATTGCAGTCTTTGAGCCAAAGACAGAAGTGGATCCAGAAAAAAGAAGTATAAGGTTGCGTTTAAAAAAAAAAAAAAAACTATCACTGCAGCATTTGAGCAAAAGCCAGAAGTGTATTCAAAATATGGAAATACGGTAATATGGAAACACAACCTTTATATTTCTAATTCCTTTTGAATATACTCCTAATTTCAGTGTACAAACTGCAGTGCAGTCATTTCCAACAAATACTGCTGTGTGTGATGGCAGACTATAAGGGATTGTCCTCCTGCTTCTGCCCTTGCAACCATGCCCGCTCTCACTCTTCGATCTCCATGCCCGCTCTCACTCTTCGATCTCCATGCCCGCTCTCACTCTTCGATCACCATGCCCGCTCTCACTGTTCGATCTCCATGCCCGCTCTCACTCCTCGATCTCCATGCCCGCTCTCACTCTTCGATCTCCATGCCCGCTCTCACTCTTCGATCTCCATGCCCGCTCTCACTCTTCGATCTCCATGCCCGCTCCCACTGTTCGATCTCCATGCCCGCTTTCACTCTTCGATCTCCATGCCCGCTCTCACTCTTCGATCTCCATGCCCGCTCTCACTGTTCGATCTCCATGCCCGCTCTCACTGTTCGATCTCCATGCCCGTTCTCACTCCTCGATCTCCATGCCCGCTCTCACTCTTCGATCTCCATGCCCGCTCTCACTTTTCGATCTCCATTCCCGCTCTCACTCTTCGATCTCCATGCCCGCTCTCACTCCTCAATCTCCATGTCCGCTCTCACTCCTCGATCTCCATGCCCGCTCTCACTCCTCGATCTCCATGCCCGCTCTCACTCCTCGATCTCCATGCCCGCTCTCACTCCTCGATCTCCATGCCCGCTCTCACTCTTCGATCTCCATGCCCGCTCTCACTCTTCGATCTCCATGCCCGCTCTCACTGTTCGATCTCCATGCCCGCTCTCACTCTTCGATCTCCATGCCCGCTCTCACTCCTCGATCTCCATGCCCGCTCTCACTCCTCGATCTCCATGCCCGCTCTCACTCCTCGAACTCCATGCCCGCTCTCACTCCTCGATCTCCATGCCCCCTCTCACTCCTCGATCACCATGCCCGCTCTCACTCTTCGATCTCCATGCCCGCTCTCACTCTTCGATCTCCATGCCCGCTCTCACTCCTCGATCTCCATGCCCGTTCTCACTCCTCGATCTCCATGCCCGCTCTCACTCTTCGATCTCCATGCCCGCTCTCACTCTTCGATCTCCATGCCCGCTCTCACTCGTCGATCTCCATGCCCGCTCTCACTCCTCAATCTCCATGTCCGCTCTCACTCCTCGATCTCCATGCCCGCTCTCACTCCTGGATCTCCATGCCCGCTCTTACTCCTCGATCTCCATGCCCGCTCTCATTCTTCGATCTCCATGCCCGCTCTCACTCCTCGATCTCCATGCCCGCTCTCACTCCTCGATCTCCATGCCCGCTCTCACTCCTCGATCTCCATGCCCGCTCTCACTCCTCGATCTCCATGCTCGCTCTCACTCCTCGATCTCCATGCCCGCTCTCACTCCTCGATCTCCATGCCCGCTCTCACTCCTCAGTACTTCCTGGTCTCCATCTGAACACAAGAAGTCTTTGCTCAGCCAACCATATCTTAGTGCCTATTAGTGAAGACCTACCAAGGAAACAAATCACTATGGATGGTTGACATATGCCAATTCCATAAGCCAACACTAGTGTAGGCAAAAGTTTGACATCTGCTGCTCATCCATGGTGCCTTTAGACAGGTATGCCTACTGGTACAGGATGTAGTGAAAACTCATAAAGTTGTTGAAGAAATTGAGAATGACACAAACTAGTTCTGAAGACTTCACAAAGGTCCCTTCTGCATATGGCCTGAAATAGGAATTAGTTCAGCCTCAGAAGGCATATCATTAGAAGGAGTTTTTTTTTTTTTTCTTTTGCAGTTTTCGGTATCTCATAAAGTAAAAGTGTGCTAAAAATATGTGAAATATTAAATAATTCTAAAGCTGGAGTGTCCCAGCAAACGTCTGCTCCAGTATATTGACAGAGGGAATGGGAGGGGATGCGGTGGAACATCATGACAGCCCTCTCCTCTCTCTATCCAAAGAATACTAAAAATAGCACCTGTAGTCTGTTGATGGCGCCAGGGAAAGCAACCACAGAGAATCCAAATCCCTGCACTTGATCTCAGGTATATTGCTCCTTCTTGTACTACAGTCACTGGGCAAATAGGTAAGCACTGGAGGGTTGTTTCTAATGTATAAGTGAACTGCAATTCTAACCCAAACTATAGAAACAAGGTAAAGGGGTTTTCCCCTTCTACAAAATAGGCCGTCAATAGTTGATCGGGGCAGCCGAAAATATTGTACAGGATCCGAAAGCCTCAGCTGCATACACTAAAATGGTGGCGATGGGTAACTGCAGAACAGCTCCCATTGAAGGGAATGCTCTGCAGCTCCCTAGCGCCACCACTGCCAATCCTAAGCATAGGCCATCAATAATTGTAGGCCCAAAAAATTTTTTTTTACAAAGATGCCAGGCTGTCTGCTATATAAAAAAAAAACCTCAAAAACAAAAAAAAAAACAAAGCTGTACATATCTTTTGCGCTCCCCGCTGCCTACGGGAAAGCTTCTCCTATTGTCTAGTGCACACCTCTTTCTGGTGCTGGGGCCCAATATGTTAACTGACACTCAGCCAATCACTGGGCGCAGCGATGTTCTGCCTCTGCCAGTGATTGGCTGAGGGACCAAGCCAAGCATTAGTTCTATTTAATCAATGTTACAGCAGATACCCTAGCCATCTATCTAAATAAATAAAAATTTATAAATAAAAACACCGGATAATACCTTTAAGATTCGGTCGCACAGCTGATTTTTTTTTTAGTTTTAAATATGTTATATCAAAGGTTTTTATAATACATAGAAAAGAAAATATCAAGTCAAGCAATTGTAGATTGTACATGACATAGCAAAAATCTGGCAGGTACAGTGAAACTCAAACAAAGCTTACAAGAGCACCATATCTATATAATCTCCACCTAAACAGTAGGCGGTGACAGAATACACAGCAATAACGGCATAAAAAAAAAAGCAGTTAAGAAATTCTAACAGAGAAGCAATATAAAAACATATCCAAGAACATAAAGCAATGACCCTGAATAAAGAACAACACATAAAAGACAAAGCAAAAATACCGGTATATTGACAAGACAAGGTACACAAAAGGAAAAACAAAAGGAGGGAGTGAAAGGAGAGGAGATTAGGGATTGAATCACTCAACAAAACTATCCCAGGGATCACAAACAGAGGAAAACCAATCCACCTTATTATTCAAAGAGGCAGTGAGAGACTCCAAAGATCGAATTTCCCTGACTTAAGCATGAAGGTCAAGAACTTAAGGAGAAGCTTGCCTCTTCCAGAATTTCAGTGTTTTTGCCACTAAGAGAATATACAAGAGAAGTTTAGTGGGGAAGATAGAGGAGGTAGACCAGGGGGTCTAGGGGAATAGTGGTGTCAAGGACTTCTAATAGCAAGCGACCTGCCTCACTCAGGCCAGATTAAGCTTATGCAAAAACTCTGCGGTGTTGTACCAATCCATAGTCAGTTTATATTGACTGTCCTTATAGGCAGTACATATAGAGGCTTTAGATGCTTAATAATAGTCCTCTTCTCCTAATGTCCAACACCTCTTCCAAATGGCTCATATACTTATTCTTTAGCACCGCATCACCTACCAGCGAATTCAAATATATACCGCATCACCTACCAGCGAATTCAAATATATACCGCATCACCTACCAGCAAATACAGTGATCCCTTAACATACGATGGTAATTCGTTCCAAATGAACCATCGTTACTTGAATCCATCGTATGTTGTGGGATCCGTGCAATAGTAATATAGAAAGTTATACTCACGTGTCCCCGCCACTCCGGACCATCACCGCTGCCCTGGATCGTCACTGTCATCACGTCCCCTGTCATCATGTCCCAGGGGTGTCCTTGCTGCTTCGGACCACTGGCCAGGATCGTTGCTCTCCATCGCCGTCATCATGTCGCTACGCACACCGCTCCTATTGGATGACGGGATGGCCATCCAATAGGAGCCCGAGCGACGACCATGCAGTGGAGCCCAAAGAGGACGGTCCGGAACGTTGGGGACAGGTGAGTGACACTCACCAGACAACACAGGGCACCTTAAACGGCTATCCGGCAGCAGCTGAAGCAGTCTGTGCTGCTGGATAGCCGTTTATGCAATGGCCCCAACATAAAAAAGCATTGTATGTTGATGCTGCGTTCAACATGCGATGGCCTCTGAGAGGCCATCGTATGTTGAAATTATTGTATGTCGGGGCCATCGTAGGTTGGGGGATCACTGTATATATAAAAAATAAAACCCTTAAGCATAGAGCCTCGATCACAAAGCAATTTAAACTTAGTGGGCAGAGAAACCCCCGTGAATCCTTAAAAGGGGTATTCCAGGATTTTTTTTTATTTCACTATGCTACAGGTTCTGTAAAGTTAGTGTAGATCATAATATAGTGTCTGTGCCTGTGTGTGATGGTTTTCCCATAATTCTTCTGTGATTTTCACCCCAATACTTATTTTTACCAGCATACAAAATGACTGTTGTCTCAGCTTTTTCCCAGGTTGCAATGCAGCCGAGACCTGACTCACTAGTGAGCTGATGACAGGGAGCCTGTCTGCTTCAATGGGTGGAGGGATCGCTTGGTGGGAGAGAGATCAATCTGCAACTAATGCAACAGCTGTAGGCACCCTGATTGAAAACCACAGGTCTTTTGAATGGATGCAGCTCATTTATGTTTCAATGGGTGGGGTGGTTGATGTGTGGAGGGAGGAAAATGGAATAATGGGATTTGTAGGCAAAAAAGAAAAGTCAAACAGGAAATAACAGTTCACAAAAAGCTAGCCACAGTATTTTGGTAATCTCACAACATAGCCATTTAGCCCCAAGACAAGCGCAGATCCTTCGTAAGCATGTCCATTACTGACTGCCAGGTACGTACTAAAATCACCTTATGGTGGATAACCCCTTTAGTTTAGTAACCATGTCATGGTGCAGTTGAAGATATTGGATCTGTTTAGAGGAGGAGAGTCTGAACCTAGTGAACAGCTATTCAAAAGGCAGTAAAGTGTGTGAAAAAAACATCTACCACATCAGAGCGGAAAAGTCCTTTGGGACCCCAGTTCCCGAAGAGCTACTAGCCGGTAATTCAGAATGATAGAAAAACCTTTGCATCAGGGAAGAAAAAGAGCAGAGCCCAAATATTACAGCACAATAACCCTCGACCACATCACGACCACAGCCATCTAAGGGCGGAGTACCCCTTTAACCCCATCCTGTACTTCCAGCCCTCCATCAAAACCAATGCCTTTTAGCATCCCAAATATAGTGAAAAATAGCTGCATGTGGTGATTTAAGAGCAAAAAGAGGGACAGGTACAGGCAAAGTCTCAGATAAATAACACAGCTTTAGGGAGAACAGTCATTTTTGCAATCGATCCATCAGAGACCCAACTCCAAGAAACAAAGGAGTAAAGTTTACAGGATAGAAAGAAACATAGTGAGAGGTGAGGCAGACACCGAGATATTTCATGGAGGATGGAGACCATTTAAAAGAGAAATGAGTATGAAGGAGGGAGGACAGGGAGGAAAGGAGATTCAGAAGCATAGCTTTGGTTTTTGGAAATGTTCCTTTTATCCCGAGAGACTGTCCCATAGGACTGAAACACCCTATAGAGGTTGGGAAAAAAAAGTAAGGGCTAAGTCCGAGTTAATAGGACATTGTGCGCAAATAAACAGATTTTAAATTCCCTGACCCATAATATACCTGGCTGTAATCAAAAGTTCCATAGAGGGTGAAAAGAGAAGTGGCTAAGCATGCCCATTCCTGCTTTATTTACTTTGAGGACAAGGGAACTCTGTTCTGGTGACGGGTCGGGGTCCCATCACTTGTTCCCTCACCAATCAGCTATTTATCACACTTGTCCTGTGGAAAAAAGTATAGCTTTTAATCTTGAAATCCCTCCTTTAAGGAATGGTCTAGAGGTTTATCATAGTTTGATCAAACTGTATAAGCCCACTTCTCAGCAGTCTTCTTCAACAGGGTCTTCTTCATCACCACCAATTGTACACACTGAACCCACTGAGGCACAGCTAACATCCAAAGGAGTTCACCAAGCTGCATGCAACCCAGCTACTGTCAATAAACAATAGGCTTGTTATAGAGGAATGTTTAATATTTTGATTGGTCAGGGTCTGGGTGTTCAGACCCCACTGACTGCTAAAATAAGCAGGGAGAAGCACTCGGCTGAGCTGTGCTCTCCCTGTGTCACTGAAAGAAATGGGATTCATAAACTTACTATAGAATTTGTCTCGTTCAGACAGGGACAGAAGGGCCTAGCTGTGTGCTGTTCCACACTCATTCTTGTGATGTGGTGTTTTATATACCCAGACCCCAACCAGCGACATGTCAACGTTTTTTTAATTTTTAAATGACAGTAAGACTTCAAGATCAGGAACCCACTAAACAGAATAAGGATTTATATTTCACTTCTACAGTGCCACCGGCATCATCCACACCGAGCTGCTCTCCAAGATCAATGATAGTGAATGGATATTCGTGCATTTCAGGTGTATGGCCCGATCTTGTCAAAAGTTTGTCCTATTTCTGTACCTCATGTCACTGTGTGACCTTTATACATTTGGAAGGGTATTTTAGTAATGTTAAAGGTTGGTAAATTGTTACATTTTGTATCGGACATTATTCCAGAAGCTATGGCACTCAACATAACAGTGGGCCTTTTTACTCATGTAAGCGCTACAGGACCAAAGGATCACTGTAGTATTGCAATCTTTAGCTAAACCTACGAAGAGAAGATCTGGAAACAATACCTATATTGTCAGCACTGAGTTACCTGACTTGTGATTTGTTCAGTCCTGAGGTCTGCTACAGCTAAACATAATAAATTACAAATAAAACAATAGTATAGGTATTGCCAGATTGCCAGAGTACAAGAAATGTTTCATTTAACCGCTCACATAACTAATATATGCAAAAAGGCAAGGAAATTGTTCTTATAAGGAATATGGGGAGGGGGCCCCAGTTTAGATCTGCCCTCTGCTAGCCAGAGTAGAAGAGCCAATGCAAGAAAGGAAGCCTGCTGCATAACATCTCCACTTCTGGTTTTGGCTATAAATATTGACCAAAATGCTATGTGTGAACCCAGTCTTACACTGATCAGCAATAATATATATATACCACTGACAAGGAAATCTGTCAGCTGTGATTCATGTTTCAAACTGCTGACACTGTTAAATAGCTGTGCAAGGAGACACATGGTGCCATATTCCATATTGTACAAGAATGCTGCAACGTCTTCTCGCTCCCCATTCCATCACTGTCCCTGTTTGATTGACAGTCTGCTGAAAGCCAAGCCCAGTTTCCAAATCTCATATCTGCACACAATCCTCATGTAAACAGGGCTCCGTTTTCAATTGACTGTCAATCAAGCTGATGTGTTAGGTGACTAGACCAGAGCATTCCCAAAACAGTAAGTTTATGGGGTGTTCCCAGTATACAGTGGTTAGAACCTATCATCAGTGGAGTAAACAGGGCCATGGGCACCTTAGGCTCAGTGATGTGATGGGAAGTGAAGGCTAGCCTGTCTGAATGCATCATGTGAAGAAGACAAGCCGACAATGCGATTCTCTGAGAAAGGTTCTGGTGGGAAACCCTTGGATGCTGGCATCTTGTGGCTGTTTCACTTGCCACCTACCTAAACTGTATAGATTAAGTGCCCTCTTCATGGTAGCTGGATTCCCAAATGCCAGACTACAAATGAGCATACTGTCCCGGCCAGACTTCAAAAGTATTTTTTAAGAATGGGGAAAATGAAAAAAAGAGTTCAAGGTGTTCACTTGACCTCAAATTCCCCATATCTCAATCCGATTGAGCATCTATGGAATATTGTAGAAAAATAAGTCTCATTGATGGAGGCTGCACTTCACAAGTTACAGGACTTCCAGGATCTGCTGCTATCATCTTGTGCAGATGTCACAGAACAGACACATCAAAGATCTTGTGGAGTCCAGAGCAATTATATCATGTAAACCTGATTAATCCTTGGAGAGAAAGGGAGTCACAGGCAGCATTAGTTTGCGTTTCTTTGGTTCCTGAACCAGAGTACAAAAAGATGAAAGTTGTTGATACCTTATCTTGTTCCCAAAAACAGGAGACTGAGGAGTTTTTGCACCAGAATAAGGACAAGTTCTCTAACTTTCCAGGTAACGCAAATATTATAAAAAATTAGATCCTTACTGAGCCTCAGGTGAAACCTTACAGAATTAACAAAGCCAGGGCAGATTGTCTCAGAAGAGGTCCAGAAAATGTTGGCTTTAAAGAGGGAGGCTTAAGCTGTAAAGGGGTACTCTGCTCCTAGACATCTTATCACCTATCCAAAGGAAAGGGGATAAGATGTCTGATCGCGAGGGTCCCACCACTGAGGACACCCGCGATCTCTGCTGCGGCACCCCAGACATCCGGTGCACAGAGTGAAATTCTGGATGACTGGTGATGCGGGGTAGAGGCTCATGACATCACGGTCACGCCCCGCTCTCCCCTACTTCAGTTCAGTGGGCTGTTGCAGTCCTGAACCTGATTCTACAGTGTGAGCACTGCCAGGGAGAAACAGAAATAAGTTGGTCTAAAGTTAAGATCCGCTTGTCTGGGGTATGTTGGATACTGCTACACTGTACCAAAAAAGACTGACTTTGGGACTGTACTTGCCAAGTTTGGGTGAGAAGCTTGTAACTTTATGTTTGTACAGAGAGCCTGAAGTCAGGAATATTTACATTTATGCTCTACTGCATGCTGCAAGAAAAACTCATTGCTGTATGTGAATTTTTGCAATAACGTCAGGCCTACTGAACTGTGGCACCTGCTTTCAAAACCCGTGGGGTTAAACGGTTCTGACAGTTCTCTATATTTTGTTTTTGTTCTTGGGCTATGCCTGGACTGGTCAGCTGACCCTGATGAGAGCACCTGGTCTGGCTGCTATTTAAGCTGGCAGTCTGCTCTCATTCCTCACCTGCGAAAGAGCTCCTACTCCTAGCTAGCATTTGTTTTGTATCTTGAATTTCTGGCCTATTTGACCCATTGGCTCCGCTCTCTGACTCTTCTCCTGCTTCTGCGATTTAGCATTTCTGTAATCTCTTGGTACTGACTCGGCATGTGGACTGTCACTTATTGTGTGTGTATGTTTAGTTATTATTTCTGTTAGTGTGTGTGATTACATACATTATCCTGACCTCCGTCTGTATTGTAAGTTTATTTTGTTGACGTTTGACTCCCTGCACTTATTCCGGCAGGGACCGTGGTTGTGGACCCGTCACCTAGGGCGGGTACGCAAGTAGGCAGGGCAAGTGGGAAGGGGTGAGTTTAGGGCTTCCCTGCCCAAACGTGACACCTGCTTGTTTGGGTTTATTTGCTTAGTGAAAAGACCATTTAAAGGGTCCAGTTCAACAAGACTCATGTTATGAGTCTGTCCTGATCTGGGACACAGAGCCAGGAGAGTACACGCTAAATGATGAGCCAATGGCTCTTCTTCTCTGTCAAAGTTTGAAATTGGGCACCACACTATTACTAGATAGTGAAATGCCTGGCTCTAGCTGAACACGAAGAGTTTAGTGACTCTAGCTGCTATGAGCTCACCTGTGTTCTCTGGGTGGGATTGTCAGCTCTGCTACCTATTAGGGAGGTACATCCCTGATTACCAGCCTATATAAGCTAGAAGCAGTGATCAGTTCATTGTCTGTTAAAGGTTACACCTTAGCTGACACCTCCTGCTTACTGGATACCTGCTTGTTTATTGATCTTTGGCTTTTCTCTTGACTCTTCTCTTTCTCTGCGTTCCAGTACGCTGCTATCTCCTGGTACCAACCTCGGCTAGAATTACATTGATTAGACCCTGTCTGTATCTTAGTGTATCTCTGTTAGTTTGTGTGCCTCCAGCTGTTCGCCATCTTCTACTTTTTTTGTATTTCATTATTTTGACAACGCTGCCCTAGCACTTAGTAGGAAGGTTTTTTCATTTTGGTTGTGGATACGTCACTTAGGGCGGATAGGCAATAGTTAGGGTGAGTGGTTGTGGGTGAGTTAGGGCTTCACCGTTCCCTGCCCATAGGTGACAGACAGTGTAATCCTGCAGGTATATTACTTGACAAAGTGTAATACTACAGGTGTATTACTTGATGGAGTGTAATATTGCAGGTGTAATACTTGATGGGGTGTAATATTGCAGGTGTTTTACTTGATGGAGTGTTAGACTGTAAATATATTACTTGATGAGTGTAATACTGCAGGTATATTACTTGATGGAGTATAATAATGCAAGTATATTTCTTAGTAGTGTGTAATACTGCTGGTGTATTACTTGAGGGGGCTATAATGCTGCAAATATATTACTTGATGGAGCATAATACTACAGGTATATTATTTGATTGAGTATAATGCTGCAGGTATATTATTTGATGGAGTGTATTACTACAGGTCTATTACTTGATGAGAGTTAATCCTACAGGTATATTACTTGATTGAGTGTAATACTGCAGCTCTACTACTTTATGAAGTGTAATACTTCAAGTATATTATTTAATGGAGTGGAATACCACAGGTCTGTTACTGGAGTTTTATATTACAGGTATATTACTTAATGAAGTGTAATACTGCACATATATAACTTGATGGAGGGTAATACTGCAGGTATATTATTTGATGGAATGTAACACTACAGGTCTATTACTTGATGAAGTATAATACTACAGGACTATTACTTGATGAAGTATAATACTACAGGACTATTACTTGATGAAGTATAATACTACAGGTCTATTACTTGATGAAGTATAATACTACAGGACTATTACTTGATGCAGTATAATACTACAGGACTATTACTTGATGAAGTATAATACTACAGGTCTATTACTTGATGAAGTATAATACTACAGGACTATTACTTGATGAAGTATAATACTACAGGTCTATTACTTGATGAAGTATAATACTACAGGTCTATTACTTGATGAAGTATAATACTACAGGTCTATTACTTGATGAAGTATAATACTACAGGTCTATTACTTGATGAAGTATAATACTACAGGTCTATTACTTGATGAAGTATAATACTACAGGACTATTACTTGATGAAGTATAATACTACAGGTCTATTACTTGATGAAGTATAATACTACAGGTCTATTACTTGATGAAGTATAATACTACAGGTCTATTACTTGATGAAGTATAATACTACAGGTCTATTACTTGATGAAGTATAATACTACAGGTCTATTACTTGATGAAGTATAATACTACAGGACTATTACTTGATGCAGTATAATACTACAGGACTATTACTTGATGAAGTATAATACTACAGGTCTATTACTTGATGAAGTATAATACTACAGGTCTATTACTTGATGAAGTATAATACTACAGGTCTATTACTTGATGAAGTATAATACTACAGGTCTATTACTTGATGAAGTATAATACTACAGGTCTATTACTTGATGAAGTATAATACTACAGGACTATTACTTGATGAAGTATAGTACTACAGGACTATTACTTGATGAAGTATAATACTACAGGTCTATTACTTGATGAAGTATAATACTACAGGTCTATTACTTGATGAAGTATAATACTACAGGTCTATTACTTGATGAAGTATAATACTACAGGACTATTACTTGATGAAGTATAATACTACAGGTCTATTACTTGATGAAGTATAATACTACAGGACTATTACTTGATGAAGTATAATACTACAGGTCTATTACTTGATGAAGTATAATACTACAGGTCTATTACTTGATGAAGTATAATACTACAGGTCTATTACTTGATGAAGTATAATACTACAGGTCTATTACTTGATGCAGTATAATACTACAGGACTATTACTTGATGAAGTATAATACTACAGGTCTATTACTTGATGAAGTATAATACTACAGGTCTATTACTTGATGAAGTATAATACTACAGGTCTATTACTTGATGAAGTATAATACTACAGGACTATTACTTGATGAAGTATAATACTACAGGTCTATTACTTGATGAAGTATAATACTACAGGTCTATTACTTGATGAAGTATAATACTACAGGTCTATTACTTGATGAAGTATAATACTACAGGTCTATTACTTGATGAAGTATAATACTACAGGACTATTACTTGATGCAGTATAATACTACAGGTCTATTACTTGATGAAGTATAATACTACAGGTCTATTACTTGATGAAGTATAATACTACAGGTCTATTACTTGATGAAGTATAATACTACAGGTCTATTACTTGATGAAGTATAATACTACAGGACTATTACTTGATGAAGTATAATACTACAGGACTATTACTTGATGAAGTATAATACTACAGGTCTATTACTTGATGAAGTATAATACTACAGGTCTATTACTTGATGAAGTATAATACTACAGGTCTATTACTTGATGAAGTATAATACTACAGGACTATTACTTGATGAAGTGTAATACTACAGGTTTGCTATATGATCGAGGGTAATACTACTGGTCTATTACATGATGAGGTTTATTCCTACACGTATATTACTTGATGAAGTGTAAAACTGCAGGTTTATTATTTAATCAAGTGTAAAACTACAGGTTTGTTACTTGATGGAGTGTAATGCTGCTGGTTTATTACTTGATGGAGTGTAATACAGGTCTTTTATTTGATAAAATTCATGTTTATTATTTATTGCAGTGTAATACCACATGTTTATTACTTAATGGAGTATAATAATACAGGATTATTATGTAATGTAGTGTAATACTGCAGGTATATTACTTGATAAAGTTTAACACTATAGGTATATATTTTTTGATAAAGTGTAATACTACAGGTTTATTACATGATAAAGTGTTAATATTACAGGTTTATTACATGATAAAGTGTTAATACTACAGGTTTATTACATGATAAAGTGTTAATACTACAGGTTTATTACATGATAAAGTGTTAATACTACAGGTTTATTACATGATAAAGTGTTAATACTACAGGTTTATTACATGATAAAGTGTTAATAATACAGGTTTATTACATGATAAAGTGTTAATACTACAGGTTTATTACATGATAAAGTGTTAATACTACAGGTTTATTACATGATAAAGTGTTAATACTACAGGTTTATTACATGATAAAGTGTTAATACTACAGGTTTATTACATGATAAAGTGTTAATAATACAGGTTTATTACATGATAAAGTGTTAATACTACAGATTTATTACATGATGGAGGGTAATACTGCATATTTAAAAACAAAACAACGTAGTCTCAAGGTGATAACAGGTGCTCAACCACAAGTGCAATTGTGCACTCATACAATGGGGTAGAGGACCCGCACCTATGGACAAAAGTAGGGTTTCAATCCTGTGGTAAATATATACAATGATATTAGCTAATCCTCAAAACTGATGTAAAAATGAGACATTAGCCAGTATATCCTTATATGAAGGACATACCAGAGCCCGCACACCACGCCAAGGTTTCTCATGTGATGCGGGACCTAACCACTAACCTTTTTTGCCTGGCCAGATGCATAGAACCAGGAACCAGATATACAGCAGCCTAAGGTCCAACTTGCAGACTGCTCCCCAGTCGCCTCCAGTGTGAACTCAGCACACATACAATGGGAGGGGGGAGACAGGTTACAAGCCCCACCCTTGCTGGTTTATATATAGCAGGCCTCACAGGTGAAACCCCCAACGCTACCCAATAAGATAAAAGGGTGCATTGGTATAAGCCTTAAAAGATGCTTGCCGGCTTATATTTGCATGGACATGGCTATAGCAGGAAACTCAACCCCAAGTGCAATTGTGCACCTTCGCTGGGGTGGAGGCCCTGCACTTGTCAACTGTTGCTAAGGGCGATGTCCCCAGCAAAAATTGCATACAATGGAGGATGCCTGCAGACGGTCACAAGTACCACAATCACATCCTGACACCTGATAAACGTGTATATGGATGCAAACAACATGACTGACTTTAAACAGAAAAAGAAAACAACGTAGTCTCAAGGTGATAACAGGTGCTCAATACTGCATATTTGTTACTTGGAGTATAAAACTGCAGGTTTTTCTTTATTGTCTTTTTGGTTGTGATATAATGATGTAACTGCCGGGTGTTCTCCATATGCCTATTTTCCAGGACGTAAAAGTATTTTTAGGACCCTGATCCAGTGACATTTAACTCGGCAGAACAGCAGCATCATTTTCACTGTAACACCTGCACTCCGGCCAGACACGCCGTCCGTGAGCGCTCTCTGCTTATGTCCCCTTTTGTTACCTTGTGCCATAGTGAAAGTCCTGTGTCCCTGTTACTGTGTACCTGTTCCTTGCTACCTTACCTCCCCTGCACTTGTGGTACCTGCCCTGACCTACTGCTATCTTGCCACATCCTGCCAGTCTTCTTTTGTGCCACGCCATCTGCCAGCTACCTGTGTGGACGAGTCGTGCCTTAGACTCCACTCCCTGGCACGGCTCACAGTACCTTAGACTCCGCTCCCTTGAACGACTCACATCATCATCCACACAGGCCCAGATGCTAGAGTGGTTTTCGTGATGCTAGAGTTGTTTTTGGGTACCAGAACCACACGAACGGTATCTCCGCTATTCCAATGGCTAGGCAGTGAAAGGAGAGTCCACAACCGAATAATGGTTTTACGTAGGCTTTACTGAGTTAAGACAGGTGTTATTATCTTCGCAGCTAGGCCAGAATCCCAGAGAGGTGGCCAGGAACACAGAAGGACCTCGCAGCTTGCTGGGACCGATTAGACTTGTAATAGACTTTAGATGCTTGACTTTAGGCTTTGCTAGACTGTAGGCAGTGACAGCAGACATAGACTTGACTTACTGGAATGACTGTAGATTTGAGACCTTCCAGGTGCTGGACACTAGCACTGAGGTTTCTGATGTTTGCTGGTCTCAGTAAAGTGATGGAAGAGCTAAGAGAGAGAATTGTAATGGTGCCCCCTATATAGAGAGGGGCTGAGCCAAGACCCATTGGTCAAGCTGCGGTAACATGTGATAACATAAACATAACATGTCACATCTCCCAGGTCCTTTAGATGACCTCTCGCAGGTCCTTTATACTAACTATACATTGATACACTGACTACAATTCTATTACAATAAATGACAGTATAGTAACAGCAGGGGAGACACTGCAGGATAGCCCCAGGTCACTGAGGGACTCAACCTGACAGGGCCTAAGTGTAGTGCAGGATCACTAACCTCCCTACTTAACACAAGTCGCCCTCGACGCAGGTTCTGTTACAGTGGAGTCGAGGTGGCCCTGGAGCCAGAGGCAGTCCTGAGGCATTTTCTGCAAACAAAAATCCTTCCCAGGCTGGTAAAACTGATAACATAAGAGTCTCTGTAATATTGTCCATACATGCTCTGATTTTTGGTGTTCAACCGAGAGCAGGATTAATAATGACTAGGACCAATACATATAACTTTACTTTAAGGACCTTTGACTGTGCATTTGATGACTTGACTATGCAAAACAGTGGATTAAACACAACATGACATTTGGACTATGCATGTAACATAATACTCATGACTAGACTTAATACTTTACACTTGACATTTGCGGATTAGGTTTCCTTAGGCTTTCTGCCCAATGCTTTGGCTTCTGGGGTCCCTTGGCATTTAAAACACTTCTCCCCAGAACACTATATTTAAGTTTATGCTCGACATTTTTATGCTAGACAACAGATATAGATAACATTTTGACATTTCTGTTACCTCATATTGACTATGTGCATGTAGCAGGAGTACCTTCTGGCCAGTAAAGCACCCTGTGCACGAACACAAGAACATATGACATTAGACATTTGACATATGACATTAAAGTAGACTGTGTAATTTTGAGTGCTACAGTACTACTGTATGTGAATTGAGGTGTACATTACTTGTACATGTACATAACTATGTGTACTTTTAGGTGTACATTATGGTAAACCTCCTCTACCAAGGAGTCTCTCGGCCGAAGCCGGGCACATTACTTGCTAATCTTGGTTGAAGTGAACTTATCTTGACAAGTCTGTTAGGCACAATGCTTGAATGTTGCAATAAACCTGGAACAACAAAAGTGTCCTATTGCACTACAATCAGTTAATCTGGAGACCAAGTCTGGTTAAACTTTTCTGTACACAAAGTTACTTAGACAACTTCCATTCTGGCAATTTTCTTTCCAAGTCTCCCCTATCAGGCTGGGCCCTAGGTTGTGAGATGAACCTGGGGTTGCTAGACTGGGCCCCTTGCATGGGGTCAACGTGGGTGTTCCATGAAACATGGGACAAACGGGAATTACTAACGGTTGGACTGACTGTAACCTGTACTTGTACTGCAGCGGCTTGCAGCACTGAGGGATTACTTGTTGGTGCCTGCTGATCCAGCCAAACCTCTGCCACTGCAGGAGTAGGCCGAGGCACTTGAGTTGGTACCTGCAGGTTAGGCCAAGCCTCCTTGACAGCTGGAGTAGGCCTGGGTACTTTTGTTGGTGCCCGCTGGTTAAGTCAAACCTCTTCGCTCAAAGGAGTAGGCCTGGGCACATCTGTACAGGAACCTTGAGGTAGAAACTGGGGATCCACCGCTGCTCCCTTGACACTTGGAGGTAGAGGACCATTAGGAGGATTTGAGTGCGCCGTCTCTTTAAGAGGAATTGAGTGCGCTGTCCCTTTAAGATGATTTGGGTGCACTGGCCCTTTAAGAGGCTTATGAGGTTGCTGCAACGGCTTCGTCAGGGCTGGCTGGGCTGTTTTTCCACTATGCTGCAGCTTTCCACGGTTGCTAGTGGGCACTAAAGGGTGTTGACTTGGCCCTATAAGATGCTTGGCAATACGCTGCAGCAGCCTACTCTGACTGGGCTGAGATACCTGGGATGACGCTACCCCACCCGATGACAAGCACCCGGGAACACTGTTCGGCACTAAGGGGTTAATGCGACTCACCACCGGTACCGGGGACTGGCTTGCGAGCATTGGCATCGGTGACTGACTTGCGCTCGTTGGTGTCTGCAGAGCCACCGAGATTCGTTCTATGGCTGCGCCCAGGGAACTGTTACGCCGAGCGCTCCGGGTCCCTGCTCCTCCCCGGAGTGCTCACGGCGTCTCTCTCTGCAGCGCCCCGGTCAGACCCGCTGACCGGGAGCGCTGCACTGACATTGCCGGCGGGGATGCGATTCGCATTGCGGGACGCGCCCGCTCGCGAATCACATCCCAAGTCACTCACCTGTCCCGGCCCCCGGCTGTCATGTCCTGGCGCGCGCGGCTCTGCTCCTTAGGGCGTGCGCGCGCGCCAGCTCTCTAAGTTTTAAAGGGCCAGTGCACCAATTATTGGTGCCTGGCCCAATCAGCCTAATTAGCTTCCACCTGCTCCCTGGCTATATTACCTCACTTCCCCTGTACTTCCCTGCCTCATCTTGTTGCCTTGTGCCAGTGAAAGCGTTTAGTGTTGTCCAAAGCCTGTGTTCCAGATCTTCTGCTATCCACATTGACTACGAACCTTGCCGCCTGCCCCGACCTTCTGCTACGTCTGACCTTGCCTCTGCCTAGTCCTTCTGTCCCACGCCTTCTCAGCAGTCAGCGAGGTTGAGCCGTTGCCGGTGGATACGACCTGGTTGCTACCGCCGCAGCAAGACCATCCCGCTTTGCGGCGGGCTCTGGTGAATACCAGTAGCATCTTAGAACCGGTCCACCGACACTGTCCACGCCAATCCCTCGCTGACACAGAGGATCCACATCCAGCCAGCCGAATCGTGACAGGAACTACCTGCTTCCATTCTCTCAGTGATGGGCTCTGCACCGCTTACTTCACTGGTCTCCACCAAAACAGCTGCCGGCCGGAAGGACGTCATCAGCGGAGCCTGGGACCGGAAGTGACAGAGTGGTGCATCCTCTTCGTCCGCCCCTCTACACCCCCCCCCCCTGCAACAAGGGGCGGACCTTTCAAGTTCCACCTCGGACTGGGCACAGCGACATGACCCCCATGCCCGGGGTGGGACACTGGCTTTGGCGGGATCCTTTTGTGTGCTTCTCAACCATCGGGCAGACATTTTGGAACGCAACATGACCTCCTTTCTGACTTTGCACATTGTCAATATAACTTTTGCAGACTTCTTAACATTCATTAAACGGCACAGTTTTCTGCACCTCCCCCTTCTGTGGGTAACAGAACCACACGAACAGTATCTCCTCTATTCTAATAGCTAGGCGGTGAAAGAAGAGTCCACAACCAAGTTATGGCTTCACAGAGGATTTACATTTTCTGTATTTTGTATTTTTGTGGCATTTTTGTGCGTAAAATAAAATACAAGGCTGAATTTTATACTGTGTGAACATAGCCTAAGTCTTCTAGCTGATAATTCTTTCAGTTTTGGTTGCAGTGTGTAAATGTATGTGGCAGGGGAGATCCCAAATGTGGTCAGTTGCAAAATGACTTGGCATATTAAGATAAAGATGAGATGAATGTCTAAATAATAATAAATCAGGACTTTTGTCTTATTGGGATTATAGATAAACTCCATTCTAAAGCTAGTTTATATATATGGCTTTGCTTCTATCCCAGCAAGGCCATGTTCACACGGAGCAATCTGTGCAGAATGTAAGCACAGAAAACATGTGCGGACATTCCTCACTTTTGAAGAGTTCAGCGGGCGCTTGGGCCACTCAGAAATGTGCCATCTCATAGATAGCCATGCATTTCCAAGCTAAATCCACAAATAGAATAGACAAGTCTGTTCATTTTGGTGATGTTGGAATCGGGATTTTCACGGCAGAAACATTTGCTGTGGAAATTCCACAGTGTGCACAGTGCAGCAGAATCCTATTGAAATCAATGGGACTGCAGCAGTGGAATGTCCCTGTGAAATGTTCCTGTGTCCAGTCTACAGAATAGTTTCAGGAGCACTTGCATTGTTTTTTCCCACATGTCAGATTAATGGGGCCAATTTTATCAGTGCTAGTTTTGATATCATTGCAGCTAAGTCTTAATACTGTTTCAATATTTTACAGTGCAAGTAGTGGTTAACAATTCTGGTTTGTATATGTTCTTCAGCTAAGGGACAGCATGCCTTCTAGCATTGTACTTCTATTATATTTAAAGGGGTACTCCGCCCCTGGCATCTTATCCCCTATCCAAAGGATAGGGGATAAGATGTTAGATCGCCGCGGTCCCGCTGCTGGGGACCCCGTGGATCGCCGCTGCGGCACCCCGCTATCATTACTGCACAGAGCAAGTTCGCTCTGTGCGAAATGACGGGCGATACAGGGGCCGGAGCAGCGTGACGTCAATGCTCCGCCCCTCATGACATCATGGCCCCTTAATGCAAGTCCATAGACTTGTATTGACGGGGGCGGCCCGTGACGTCACGAGGGGCGGAGCCGTGACGTAACGATGCTCCGGCCCCTGTACTGCCCATCATTACGTGCAGAGCGATCTCGCTCTGCGCTGTAATAATAGCGGGGTGCCGCAGCGGCGATCCCCGGGGTCCCCAGCAGCGGGACCCGGCGATCTGACATCTTATCCCCTATCCTTTGGATAGGGGATAAGATGTCTGGGGGCGGAGTACCCCTTTAACAAGATATCATATTTATCCCCTTTATGAGGCTTGGTTTTTGTGACACCAATTGTACTTTGTAATTTTCAGCGGAAATTTGTGTGACGAAAATGTGGAGAAAATAAAATGTCATTTTGTAATTTTTGGGGGCTTCCGTTTCTACACAGTGCACTTTTCTGTAGATTCATATGATTAAAATGATACCCAATTGTGGTGACGGGGTGGTGCTGCCGTGATAGTGTAGGGTATGTTGGTGTTAACTCTAAATTGTCGTGACGCCAGGGTGAGGGTTTCCTCAATGTAATGGTCCTACCGCCAACCGTCCCACAAACGTCAGGGAGAAATAACGGAATGTCCACAGCAGATTATCTGAAGTAAATTTGAAGTAACTTTACTGTTAATTTATGGAACGGCATGTAACACAACAGTTTTGCGAGTGAACCGGGATACAGGTTCCTCACAGGCCTGCTGGGACTCCGGATCAATGAGCTTTGATTGCTAGGCACTGTGCTACTATTTTTAGGAGATTTAAGCTTCTAGTAGTCACACAGGATTCAGTAATTTGAGCTTGATTAACTCACGTTTAGGGGCTGCAGATTCTTAGGCTTTGGGCCTAGCTTGAATTGATGCTGATGATATGATTAGATGTACTTAAGTGCCAGAAACAAGGGACTAAGAGAGCGAATTTAGTGGCAGCAGCCATTATATATTAAGGGAGTGGGACAAAGCTCATTGGTCAGCAGAACCTGTCAGTTATGAACACAGTGAACCCAAAGGTCCTTAAACCATAATACAATTTATTTAAGGCACCTGACCTCTAAGGTCCTATACAGAGGTATTCCTATACAACCTATCAAATATATATTTATTTCTACATTAAATAACATTTACGTGAGGCGACTAGGGGTTAGTCCTAAGGGAGAGCCCTATTGTCATGGAGGGACTCTGGCTGTGGGGACTCCTGACAAAGGGAAAGGACCAGGTGATGTTCCAGGACACCACACAATTTATATAGGTTTAATTTACTACTTGTTCTAAAATTAGTATGCTTAAAATTGTCATCTTCTGACCCCCTTTGGGGGAGATTTATCAAGGAAAAGATGACCAGTTGCCCATAGCAACCAATCAGATCGCTTCTTTCATTTTTCAGAGGCCTTTTCAAAAATAAAGGAAGCGATCTGATTGGTTGTTATAGGCAACTCAGCAACTTTTCCTCTGGACAGGTTTTGATAAATCTTCCCCTATAACTTTTTTATTTTTTCCACATACGGAGATGTATCGGGGGGGGGGGGGGGGGTTGGAATAATTTTTTTGTGCCATGATCTGTAGTTTTTATCAGCACCATTTTTGTTTTGATGAGACTTTTTATCACTTTTTATATTTTTTCTATGGTATATAAGGTGACCAAAAATATGCAATTCAGTTTTTTTTCACATATACACCTCTGGCTGTGCAGTTTAATTTACACCATAATTTACACAATAATTTAATAGTTCCAACATTTACATACACGGCCATACCACATATGTTTATTTTTAACCTTATTTACACTTTATTTTAGTTCCCACAGGGGACTATTACATGCCATGTTTGGATTGCATATACTGATCAATATTGTGCCATAGCACAGCATTATTCAGTGTTATCGGTGCTCTATCTCTCCAGACTGCCATGGCTTCCTGGAGCATTGGAGCGCCGATCAGACAGAGTGGAGGCAGGTAAGGGCCCTCCCACTGTCCTTTCAGCTGATTGGGACCCCACGATTTCACTGTGGGTGTCCCGATCAGATCTGCATTTAGACGCCGCAATCAACTGTGATCACGGCATCTAATCAGTTAATGGCAGACATGAAACTGATTATTGATGTCCCGCATTAGCCATGGGTCCTGGCTGCTGATAGCAGCTGGGACAATCCCACTATAATGCACGCTAAGCTCCTGAGCACGCGTCCTGTGCCCTAAAGAGGTTATTCAGTATGTTGGAAAAGTTTTAGATAATTACTTATGCACAAAAATGTTTACAGGGTATCTGTCATGTATGTGACTTTTCATGATAAGCTACTCTGTGAGTATACATGAGGAACAGCACTATTTCTGGCTATTATACAACTTGCATATGGTATTTTTCAACAGATTTCTTCTCTGCTGGCTTTATCTATAATTTGCAGTTCCACCAAAGCGGGTGGGCCAGAGCTCCCTCCTCCCCTCTCTATAGACTTGTATTGCTTGTCTTGCAAACACAGGACAAAGCTGAACTGATTTTTAGATAAGAAGATTTGAGAAAGAAGGAGGGGAGAGGGAAAGAAGCATTTTTGTTTAATAAGATATATTACAATGTTTCTTATATTCCTTTGTACTATTGATCTATGCAAAGTTTCCGCAAATGACAGTGCCTGTTTAAAGGATTTGCATAGAGAACGGTGATAGGCAATTGATCCCAGTGATGGAGCTTCTTCAGAGTTAAAAGATTTATTCCAAGATAAACACCATAAGACAAGTAAGAAAGAACATCCAACGCATTTCAGGTCTGAACTGGACCCTTTCTCAAGTGCGTTCATCACCGTCCTCCTTATGCAGTGTGTATAGCCGAAGCTCTTGAAGCTATCGGGTCTCCCCAGGGCTGCTGACCAATAGCCATTTAACTACATGCTGATTTAGGTGTTGTGCTTGTAATGGCTGGAGGTGGAGAAGTGGATCCGCTGGACCTGTGTGGATGATAGCGTGGGCCGTACCAGGAAGCGGAGTCTAAGGTGCTGCTGGTATTCACCAGAGCCCGCCGCAAAGCGGGATGGACTTGCTGCGGTAGGCGGCACCCAGGTCACTACCTCTGATACGACTTGTCCACACAGGCTGCTGAGGTGTATCGTGGCGCAGGAAGGATGAGACAACTCGTAGTCAGGACCGGCAGAGGTCAGGACAGGCGGCACAGGACAGTGGTCTGGTACGTAACAAGGTGGTCAGAGGGCAGGCGACACCGGAGCAAGGTCAGGTCACAGAGAAAGAAGTCAGGTACACGGCTTAACTAAACACTAGGAACGCTTTCTCTCAGGCTAAGGAGCACAAAGATCCGGCAAGGCAATAGGGGAAGTGCTGACACTTATAAAGTCACCAATTAGCAAAAACTGGCAGTGAGCAGTGGTGAGTTTGTCTGTGTCCCTGCTGCAGTCTGAGATTTAGGACTCCAGCATGAGTCTGAAATCTATAAAAAAAAAAAGGACTGATAGGGAGACCCCTAGTGGTCATTTTTTCAAAGTGAAAAATTAAATAGAAAGAAGAATATTTTTTAATAACATGCTATTGGAAAGTTATTCTGCATACATTAATCTATAATATATCAAAAGTTTTTTTGATGAAAGGTACCCTTTAAAAAAAAGATGAGAGAGGCCTGTAATTTTCATCATAGGTATACCTCAACTATAAGAGACATAATGAGAAAAAAACATCCATAAAATCACATTGTCTGATTTTTAATGAATTTATTTGCAAATTATGGTACAAACAAGCAAGATTTCTGGCTCTCACAGACCTGTAACATCTTCTTTAAGAGTCTCCTCTGTCCTCCACTCGTTACCTGTATTAATGGCACCTGTTTGAACTTGTTATCAGTATAAAAGGCACCTGTTCACAACCTCAAACAGTCACACTCCAAACTCCACTATGGCCAAGACCAAAGAGCTGTCGAAGGACACCAGAAACAAAATTGAAGACCTGCACCAGGCTGGGAAGACTGAATCTGCAATAGGCAAGCAGCTTGGTGTGAAGAAATCAACTGTGGGAGTAATTATTAGAAAATGGAAGACATACAAGGCCACTGATAATCTCCCTTGATCTGGGGCTCCACGCAAGATCTCACCCTGTGGTGTCAAAATGATCACTAGAACGGTGAGCAAAAATCCCAGAACCACACCGGGGAACCCAGTGAATGACCTGCAGAGACCAAAGTAACTAAGGCTGCCATCAGTAACACACTACGCCGACAGGGACTCAAATCATGCAGTGCCAGATGTGTCCCTCTGCTTAAGCCAGTACATGTCCGGGCCCATCTGAAGTTTGCTAGAGAGAATTTGGGTGATCCAGAAGAGTATTGGGAGAATGTCATATGGTCAGATGAAACCAAAGTAGAGCTTTTTGGTAAAAACTCAACTTGTCATGTTTGGAAAAGAAAGAATGCTGAGTTGCATCCAAAGAACACCATACCTACTGTGAAGCATGGGGTGGAAACATCATGCTTTGGGGCTGTTTTTCTGACCAGGATGACTGGTTTGTTGGAAAGAATGAATGGGGCCATGTATCGTGAGATTTTGAGTGAAAACCTCCTTCCATCAGCAAGGGGATTGAAGATGAAACGTGGCTGGGTCTTTCAGCATGACAATGATCCCAAACACACCACCCGGGTAATGAAGGAGTGGCTTCGTAAGAAGCATTTCAAGGTCCTGGAGTGGCCTAGCCAGTCTCCAGATCTCAACCCCATAGAAAACCTTTGGAGGGAGTTGAAAGTCTGCTCTGGAGGAGATCTGCATGGAGGAATGGGCCAAAATACCAGAAACAGTGTGTGAAAACTTTGTGAAGACTCACAGAAAATGTTTGACCTCTGTCATTGCCATCAAAGGGTAAATACCAAAGTATTGAGATTAACTTTTTTTTTCCACCATAATTTGCAAATAAATTCTTCAAAAATCAGATTTTATGGATTATTTTTCTCATTATGTCTCTCATAGTTGAGGTATACCAATGATGAAAATTACAGGCCTCTCTCATCTTTTTAAGTTGGAGAACGTGCACAATTGGTGACTGATTAAATACTTTTTTGCCCCACTGTACATATTCTTCAACAATGCACAAAACAATTGTCCTTTAACCCAGGGCTGTGGAGTCGGAGTTGAGGAGTCGGACGAAATTTTGGGTACCTGGAGTCGGAGTCGGCAAACAATGCACCGACTCAGACTCCTACTAAATTTAGATTGGAATAAAAAAAAAGCAAGCTTAAATGTCCCAATTCACAAAAAGTTATAATTAATGACTTCTCTACTGTAAGAATAAAGACCAATGCATGCAGTGCCTCACGTAACCGCAAAATGAACACGTTAAGTGACCGTGAAGAAGCATGCTTTTCATGTACTTCATTATATGGCACGCAACGCACAATTAGGAGCGGCAATGCTTATACTTTCCATAGTGTTGTATTCTGCTGTTGCAGGGAACCCATGGGTAATCAAGTAAATATGTTTTTTTGCAGGACTAGAGACAATTGTATAAGTGAAGGGAATGGAGGGTCAATAGTTCAAAACTGAAGCTGTAAACCATTGGAAAAACTGCTGCCAATAAGCTAAGGCTATAAAAACTTGTAAACTCCAATTGTTAGCTTAAACTTTAAACATGACTATGGGATTCTACTAGGGAAATCATGTTTTATAATAAATGCCCTTTCCTGGATCCTCCCACTGCCCTATCTTCAGCAGCATATCAGCACACAAAAAGGAGAAGGCAGCAGCTTCTGCCCAACTACCTCTCTCTGCTAGAAGAGCTTAGAAGAACTTGGTGGAACAGCTTCTTGGATTCAACTGTAAGTGTTTATAAATACATTTGTATATTAATACAGATGAGTCGGAGTCTGGGAGTCGGAAGTACAAAAAACTGTGAAGTCGGAGTCGGAACATTTATCTACCGACTCCACAGCCCTGCTTTAACCACTATACTCCTGTATTGCAGTGGTCCAGAGCCTTTTGTAGGTTGTGAGCCATTTCAAATATAATGGATGGTATTGAGGCACACCAGAAGTGAAGTATCCTGATAAATGTATGGCCTAGCAATATGGTTCATTCATGCTACCACAGCCTTTCCACCACTTTTTGTTTCTTCATCCCAGCTCCAGCACCACCACTGCTTTTAGTGTAGTATTTTTCTTGCCTCATGTTTATGTTGTTGACTTCCACACTGGTGTCCTCAGCCTGTGGCTGACACCTCTAGCCTACCTTTAGGATTCCTTTACTGATCTTTATCGCCTGAGCAAAAAGGATCCTATGTTCTAAATTTGTGTACTCTGTTCCTGACCTAGCTAATTTCCTGACTACTCTACTAATCTTCTGTCTCCCCTCCCCTTCTGCCTGTTACCTTGTTTGCCGATCTCTGCCTGGCCTGACCACTGCCTGTCTTTTGTCTGTTCTCATGGTATAGTGCTTGGATGTTATATCACAAACTACTTTGAGCGTATTAACCTGGTGGTTTAACGGGTAAACATCAAGAGGCCTTTTAGACTTCTGTCCTCAGTTTAGCCCTATGCCAAATTCGAACCAACCGAGCGGATTCACTTCTACTGCCAGGTAGGCAGGGGTCAAGTCCTTGGAAAAAAGTGTGGGAACTCACCCAAGATATCCACACAAGGGCTGGTCCTGCAGGACTCCAGCTAATGGGTAGAGTGTTCCTGCTGGGGAAAAAGTGCAGGAACTCAGTTCCCCTGCAGGTAGGCCTAATGTTATATGTTAATCTCCCTTCACATTAACATTTAAACCTTCCCACAATCTCATAGACCAAGAATAGCTCAGAGAGTCACGTAATCAGAGTCATTCCCAGAACTCCGATGGTAGAGGTTCAGTGCAAGTCTATGGGACCTCCAGCATCAGACATGGTATGTACAGATAGTAACAGCTGGAGGGGGCACAAGAGCCAAGGCTCCTAAGTAAGGTTGGCGCCTTTCTTACAAAACAAGACCAGCCATGATAATTTGCATAATTAATTACATGTGAGAGACATCACAGGAAGTGATTAAAGAGATACAATACAGATGCAGGGAAATTTTCATTTTTTCCTCCTCGCCTTTTAAAATCCTTAACTCTTTTAATGTTCCATCTACAGACATATATAAAGCTTGTTCTTTGCAGTACTAATTGTAATTTGTAATGATATCACTCAATTTACCACAAAATGTACAGGGAAGCATCCTTAACCCCCCCCCCCCCCCCAAATGCCCCATTACTGTGCCTTATGTCAGCCTCATAAAACCCCCACAATACTGTGCCTCCTCATCACCCCCCCCCCCCCCCCAACAAACACACACACGCAATACAGTGAAATGGCACAGGGGGAATCAGAGGGGAGATTCAAATGGCACCGGGGGTATCAGAGTGGGGAAATGAAATAGCACAGGGGGGGGATCAGAGGTAGGAGGAGATTGAAATGGTACAGGGGGGATCAGAGGGGGAAGGGGAGTTCAAATGGTCCCGCCTGTGCCATTTTATTCCCCCCCCCCCCCCCCCTCTGATCCCCCTGTGCCATTTTAATTCCATCTCGCCCCCCCACCCCCACCCCGTGCCATTTCAATTCCCCCTCCCCCCTTTGATTCCCCACTGGCGCTGTATTATTACTCACCTGGCCTGTGTCTCCAGCAGACTCAGGTACAGGCATTGTCTGGGTGGGTGGCACTGACTCCCTACGTCATGGGATTCACTTTTCAGTCCCGGCAGCCGCTGCTGGTAACTGATTAAGGGTATGTATACACGTACAGGACATGCAGCTACCATTAACTTTAATTGGTAGCAAAATCACCTGCAGAAAATTTGCAGCAGATCCTATATGTGTGACCTTAAAGTGGCCGCGGCACTGGCTGCCTGTTTAACAGCTCGGGCCACAACCACTTTAGAACAGTGACAACCGGCGACTATCTCTAAAAATACCGCCATATTTTATTTTTATTGTAAAGATTCCGGCAGGCTGTGACAGTAATATACCTATATCACTGGTTGGGAAGGAAATGGTAACGCCATGCTATCCATTTATTCATGTAATTCCAAGTGGAAAAAATGGAGAATGACACAAAACAGAGCTTTACGAGAAAATGCTCCATCATTGTTATTTTATGGGAAATACAAGTATTTACTAAAACAAGCACAAGGGAGAAGTCCTACATGGTTATTCAGAGTTAGGAATGCTTGGCAGACTGGAATTCCCCTAAACAAATTCTCCTTTTGTAAGCATGAGCACCCGAATGGGTGTCTAATACTGTATCTATATGCCAAGGACAGAACTCATCAAGGGGTGGCATTGAAAGATAACAGTTCCTCTGTAAGGTTTGTTTCATATGATTTTTTGCTTTTAGATTAGGAGACTTAGTATACCTTATACATGAGATATCCAGATGAGATACAATCTGGATATCTCATGATGCTATCACAAGGCTTTTTTGTTGTTGTTGTGCTATAAGAAAACAGAACATGTATTATCTCTCAAATGTTTAGATAACAACATACGACAGGGGGTTGGATTTTGACATTTGCTGTCACAAAATATTCAGTAATTATTTAAAGGGTTGCCCATGATTGGAGAAGAAAGTCTGCAGTTTTTTCCAAAACAGTGCCACATCTAGCACCGCAATATCCGACCAGACGCAACCCGTGGCCACTTTTATATTTTAGCAGAATATATTTTGGGTTTCGGTTCTTTATTAGATATAAAGGAAACAGGTTATCTCAATCTGAGTTTTGATTCATTCTCTTTTAAGCCATATTTAAATAAAGGGAGTGCTTTCTCTACATTTGGAGCGGGATGACGAACTACAATGAAAGGTAGTCAGTACCAACCATCATAGATTGCTACAGTCAGAAGGCAGAAAGTGACTGTATAATGGACCGATTAATACGTCTGATATGGTCTGTGTTATTGATCCGCTTTGCACTCATGTCTAGCATCACCCTAGTGGTAAATAAAATAATGGCAATTTTAGAATAATGTTCTGCATTGAGTAAACTTAATTGGCACAGTGCAAAGCTAGAGTATCATTTTCATATAAATAGTATAAAAAGGATCAAGAATGTCAGTATGTTTGGGCTAAACATCGGCTTATTCTAGGAATCACTTAGGACAAACAGTGACACAATGTTCTTGCCACAGATAAGTCAGTGGGCAGATTAGATGGAATTGTTGTTGGTCTTTATCTGTTTAATATGTCTGTGTTTTTTAATGGACCAAAAAAAGAAATTGTCTATACTGCTCTTAAGTGGTTATCTAGTTTAGATAACCCCTTTTTCAGATATCATGTTAGGGAATTCAGTTTTATTGGTGAATGATCCTACATTCTTTAAAGCACTGTCTCAACCCACTGATTTTGGCAGGACTGGCTAACCATCTCATGTGTTTGTTGGCCTGCCAACTCTTTTATTATGTAGGGGAGAAAAAAGACAAATGTGGCGCTAATATAGTGCCGGTTATCCGTGGATAACGGATGGTTAGTAGAGAGATGAGAGCCTGCTCACCTTTAAGTGTTGCGCTAATTTCAGGCGCAACACTGATGTAAGCTTTGAGCAGGTATCTTTCCGCAGGTACGCCGGGAGCAGCTGGCCGTCGGTCCCGTCGGAGACGGTGGATAAGATAATGTAGCAATTGTGGGAGGTAGGAATCCCGGCAGGGGTTTCCCAAACCTTCCCATGGGTGATGACTTTGGCGCTGCAGCGCTACACCGGCGGGGTCAAACAGCAGTCGGAGAGGGTGCAGAGAATAGTGATAGCTTTTTATTGTATAATCATAAAAAGGATCGGCGCTTAGTTGGACAACGCGTTTCGGAGGGGCTCCCTCTTTCGTCAGGTCTGCATGCGGACCAAACGAAGGAGGGAGCCCCTCCAAAACGCGTTGTCCAACTAAGCTCTGATCCTTTTTATGATTATACAATAAAAAGCTATCATATTCTCTGCACCCTCTCCGACTGCTGTTTGACCCCACCGGTGTAGTGCTGCAGCGCCGAAGTCGTCACCCACGGGAAGGTTTAGGAAACCCGTGCCAGGATTTCTACCTCTCACATCTGCTACATATACTCTTTTAATATGGTAGATATTGGGGTTGGGTTGTATGCCTGAGTGTGGCAGTGGGAGAGATAGCTGTTGGGCCACTTTCATCAGAATGGCCTGGCTACAAGAACTGGATGGGAATGCCTCTGTGGATGGGCTAGATCCTCCTGTGACAGACAGCTCATTGGTTTTAATAGGAACTATGTAATACTTCATTTCTTTTTTGGAGCGGCTTACTTTTACCAACCAATCAGATTCTACCTCTCATTACTTGTAGCACATGAAAGTAAAATTGCAGTTTGATTGGTTGCCATGTGCCTCCCCATAGTGGATTTTTGCTTCTACATTGCGCTGTTGATTTATAAAAATTTGAAACTCAATTCCTCTACAGCCTGTGAATGGGATTTATAAAACAAAAGTGGAATTTACCTGCTCAAGTCAAAATCTGCAGCAAATTTACCACCTGTGAATGTACTCTAAGGGTAGGGTCACACGTAAGGGATCCGCAGCGTATTTTTCGTTGCAGATCCGCCGATGACCGACCCTAGAGTAAGCCCTCTGCCTGTCCACTTATAGCAGCACTCCACATGACTGTAGTAAACTGCACACGCATGCGCAGTTTACTCTCCACTCTCTGCCTAGCTCAGGGAGCAGAGGAGCGGCCGCGATGTTTGGGAATAAACTGTGCATACGCGCACAGTTTACTACAGTCGTGCAGCAGAGTGCTGCTACGAGCAAAATCATGGGCACAGGCAAGTGGCTCACTCTAGGGTCGGTCATCGGTGGATTTGCAGTGTAAAATACACTGCGGATCCATTAGGTGTGACCCTACCCTAAGGGCCCGTTCACACTACAAAATCCCCACCTGGTGAATATTGTGAATCCCACACATAACTACATTGACAGCGCACTTCTGCGCCGTTATAGCGATAATCCACAATATTCTATTGCTATTGCATTACATTGATCCTGGTGAATATTGTGGATTATCGCTATGACAGCGCAGATGTGCGCTGTCAATGTAGTTATGTGTTGGATTCTGCTGAAAGAATGAACATGAGTCCGGGATTAGAATTTCCACGGCTGAATTTTCCACTGCAAAAATTCTGCTGTGTGCACAGTGCAGCAGAATCCCACTGAAAACAATGGGAGGCTGCTGCACCGTAGTCTTATGCATCTGTAGTGTGAAAGTTCAGAAACATACACTGTAAAATCTGTGGCTGAATTCTAAGGGCCCATTCACACTGCAGTATTTTCAAGTGTAATCCAACAAGACTCCTATTGATTCAAAGTAATTGGGGCCTGTCAGGACCCGTTGGTGTCCCTTGTGCAACGGACTGTCTAGGTCCGCTGTTTGTCACTGAAACAGACTCTGAGATGGACTGTATTAGTCATGAATCATGGGTGTGCCTAATGGAGCTGGCCTAAAAAGAAGCCAATTTAGTAAAACGTAAAAATATTACATACTCAAAAAATACTCAAAAATGTTGTCATTAAAGTTGTCATTACATTGATGTCCCAGTAGTATCACCAGACGATTGGAAGGCTGCAATGGCCATGGCTTAGAACATTCATTTGCTGTATCCATTGTCTTTAGCCATCCATAAATTTGAGTCCAAGAATTAAAGCAAACACTGAGTTAATATTTAATAAAGCCGGGGTAGATAGGGTTTTGTTCCACAACAAGAATTCTTGGAAAGACTGAACAGAAAGAAGTAGTTTATTTCTGCCAGGCCAAGTTTATATCCCTTCTGCTATGAATGACGTTGAAGCCATTTTTTTTTTCTTTACATTGAAAAATTCCTGGGATCATGTTACTCTATGTAAGTCATTTGAATTAATGGTTAACAAGGTATATGGCACGCCATGAAGGATTGCTTGGTACATATGACAGGTTGCTAGTTTGTTAGTATCCAGCATGAAGGGATGAAGTTTATACATAAGAACTGTATGTACGTCTGCTTGTATATTGCATAATGAACAATTCCAAGCTACCAATCATAGAAGTATTCCTAGGTCCCCATCAACTACTCTTCCTAACTCCACCCACACAATACTTGGGACATTTACAACACTTGTATTCTGTGAATGGGAGTACACATGAAAATTGGTAGCTCGTTTTTTCTTGGTCTGTATTTTCAGTCTAAAAAACAGGCAGTTTTCAAGCAAGTTTTTTCAGACTTTTTGTCTTTTTTCTATTTTTTTTCTACAGCGTATGCTGTTACGCAAACGACCCCAAAAAGCGTGAAAAAAAGTCCCACAAATCGTCCATTTTTTGATCATTGAGTTCTACTGAACACAATGGAAAAAAGGCTGGTAAGTCACATTCCTTATCATTTTATTTCCTAAAATTAAGTACAATGTCCTCTTTTTTGAGTCTTTACCATACAAGAAACATCAATTTTAAATTTTTTATTTTTGTACATTATTTAGACATCCTAAAAAAAGTTTGACTATAGCAGTTGCTATAGAAAAAAACAACAAATAACAAATGTAAAACATAGGAAAAGATTTATTTATTTATTTATTTTTTTTTTTTAAAAGTTGCAAAAACGACTGAAGAAAATAGACCAAATGAACGTTTCTGGATGGACATTCCGTAGGCAGCAGACAACTAGCCTGCAATTAGACCGGAATGTGCTTGTCATCTGCATAAAAGGCAATACATTTCTGAGCAGATTCCACAGAAACAATAAACATAGTTATTCTTTATTTGGAGTCCAGAATTGGGATTTCTGCGGCATTCCGGCACTATGTACATGGTATAACAATGGGAGGCTACATTTTTCGAGCAGAATTTTTTCACTGGATTTCACTGTGTGAATAAGCCCTTAGGGTACATATTAAGGGCTCTTTTACATGTGGGGATTATGTGTAAAAGTGAAAATATACCAAAACAAGCAAAGATTTTTCTTATGTAAACAGTAGCAGCACAATAGACTCCTGCACTCACCGCTAGGATCGCAGTTCTCGGCTCCTACATGGAACGACCAGCAGATGGGACGAACAGCATAAGCATTTTTCTTACTCTTTTTCATTATAGTAGTTGTAAACTTTAGAGAGCTTTTTAAATACCCTATTATGTACTCATTAGGTCATGCAGATGCTTAACAAGTCTTTTCTATGTGTCTAGCTTCTGTATTTGGCTCACAAATCCCTCTGTTCTGCTTCTCACTCATTATGACATCCAATGCTCAAGAAGGGGAGCGTCGGAGGCAAGTACGGAGCCCGCCCTCACTCACCATGCATTCACTTCCTCCCTGAGTCTGCTGTGCTGGGTCTACTCATCCAATCACTGCAGGCTGCTCTGTAACCCCCCCCCCCCCTCTATGTTTTGAGACAGGAGTCTGACAGAGACAGCACTTTCTGCCCTCACTTTCTGGACCTTTCTGTGCTCGGGACAAAGATGATGTTGCGGCAGTATTATGTTCTGGATGGTATGAGGACCCCTAGTGGACTTTTTTTTAATAAGCCATGATTTCTATAAATAGGAAATAAAAATGTTTATGAAGTATATTAGAAAGGTAATTGTTTTGCCAAGTTTTACAACATATAAAAAGTTTGTAATTTTGACAGTGCCCATTTAAAGCATTACTGACACATCATAAGTTTAGATCACTCTGGGCCTCAGTATACAGGATCTAAGACCTGCTGCCATTGCGAGTAACAACTAAATGAACTGTGCCGCAGCACGCTTCTCACTCCCCAGCTGTCACTCAAACCCCATAAACTCTAACCAAAAAATGAGCAGCTGGCAGGGGGAATAAAAAGTACTGCCATGGACTTCACAGTAATAACTCAGGAGACCCAGTGCAATCCAGCCTTTTGAAATGTACGTTTTTCCAAATAACCATGACGGTTTACGGAATATGAACCACTTTATGGACCACGTGGGTTCATTTACAGCTCATCATAAGAACATTTTCCTGTTTTCAGTGATTAGTCAACAAGTGATTATACACAACTCGCATCAAAGAATGATAACAATATTACCAGCAACAAAGTACCCCAGTGACATAAACTCTAACCAGTATAATGAAGAGAATGAGTTGTATAATAAGCTCTGAACAGTAAGCACAGTGATCTACATGTGACTTACATCTGTAGCTGTGACGTTAAGTGAAGTAACTACATATTTGACTAATACTTTTTTGAAAGATTGCCAGAACCGATGCTGCATGCCTAACGATACAGTTCAAACATATTGCCAATAGGTGGTGCTGTGGTACAGAAACCTTACCCATTCTGAAAACTATTAAAGCTGCCTTCCTGGAAACAAGGCAATGTACAGGGCTTTCTTCATTGTAGTACTGCTGGGGATGTGCTCTGATAACTTGGACCTGAAAGTGTTTTTTCTTTTATAAAGAGGCTTTAATTTGTCCTATTAAACCTGAATGACACAATTTTGTTTCTAACTCCACCAAAAAGAAAAAAATATATAATAATAATAATTTAAGAAAATTAAGTGTGACTTTGGTTAATCCTAATTTCCTACTGTTGGTCACACTCAAAAGGGTCAAAGTAGCAAAGAAGCTGAGATATGAGGGTCTGATGAGGGGGCCTGGGGTGTGCAGCCCTAATCTCCCTTACACTCCTGTGTACCTGCCCTCATAAAAGTGGCCCCACCTGGACTATCCCTTCCATACGTAGAGCACAGGGAACCTAGCCTAAAAGCCCTATTACACAGGGTGATTATCCACCAAACAGGTGGACATTGCTCCTGTGTAATAGGGCCGAAGATCAACCAGCGACCGATCAAATGCAAATGTGTTGCTTTCACCATCGTTCATTGGTCATGGATCTCCCTGTGTTATACAAGAGCTGATTATGGGTAAGGGCTGCATAAACGATCCAGCCCGGCTACATGACCAGTCAGGCCTTCTGAAGGCTCTGTAAATGAGAAGCAGTCAGTGAGATTGGCACTCAGGCCTTCTAATATAGCCCTAAGAAGAGGGAAAAGTGCTCCAGCTATCCAGTTGGGTACCTGGTGGCAGAATTAGCAGATAGAGGATGACGGGAGTAACAATTGGAAGTTCAGAGCCAGCAGGTCACAGAATTGGTAAAGGGAGGGTATGTATTGGCTAACTGGGTGGCGTGTGTAGTGTCATAACAGGGTGCTGTGACTGAATTAGAGTTTGTGACGCCAGAGTATTGTTAACCTCCACACTCCAAAGATAAAAGCTTCTTGGGCCAAGCACTGAGGCAATAAAGACCACAGATGCAGGGTAACGGAAAATACTTCAACTTTACTTTTAAGAACTTGATGGTGAAACTGGAACAGTTCAATAGTTAATGCAATGTTCGCTGAAGGATGCTTTAGGAATCACAGTTGCTTCTTTGTACTATGGGACTTATAGTCCTCCTTGACTAACTTCTTGCTTGACTGAAGTATACTTTAGACTAGTCTGAACTTGTCTGGACAGACTGAACTGACTGTGTCTTGGCTTAGTTCCCTGAATAAGACTTTGGAGCTAACAAACACTGACTCTGCTCTTCACTTACTAATCCTGTGTTAGGACTTCCAGCCATACTCGACCTAATGGGACCTGAGTTGCCTGAGGCATTCTCTCTCATGTAATCCTACTTGAATTGGACAGTGCAAGGTCTGATCGGTGGGATCCAGTGAAAGGGTGTTGTTGCTCAGGAACAGATTGATGCAGCAACTGGGTATCCTAGGCCTGTCCCCATTTGGTGAGGTACAGTTCCATAGCAGAGGTCTAAAGGTGACCTCCACTCTCTCTCCTCTCACTCCCTGAACTAACTAGCTCCTCCCCGTCTAGCCAGATTTGGGAGGGCATGGCAGAAGCCCTGATTGGCTGAAGCTGTCATGTGATCTCCTAAGCATCCTCCTGCACAGACAAGTTAACTCTTAAAGACACAATGAGAGCATAAAAGTGCATTTAAAGGGGTACTTTGGTGGAAAACATTTTTTTTAAATCAACTGGTGCCAAAAAAAAGTTAAACAGATTTGTAAATTACTTATGTTAAAAAATCTTATCCTTCCAGCACTTATTAGCTGCTGAATACTACAGAGGACATTTTTTTCTTTTTACATTTCATTTCTGTCATGACCACAGTGCTCTCTGCTGACACCTCTGTCCATTTTAGCAACTGTTCAGAGCTGCATATGCATATGGGGATTTTCTCCTGCCCTGACATGGACAGAGGTGTCAGCAGAGAGCACTGTGGACGGACCAAAAAAAAATCCAAAAAGACAAGGATTTCCTCTGTAGTATGCAGCTGCTAATAAGTACTGGAATGATTAAGATTTTTTATTAAAAGTAACTTACAAATCTGTTTAACTTTCTGGCACCAGTTGAGTTAAAAAAAGGTTTTCCACCGGAGTACCCCTTTAACAATAAATATCACATCACAATAAATTATACTATATTATACATAAAAACCTGAGTAATGGGCCCGGAGCAGACACGTTAGGTGACATCCACCAAAGTAGACATGTGTGTTCTGCACCGGGACACCACAGGTACACCAAGGTCCAAATTAGATAACAGAGAAGGATTATCCAGGAAACAAAGCAGTTCACACAGAATTATTCAGAAAAATTCTGTCCAAATGCTGTCCAGGCATGCTAGAAGTTGTAGTTTTCCTAATCCAGTGCTGGTAAACACTGGGTTAGGAAAACAAAATAAACTGTGACCACAGATATTTAAGCTGAGGTATATAACAGAGGCTTACCTTTTGGGTAAGGGTAAATGAGACATAATTGCTCCTCCCTGCATAGTGCACTATGTCCATTGGACAATTACTGACTACACGCTCCCATAGTCAATCAGTTGTTTACTGGCGGCCTTTTTTTCTATCTAGGCACTTGTTACAGCTGAAATCCAACATTCACTTTGCTACAGTTTTAAGTGCAGTTATTAATGCAGTTGTTTTACACTAAATCTAGGAGTGGATTGAAAAGAAATGAGAAATATATATAACTAGCAGAGTACCCGGCATTGCCTGCTCATCCTACCTAAACCTTGTGGCAGAGTAAAAGCAACAATAATGCTCCTGTCCTCATATCCTGTCTTCATATCCCACCCTCATATCCTGTCCTCCTACCTCGTCCTCATATCCCGTCCTCATATCCATACCTCATATCCATACCTCATATCCAGTCCTCATATCCATACCTCATATCCAGTCCTCATATCCTGTCCTCAAATCCATACCTCATATCCAGTCCTCATATCCATACCTCATATCCATACCTCATATCCAGTCCTCATATCCATACCTCATATCCAGTCCTCATATCCTGTCCTCATATCCATACCTCATATCCAGTCCTCATATCCAGTCCTCATATCCAGTTCTCATATCCATACCTCATATCCAGTCCTCATAGCCATACCTCATATCCTGTCCTCATATCCATACCTCATATCCAGTCCTCATATCCATACCTCATATCCAGTCCTCATATCCATACCTCATATCCAGTCCTCATATCCATACCTCATATCCATACCTCATATCCATACCTCATATCCAGTCCTCATATTCTGTCCTCATATCCCGTCCTCATATCCATACCTCATATCCTGTCCTCATATCCATACCTCATATCCATACCTCATATCCAGTCCTCATATCCATACCTCATATCCAGTCCTCATATCCATACCTCATATCCATACCTCATATCCATACCTCATATCCAGTCCTCATATTCTGTCCTCATATCCCGTCCTCATATCCATACCTCATATCCTGTCCTCATATCCCGTCCTCATATCCCGTCCTCATATCCATACCTCATATCCAGTCCTCATATCCATACCTCATATCCAGTCCTCATATCCATACCTCATATCCATACCTCATATCCAGTCCTCATATCCATACCTCCTATCCCGTCCTCATATCCATACCTCATATCCCGTCCTCATATCCTGTCCTCATATCCTGTCCTCATATCCATACCTCATATCCTGTCCTCATATCCATACCTCATATCCTGTCCTCATATCCATACCTCATATCCAGTCCTCATATCCATACCTCATATCCTGTCCTCATATCCATACCTCATATCCAGTCCTCATATCCATACCTCATATCCAGTCCTCATATCCTGTCCTCATATCCATACCTCATATCCCGTCCTCATATCCTGTCCTCATATCCATACCTCATATCCTGTCCTCATATCCCGGCCTCATATCCTGTCCTCATATCCATACCTCATATCCTGTCCTCATATCCATACCTCATATCCTGTCCTCATATCCATACCTCATATCCAGTCCTCATATCCATACCTCATATCCTGTCCTCATATCCATACCTCATATCCAGTCCTCATATCCATACCTCATATCCAGTCCCCATATCCCGTCCTCAGGATAGGGCTAAGCTGTGATGAAGAGATTTTAGGCCAAAAATAGAAGGGGGTGTGGCTTTGTAGAAGGGGTCTGGCTTGCAAGCTGAACCGGTACATTCACCCCTAGATGCTGAACTTTACCTCCTTGAAGGGTTTTTTGAGCCATAAGTAGAATTAGATCATCAAGAAGTAGACGTCATTCCTTTATATTTCTCATTACTCTTGAATCCACTTCTGGCCTTGGCTCAAAAAGTAAATGACAAAGTTCCCCAAAAACTGCAGCTTTTTCCAAAAATATGCTGTGTGTGAAAACATGATACATCCCCTATGTACATTTATTTTTTACTACATTATATCTACTGTCACTAGTGTTGAGCGGCATAGGCCATATTCGAATTCGCGAATATTCGCGAATATATGGACGAATATTCGTCATATATTCGCGAATAATCGCATATTCGAATATTCTCATTTTATTTCCGCATATGCGTAAATTCGCGTATGCGAAAATTAACATATGTGAATATTAGCATATGCAAAATTAGCATACGTAAAAATTCGCATATGCGAAAATTAGCATATGCAAATTTGCGCATATGCGAATTTTCGCACGCCAGTCTCACACAGTAGTATTACAGCCTTCTTTACACCACACAAGCTGGAAGCAGAGAGGGGTGATCACTGTGATGTGTACTGTGAAAAAAAACCAAAAAAACCAAAAACGAATATTCGTAATTACGAATATATAGCGCTATATTGGCGAAATTCGCGAATTCGCGAATATGCGATATTCGCGAATAATATTCGAATTGCGAATATTCGTGAGCAACACTAGTCACTACATAGTAATACGTAAATATATGCTAAATAGAAAAAGTTCCTGAACACCTAGTGGGCAGCTAGTTGGGCATGATAGCCTAATGGACATGGCACCAGTTTATGGCAGATCCAGTTGATTGGCTCGTGGAAGGGCTATGCCTAAGAGGCTGGTAAGCCAAACTTTCCGTGCTCCAACTCTGACTCCAGATTGGACTTCTAATTTATAAATAGCTCCTGTGTTATAATAAGAAGAATTTACATCAGGCTTTTCATCACTTGTGAAAGTAAATACTCAAGTTATGCATTTAATACATTTATTATACAATTTAAATACGGTAATGTAAATTTTTTTATATCCCATCTAAAACTCAATCTGATTTTATCGCCCTGGTGCACAGTGTGTTGACAAAAAAAAATGTGACACAAGGCCTACCTAATAAAAATGGAGAAAAGACCATAGCCTAGTGCGACATCCCAGACACAAAAAGCACAGTTGACAGTAAGCGTATATGAAACATGCATATCACCCTATTAAAGGGTAGTAAGTGGGAAGCTGCTAGGCCGCTGAAACCACTGCCTGTTAGGCATGATAGATAATCGGGATAAAAAAAATTACAGTGGTCCCTCAACATACGATGGTAATCCGTTCCAAATGGACCATCGTTTGTTGAAACCATCGTATGTTGAGGGATCCGTGCAATGTAAAGTATAGGAAAGTGGCGTGTTCCCGCCACTCCGGACCGTCACCGCTCATCACCGCTGCCCTGGATGTCGCCCTCCATCGCTGTCGCCGCATCCCCGGGGTGTCCCCAACGCTCCGGGAAGGTCTCTGCTGCCTGGGAACGTCGCTCTCCGTCGCCGCCATCACGTCGCTATGCACACCGCTCCTATTGGATGATGGGACGGCGTGCGCGGCGACGTGATGACGAAGATGGAGAGCGCCGGCAATGTAGGGGATCCCGAGGAGTTGGCTACGGAGCCCCGAGGACAGGTAAGTGATCGTCAGCGGACCACACGGGGCGCCGTAAACGGCTATCCGGTGGCAGCTGAAGCAGTCTGCGCTGCCGGATAGCCCTTTATGCGATGGCCCCCACATACAAAAGCATTGTATGTTGAAATGATCGTATGTCGGGGCCATCGTAGGTCGGGGGGGTCACTATACTCTGTTATAGGCGCTGCAACCCAGGAATCACACAGATGAGTGAAGTCATGAAACTCAGAAGGACTTCAGTAGAGACTGATAACGCCTTTCGTGGTTAACCCCTTCATCAGATCAGTGTCAGTATCATACTGATCTGATGAAGGGAAATACATATCATTCTCAGTCTAACTAACAATGTTGGTGAATCCGCTTTGTTGCTTTGGATTTGGCATACGGCTATGCTGGGGAGCAAAGTCTAAGGGGCTTCCAGGTTTTCACCCGTCAACCCTTGTACAGGGATTTGCTGAAGGCAAAAAATGCAATGATAGGAGTAGATAAAAGACATTTTTGTATCATCACAGATAACAGGCAATAGGTCAGAGCAGGCAACAACAAAAAGCATTTTCAGGAATCACTAATGAAGTTTACTGTTACGGTCTACTTGGACTACGAAACCTTATTGCTTAGGTAGGTGGCCGATCCAAAGTTTTCCTTTAAACAGAATAGGAAGAAGTGAGTGGACAGGAGCAGAAATGTGACAAGAAAGAAATCTCACTGTGCTGTTCCTCGGTAAACCATCTGGCCTGCTACATATTTCTTTACATTCAAACATTGTGGTCAAGACTAGTGGAGTCCGTTGGGTTCCAAAGAGATGTATGTCCGATTGGTGCATGCAGAGCTTTTTGTCCAACCAAAAACTGCAGATTCTATGTCGGTGACTCCTAACTTGCTTACGCTTTTTATGTCTGCAGAAAGTAAACTTGGCCTCTGATAATAATTCCTTTTCTTTGGCATCTGTTTTACTTTAGCTAAAAATAAGCTTAGATAATTTACTCTACACTAATTCTCTTGTCTTTATTACATAAATATATTAACGGTGAAGTCCAGTCTTTATGGTGATGGCATGAAGCCCTGTACACACACCAATCTGATTGTTTCTGCTTATTATCAGATGCAATGTATCTCATTTATGCTAGTGCTTGTATTTAGATTTATTCATGCATTTCAATATAGAATCATTTTTAGGGTAGGGTCACACTTTGTGTATACGCAGAGCAGGCCCGCCTTCAAACCTCACTGCACACACAGGGCTACTGCAGGTAGGTCTTTGTGTCTGCTTATAAGACAATACACAGTGGATTTCCCATTACGCAGTAGATTTTGTGCAGCATGAAATATGCTGCATATATGCAATATGTGTCATGTATGCAAAGGATTGTCTGTCCCCCCCATAACTCATGTCGGTGACCTGCCTTGGCTTGTGATTGGCTGAGTGAGCTCTTCCTACATCTTCCAAAAGCAAGATATACTGGGCACCATCATGACATATGCAGTGGAGGATCTGGGCAGGTGAGGTTTTATTTTCCTTACAATAAACTAATCATAGGCTGTTTTGCTGCTGGGACCCCCAGTAAGAGACTATAGTCTGTGGGGTATCCTGGCAGTAAAGTGGACCTATCAACAGCCTTTGTTAATATATAAATGAGACTCAAGAGTCCACAGGGTGATCCACTGCATTGCAAAAAAACCAAGGTTACACCTACCATCCCTAGTAAGTAAGAGGAGATGAATTGGCTAACCCATAGCTGAGCTGCTTGCCTGAAGCACACACATGGACTTCCTTTCCCCTACTTCTCTCGCCAATCATTTCCTTCAATCTCTTTTGCTCATTTATTACACCCTGACTGCTCAGAGACAGTATATACAGCTAGCACAGCATATAGCAATATCCAGAACAAGGGAGCATCACTTACTGGGTGCATTAACCTCTTCAGGACACAGGGCGTATGCATACGCCCTGCATCCTGAGTCCTTAAGGACGTAGGAAGTACAGGTACGCCCGTGGGAATTTCAGTCCCTGACGCTAGCTGGTCGGGGACCGGACCGGGATGCCTGCTGAAATGATTCAGCAGGAATCCTTGCACATCGCCGAGGGGGGTCCTGAGACCCCCCCATGTCTGCGATTGCTGCAAATGGCCGGTCAATTCAGACTGGCGATCTGCGGCGATTCCGGGTCATACGGGTCTCCGGTGACCCGGAAAATAAGGGGGATCGGCGTGAGGTGGCAGGGGTGCCAGCCCTCCAATCCCTGCTATTGGTCGGTCAGAAGTGACCGACCAATAGCAGATCGGGGGCGGGGGGGGGGGGTTAAAGTTCGGTTCCCCCTGTTCTGCCCACCCACGGGAGTCAGGGCCGAACGGGGAACTGTGGTGTGACCGGCGGCGGAGGTGGAGGTTCTTTACCGGCGGTGGCGTGCGATGATCCTGCTGACTACGGAAGCCGGTGAGTTGTTGCCTAGCAACATCTGGAGGGCCAAAGTTTGGAGATCACTGTGCGGTGGTTTCTAAACCGTGGCCCTCTACATCTTGCAAAACTACAACTTCCAGGATGCACGAACAGCAAATGGCTGTCTCACCATGCTAGGAGTTGTAGTTGTGTACCTCCAGCTGTTATATAATTACATCTCCATCTGGAGGCACTGGTTGAAAAATACTGAGTTAAGTAACAGAACCTAACTGAAGGTTTTTCAACCTGTGTCACTCCAGCTGTTGCAAAAGTACAACTCCCAGCATGCACGGTCTGTCAGTGCATGCTGGGAGTTGTAGTTTTGCTACAGCTGGAGGTTTACTCCTAGCGGGAAACTCACGTAAACCGGAAAAAAACTGCATTTTAGTGAAAAAAATGTTTTTCATTTACACATCCGACTTTAATCAAAAGTCGTCAAACACCTGTGGGGTGTTAAGGCTAACTGGACCCCTTGTTATGTTCCTTGAGGGGTGTAGTTTCCAAAATAGTATGCCATGTGTTTTTTGCTGTTCTGGCACTATAAGGGCTTCCTAAATGTGACATGCCCCCCAAAAAACATTTCAGCAAAATTTGGTTTTCAAAGGCCAAATGTGACTCCTTCTCTTCTGAGCATTGTTTCAGAAAAACTCACTTTCCAAATTCCCATTGTCGCTCCTTCCCTTCTGAACCCTCTAGTGCAACCACAAAGCAATTGACATACACATATGAGATATTTCCTTACTCAAGAGAAATAGGGTTACAAATTTTAGGGTGATTTCTCTCCTTTTACCCCTTGTAAAAATTCAAAAACTGGGTCTACAAGAACATGCGAGTGTAAAAAATGAACATTTTGAATTTTCTCCTTCACTTTGCTGCTATTCCTGTGAAATACCTAAAGGGTTAACACACTTAATGTCATTTTGAATATGTTGAGGGGTGCCATTTTTATAATGGGGTCATGTATGGGGTATTTCTAATATGAAGGCCCCTTAAATCTCCTTCATAACCAAACCGGTCCCTGAAAAATTCAGATTTAGAAAATTTGGTGAAAAATTGGAAAATTGCTCCTGAACTTTGAAGCCCTCTGATGTCTTCCAAAAGTAAAAACATGTCAACTTTATGATGCCAACATAAAGTAGACATAATGTATATGTGAATCAATATATCATTTATTTGGGATGTCCATTTTCCTTACAAGCAGAGAGCCTCAAAGTAAAAAAAAGTGCAACATTTTCAAAATTTTTATAAAATGATAGAAATTAAGCAAGTGTCGTCGAAAGTTTACCACTAACATAAAGTAGAATATGTCACGAAAAAACAATCTTGGAATCAGAATGAAAAGTAAAAGCATCCCAGAGTTATTAATGTTTAAAATGACAGTGGTCAGATGTGCAAAAAAGGGCTGCGTCCTTAAGGTGAAAATGAGCTGGGTCCTTAACCCCTTAAGGACACATGACGTACTGGAACGTCATGTGTCCACTCCCGATCTATAACGCGGGGCCACGGCGTGGCCCCGCGTCATAGCGGTTCGGGCCCGGCCTCTAACAACGGCCGGGACCCGTGGCTAATAGCGCGCGGCATTGATCGCTGTGCCGCGCGCTATTAACCCTTTAGACGCGGCGTTCAAAGTTGAACGCCGCGTCTAAAGTGAAACCGAAAGCATGCCGGCTAGCTCAGTGGGCTGTTCGGGATAGCCGCGGTGAAATCGCGGCATCCCGAACAGCTGACAGGACAGCGGGAGGGCCCCTACCTGCCTCCTCGCTGTCCGATCGCCGAATGACTGCTCAGTGCCTGAGATCCAGGCATGAGCAGTCATGCGGCAGAATCATCGATCACTGGTTTCTTATGAGAAACCAGTGATCAATGTAAAAGATCAGTGTGTGCAGTGTTATAGGTCCCTATGGGACCTATAACACTGCAAAAAAAAAGTGCAAAAAAAAAGTGAATAAACATCATTTAACCCCTTCCCTATTAAAAGTTTGAATCACCCCCCTTTTCCCATAAAAGAAAAAACACAGTGTAAATAAAAATAAAAATAAACATAAATGGTATCGCCGCGTGCGGAAATGTCCGAATTATAAAAATATATCGTTAATTAAACCGCACGGTCAATGGCGTGCGCGCAAAAAAATTCCAAAGTCCAAAATAGTGCATTTTTGGTCACTTTTTATATCATGAAAAAATGAATAAAAAGCGATCAATAAGTCCTATCAATGCAAAAATGGTACCGTTAAAAACTTCAGATCACGGCGCAAAAAATGAGCCCTCATACCGCCCCATACACGGAAAAATAAAAAAGTTATAGGGGTCAGAAGATGACAATTTTAAACGTATTAATTTTCCTGCATGTAGTTATGATTTTTTCCAGAAGTCCGACAAAATCAAAGCTATATAAGTAGGGTATCATTTTAATCGTATGGACCTACAGAATACATATCAGGTGTCATTTTTACCGAAAAATGTACTACGTAGAAACGGAAGCCCCCAAAAGTTACAAAACAGCGTTTTTTTTTAAATTTTGTCGCACAATGATTTTTTTTCCCGCTTCACCATAGATTTTTGGGCAAAATGACTGACGTCATTACAAAGTAGAATTGGTGGCGCAAAAAATAAGCCATCATATGGATTTTTAGGTGTAAATTTGAAAGAGTTATGATTTTTTAAAGGCAAGGAGCAAAAAACGAAAATGCAAAAACGGAAAAACCTCCGGTCCTTAAGGGGTTAAAGGGGTACTCCGGTGGAAAACTTTTTTTAAAATCAACTGGTGCCAGAAAGTAAAACAGATTTGTAAATTACTTCTATTAAAAAATCTTAATCCTTCCAGTACTTATTAGCTGCTGAATACTACAGAGGAAATTATTTTCTTTTTGGAACACAGAGCTGTCTGCTGACATCACGAGCACAGTGCTCTCTGCTGACATCTCTGTCCATTTTAGGAACTGTCCAGAGCAGCATATGTTTTCTATGGGGATTTTCTCCTACTCTGGACAGTTCTTAAAATGGACAGAGGTGTCAGCAGAGAGTACTGTGGCCGTGATGTCAGCAGAGAGTTCTGTGTTCCAAAAAGAAAATAATTTCCTCTGTAGTATTCAGCAGCTAAAAAGTACTGGAAGGATTAAGATTTTTTAATAGAAGTAATTTACAAATCTGTTTAACTTTCTGGAACCAGTTGATTAAAAAAAAAAAAAAAAAAAAAGTTTTCCACCAGAGTACCCCTTTAACCCCTTAAGGACTTTTGGCCTTAAGGACTCAGACAATTTAATTTTTACGTTTTCATTTTTTCCTCCTCGCCTTCTAAAAATCATAACTCTTTTATATTTTCATCCACAGACTAGTATGAGGGCTTATTTTTTGCGTGACCAGTTGTCCTTTGTAATGACATCACTCATTATATCATAAAATGTATGGCGCAACCAAAAAACACTATTTTTGTGGGGAAATTAAAACGAAAAACGCAATTTTGCTAATTTTGGAAGGTTTTGTTTTCACGCCGTACAATTTCTGGTAAAAATTACATGTGTTCTTTATTCTGAGGGTCAATACGATTAAAATGATACCCATTATTATATACTTTTATATTATTGTTGCGCTTAAAAAAAAATCACAAACTTTTTAACCAAATTAGTACGTTTATAATCCCTTTATTTTGATGACCTATAACTTTTTTATTTTTCAGTATAAGCGGCGGTATGGGGGCTCATTTTATGCGCCATGATCTGTACTTTTTTTTGATACCACATTTGTATATAAAAAACTTTTAATACATTTTTTATAATTTTTTTTTTAATAAAATGTATTAAAAAAGTAGGAATTTTGGACTTTTTAAAATTTTTTTCGTTCACGCCGTTCACCGTACGGGATCATTTAACATTTTATTTTAATAGTTCGGACATTTACGCATGCGGCGATACCAAATATGTCTATAAAAAATGTTTTTTACGCTTTTTGGGGGTAAAATAGGAAAAAACGGACGTTTTACTTTTTTATTGGGGGAGGGGATTTTTCACTTTTTTTTTACTTTTACTTTTACATTTTTTTACATTTTTTTTTACACTTGAATAGTCCCCATAGGGGACTATTCATAGCAATACCATGATTGCTAATACTGATCTGTTCTATGTATAGGACATAGAACAGATCAGTATTATCGGTCATCTCCTGCTCTGGTCTGCTCGATCACAGACCAGAGCAGGAGACGCCGGGAGCCGCACGGAGGAAGGAGAGGGGACCTCCGTGCGGCGTTATGAATGATCGGATCCCCGCAGCAGCGCTGCGGGCGATCCGATCGTTCATTTTAATCGCTAACTCCCGCAGATGCCGGGATCTGTATTGATCCCGGCACCTGAGGGGTTAATGGCGGACGCCCGCGAGATCGCGGGCGTCGGCCATTGCCGGCGGGTCCCTGGCTGCGATTAGCAGCCGGGATCAGCCGCGCATGACACGGGCATCGCTCCGATGCCCGCGGTTATGCTTAGGACGTAAATGTACGTCCTGGTGCGTTAAGTACCACCTCACCAGGACGTACATTTACGTCCTGCGTCCTTAAGGGGTTAACCTCTTAAGGACCCAGGACGTATGGGTACGTCCTGGGTCCGATCCTGCGATATAACGCGGGGTCACACGGTGACCCCGCATCATATCGCGGCAGGCCCGGCATCATAGTGAAGCCGGGACCCTTTTCTAATAGCGTGCGGCACCGCGATCAGTGCCGCGCGCTATTAGAGAAGGGTCCCGGCTTCACTATGACGCGATATGATGCTTGCTATTAACCCTTTAGCCGCGCGCTCAAAGCTGAGCCGCGCGGCTAAAAACTAAAGTGAAAGTTGCCGGTTAGCTTAGGGAGCTGTTCGGGATCGCCGCGGTATATACCCCGGCATCCCGAACAGCTGTAGCACAGGAGGAGGTCTTCTTACCTTCTCCTGCGCTGTCCGATCGCCGAATGAATGCTTCAAACCTGAGATCCAGGCTTGAGCATTCAATCGCCGAAAACACTGATTGATCCATTCGTATGGAGATGCATCAATCAGTGTAAAAGATCAGTTAATGCAATGTTATAGCCCCCTATAGGAGCTATAATATTGCATAAGAAAAGTGTAAAAAAAAATCATTAACCCTTTCAATTATCCCTTCCCCTAATAAAAGTTTGAATCAGCCGGCATTTCCAAGAATAAAAAAAACATAGTGTAAATAAAAATAAACATATGTGGTATCACCGCGTGCGGAAATGTCCGAATTATAAAAATATACTGCTTTTTAAACCGCACGTTCAATGGCGTACACGCAAAAAAATTCCAAAGTCCAAAATAGCGCATTTTAAGTGAATAAAAAGTGATCAAAAAGTCTGATCAGAACAAAAATGGTACCGCTAAAAACTTCAGATCACGGCGCAAAAAATAAGCCCTCATAGCGCCCTGAACACAGAAAAATAAAAAAGTTATAGGGGTCAGAAGATGACCATTTTAAACGTATTGTCACAGCGAGCGCTCCGGTCCTCTCATCCGTACCGGAGAGTCCGCCTCCTCGACCTCCCTTCTCGGGATCCCGGGACCTCCCGGTCAGAAGCACGGACTGAGAGCACCGGTCCCCTTCTGTCTGGGACGCGGCTGCCGTGGCGGCTGGTCCCCGCTCACGCGCCGTGTCCCCATCTACCTTACCTTGTTCCCCACTCCCTGCGTCGTCTGTCTCTGCCTCCCGGCGCACGCGGCCCCCGCTCTCTATGGCATGCGCGCCAGCTTCTGTAAATTTAAAGGGCCAGCGCACCATTGATTGGCGCGCTGGTTCATGACCTCAGGTTCCCTTCCCAATAAAAGCTACCTGCCCCTTCCTGCCTTGCCGGATCTTTGTGCCCTTGTGTCTCTGAGGAAGCGTTCCCTGTAGCCTGTATTTCCATGCCTGTTGCCGAACCCGTTGCTACCGTCTACTCGCCTGTGAACCCTTACCGCCTGCCCTGACCTCTGCTACGTCCGACTACGCTTTTACCTGCTCCCTGTGTACTTCGCCATATCAGCTGCCAGAGAGTTCGAGCCGCTATCGGGGGAACAACATGGGGGCTACCAGCCGCAGCAAGTCCATCCCGCTTTGCGGCGGGCCCTGGACTACCAGTAGTCCCTTAGACTCCGTTCCCCTGCTACGGCCCGTGCCATCGCCTCTCTGGTTTAGAGGATCCACCACCAGTCCTGCCGGTTCGTGACACGTATAAATTTTCCTGCATGTATTCATGATTTTTTTCTGAAGTGATACAAAATCAAACCTATATAAGTAGGGTATCATTTTAACCGTATGGACCTACAGAATAAAGATAAGGTGTCATTTTTGCCTACAAATGTACTGCGTAAAAACGGAAGCCACATTGATTTTTTTTCCCGTTTCACGGTTGATTTTTGGGTAAAATGACTAATGTCATTACAAAGCTTATTTTTACGGAAAAAATAAGCCATCATATAGAATTTTAGGTGAAAATTTTAAAGAGTTATGATTTTTTAAAGTTAAGGAGGAAAAATTTAAAATGAAAAAACGGAAAAAGCCCGGGTCCTTAAGGGGTTAAAACTTCTGGATTTTCTTCCATTATATAAATGGACATACAGTGAAAGTATTCAAAACAGAATGACAATCGATCCACCCTACATGTGCTTCACTTGAACCTCATAGCGCATGTAGTATGAAATGATTGTTACTGCGCCATTTCTTTCCCGATTTTCGATGGAGTGTAGTCACATACGTCTACACCTATTATGAACCAATGTAAATAATCTGTTCTTTGTTGTCATTTAGTCCCAGTAATCTGTGGAGACATAGGAGGAAAATAATCATCTCCAGTATAAGGCATTCCGACCTGGCACCCTCTTCATAGTTCTTAATGTATCAGGCGTTTCTATTATTAGCAGCGATTGTAAATAGGAATGAGTTATTATGTATAAAACTTCGCTTCACTGTTTTCAAGGAGAAAATAAACTGTTTATAGCTGAGCATTTTAGCTTGTTCTATGATGCCTTTCTATTTTCAGACCAAGTCTATATTTACTTTACTTTATATTTAGAATTTTGAAAAAATCAGATCGCCTTTTGTACCATTTAACTTTTCAGAAATACCCCTTATTCTGTTCTCTAGGGAAATCTGGGCAATTCTACCGTGAGGCATAACTTGAAGCTCCGAAACCCCAATGTAAGATCTGGTCTGTAAGATCTGTTGATCAGTGAAGTTGGATTTTAGGGTCATTATTGGGTACTAAAGTAGATTTATGCTAAATGACAGATCTTCATTTCATGAATTGAAGACTAGGCCTCAGATCACACCAGAGGTCAATTGGTCGTTGTGGTCCAATTGTCACTTTATCTACGGCATTGTCATCTAAGACAATAACCTTCACAGAACAACCTTGAGCAAAGTCATTCAGAAAACAGCCATCTGAAATCCCCAATGTGTGTTCAGCTTAAAGGGGTACTCCGGTGAAAACCTTTTTTCTTTTAAATCAACTGGTGGCAGAAAGTTAAACATATTTGTAAATGACTTCTATTAAAAAATCTTAATCACTCCAGTACTTATTAGCTGCTGAATGCTACAGAGGAAATTACTTTCTTTTTGGAACACTGATGACATCACGAGCACAGTGCTCTCTGCTGACATCTCTGTCCATTTTAGCAACCATGCATAGCAGATGTATGCTAAGGGCAGCATGGTGGCTATGTGGTTAGCACTGCTGCCTTGCAGTGCTGGGGACCTGGGTTCAAATCCCACTAAGGACAACAATATATAAAGCATTATTATTATTATTATAACGTCAGCAGAGAGAACTGTGCTCGTGATGTCATCAGAGAGCATTCCAAAAAGAAAATAATTTCCTCTGTAGTATTCAGCAGCTAATAAGTACAGGAAGGATTAAGATTTTTTAATAGAAGTAATTTACAAATATGTTTAACTTTCTGCCACCAGTTGATTTAAAAGAAAAAAGGTTTTCAATGGAGTACCCCTTTAAGGTTGATCTCAAATAGTCACAATGCGGCCACATATTAGGATGTGTATAATGGTTGCAACAGCCAGACCAAACTCTTGAACTCCTTCCCCAAACTTAGTTCTCCATGGAACACTATAGCAATGTAACTTCAGTTCATTAGAACTGTGGAGTTGCAGCTGTAATACAGACACTACAATGTGTGTACACCTTGTCTATATCATGAGCATAGTGTACCACTTCATATGTAAAAATCTATATATATATATATATATATATATATATATATATATATATATATATATATATATAAAACTCAATGGGCTTCAATTACTAAGCTGAAACCGACCAGTTTTTGTCTGGTTATTTTGGCGCAGAGTGTCTGAGACATGTTGATTTTCCTCCCCAACAAGGATGAGGAAGGAAAAAACGGGCAGCGCCGGGTACTCAGCTAGTATATATATATAAAACTCAATGGCCCTCATTTACTATTCTAAACCCGACCTCTTTTGTCGGGTTTTTTTGTCGCATCTTTGTCTGCGCCATGTCGCAGACATCCTGCGCCAGTCTGCGACACGATGCAACATTTTTTCCCGACGGACCCGATGTGGATTCTCCCAAACCCGAAAAAGGGGCGTTACCCGACATTTTTGAGCTTTCCCACGTATTTATTAAGGTTTCCAACCCGAATTTGTTGAATTGTTGTGGATTTTTTCCCGACAGCTCAGAGGAGTTGGAAACCAAAACCAACAAAACCCACGTGCGACAAACAGGATGCGACATAATAATAAATACCAGGGGAAAAAAGCAGTCGGGTAAGAAAGCAACATAGACTTACAACCCGATTTTCTTAGTAAATGAGGGCCAATGTGTGTGTATGTATGTATGTGTGTATGTTCCAGCATCACTTCCAAACGGCTGAAGATATTGCGATAAAACTTGGTACACATATTACTTATATGTCAACTACAAAAATAGGATAGGATAGATAAATTAACCCTTACCCACTCCAATTTGCGAGGGTTGGTGTTTTCATTTAAAGTCCCATGCAAGTCTATGGGAAATGTATGTTCTAACTTCTAAATGTATGTGCATAACTTCTAAATGGCTGGAGATATTTTGAGGAAACTTAGTGCACATGTTAATTTTATATCAAATAACAATATATGATAGTTAAATTAACCATAACCTACCCCCTTACATGAAGGATGTTTTTTTTTTTTTTTTAAGTCCCATGCAATTATATAGGACTTACAGTATCTTACTCCTAACTCTGCTCTGTATCTCCTGGAGATTGCATCAGTCCTGTCAAACCCCTCCCACATACCACACTCCATCTCAAAAAGCCACACCCAACATTTAAGCCACACCCCTTTTATGTTCTGCCCTTTTTGTGCATTGGTCCGGCTTGCAAGTCATGCCCACTACGACAAAACCACGCCCCCTTCTATTTTTGGCCTACAATCTCTTCATCACAACTCAGCCCCACCTGAGGACAGGATATGAGGATGAGATATGAGGGTGGGATATAAGGGCGGGAGATGAGGACGGGATATGAGGTCGGAATATGAGGTCGGGATATGAGGATGGGATATGAGGTCGGGAGATGAGGACGGGATATGAGAATGGGAGATGAGGACGGGATATGATGACGGGATATGAGGCGGGATATGAGGTCGAGATATGAGTTTTAGATATGAGGATGGGATATGAGGATGGGATATAAGGACAGGATATGAGGACGGGATATGAGGATGAGATATGAGGTTGGGATATTAGGATGGGATATGAGGACGAGATATGAGGACAAGTATTTCCTCCTATGTTGCTTTTCCTCCCCCCCACAAGGATTAGGTAGGAAAAAACGGGCAACACCGAGTACTCAGCCAATATATATATATATATATATAACTCAATTTGTGTGTATGTATGTATGTGTATATGTTTCAGCATCACTTCCAAACCGCTAAAGATATTTCGATAAAACTTGGTACTCATGTTACTTATAAGTTAACTACAAAGGATAGTTAAATGAACCCTAACCTACCCCCATTTGCGAGGGTCAGGGTTTTTGTTTTAAGACCTATGCAAGTCTATGGGAAATGCATGCTCCAGCATAACTTCCAAAAACTTAATGAAGGATGGGGTTTTGGTCTGAACTCCCATGCAAGTCTATGGGACTTCTGGTACCTTACTCCACAAGCTCCGTTCTGCATCTCCTGGTGAGTGTGTCAGTCCAGCTTGCAAAACTACACCCTTCCCGCATGCCACGCCCCATCTGGCTACGCCATATCCCCCTCTAAGCCACACCCACTTTAATTTTCAACCATTTTGCGCATCGATCCAGCTTGCAGGTCATGCCCACTCCCACAAAGCCATGTCCCCTTCTATTTTCAGCCTACATTCTCTTCTTTACAACTCAGCCCCACTTGCGGACGGGATATGAGGATGACACATGAGGACGAGATATGAGGACGGGATATAAGGACAAAATATGAAAACAGGATATGAGGATGGGAAAAGAGGTTGGAATAAGAGGAGCGGAAATATTGGTCAGGATATGAGTATGGGATAAGAGGAGGAGATACGGGGTCAGGATATGAGGTCAAGAGCTTCCTCCTATGTTGCTTTTCCCTCCCCAAAAGGAGTAGATAGGAAAAACCAGGCAACGCTTGGTGCTCAGCTAGTATTTAATATGTGAAAGGTAAAATAATGTAATTGGTTGTTCTATCATTTTTATCTACTTTCGTTGTAACTTCATTTTTTTTCTATTCGGTCTTTTGGATTAGTGTAAGGCTAGGTTTCCACTTGGTTTTCTGCCAGAGTCTTTTTGGACAAAATGCCTGAAAAACTAACACTGCATTTTCCTGTGTTTTTTTTTTCCAGTTCTTCTGGTGTTTTTTAGTTTGGCTATAATCACACAGCAGAATTTCCACAGAAAATTTTTACCGGAAATTCAGTAAAATTGAAAACACATTTTGTTCAATGGGGATTCCAATGCTCCATTCACATGGCAGAATTTCCGCTGTGGAAATTCTGCATTCCGGATTCCGCAAAAATATAAGACCTGTCTTTAGTATTGCAGAATTTTGTGGTGGAATCCCATTCAACTAAATAGAGCTTTGAATGTTGGCCAAATTCTGTGTTTTTAGCACACAGAAAATTTGCCAAAATTCCACTCAAATTCTGAAAATCTGCAAAAATTCCACAGGAAGCTTTGCAGAACAGAATTTGAGTGGAATTTCAGAATGTCTTCTGTGTGAAAACAGTCTTTGTGTGGAAATTGCATTATTTTTTCCTTTGGCATTTTTTCCTGTTTCTGTGTCCACCCCTTTTTTAGCTCTTAATTAAAACAAAATATATAAATACGCCAGGGAAAAATGCCAAATGCGAAACCCACATTGAGTTTTTGATGGTGTTCCCCCCCCCCCCCCCCCTTAGACTTCTATGGCCAATGTTTCATAGAAAGTAAAGCCCTATAGTCTCAACATGATTCAATTTTGAAAAACTGTGACTGAGCCCAAAAAACTCAGAAAAACATTTTTCACCCAGCTGTTTAGGTGTTTTTGTAAGAAAAAAAATTTGGAAACTTAGCCTAAGGCAGTATTCACATGGTGGAAATTACGCTGTAGCAGAGTCCCTTTGAATTCAACCGGATTATGCTGCTCTGTGCACACGGCGGAATTTCCCTACCAGATGTTTCTGGCACAGAAATTCCTTTTTCCATGTTCGCACAAAGAATGAACGCGTTCATTCTTTGTGCGGATTCTGCATAACCATCTATGCGACGGCACATTCCGTGCGATCCTAGTGCAGGCAGATTTTCCTTGTGGACATTCTGCCGTGTGAACGCAGCTTAAGTCTTTCTAAAAGCATGAAAACAGTTATTTAAAACTGACCTGTGTGAACGAGGCCTTCAGACAATTTGTAAACGTCTTACGTAAAACAGCAATTCCAAGCACCCAAGAAGACAAAGTAACTTTAACAGTCTTGTGTGAATCCCTTGTCTGTTTCTTAATATTGCAAATCAGTTTTGCATGATAAACATAGAACTAGAAATTGGTGGCGCTCTCTGATTTAATTCCTCTATAAATACAGCTAGTAACAAATGTGCACTTATTAGACCCCAAATTAAGGGCGTAGTGCCTGTTAAGAGTGCCTTAAAAAGTACCTGTCACCAAACAAACTGTTCTAAGCTAACTCAGGCTATGTTCTATAGCTACTCCTAACACCCCTCCAGGCCTTAAAAAAAACTTTCAGAGCTTTAAAAAGCTGTGTATCATACCTGTCTTCTTGCTCACATATTGCAATTTCCCAGCAGGAGAAAGTGGGTGTTTCCCAGCAGGCATGACATCACTGAAGCCTACTGAGGGACCACTTCTGCCCTCACATTGTTGCAGAGCTGTGATGAATAGAAGACTTCAGGCTCTGTGCATGTTTCTGTCTGTGTTGCTATCAGTGAGGATCTCTGGCAGATTTCAGTCTGTGCAGCTTTCTGTTAGAATCTGTGAAGCTTTCACTTTCTTTGCAGCTGTGAATCAAGCTCAGTGCAGAGAAACACTTCCTGAGTTTGGACTCCTGCCAGGCCAGGAGGAGACCAAACTCACTGTATTAATTGTGGCAGGGAACAGAACAGAGCCACCTAGTGGCCGTTTTTTCTATTACATTTTAAACATATTTATGTTGATTATTTTAAAAGCAAGTGAATGGAAATGTGTCTGCAAATTACACAAGGAACACTATATTAAAAGTTTTATTTGGTGACAGGTACTCTTTAAGGAACCAATGAAACCCCACCTGTTTTTATTTGGCCTTGAGGAATCTTTTCTTACTGGCTTTATTGCTTCATGTAGCTTTATGATTTGTACTTTATGTAGGTGCCATTCATATACCTTAGTGCAGAGCTCTCCAAACTTCACAACCTGTGCCATTTTCTCCCCCTTTATCCTCTCTGTGCCATTTTATTTCCCCCTTTATCCCCCTGTGCCATTTTATTTCCCCCTTTATGCCCCTGTGCCATTTTATTTCCCCCTTTATCCTTCCTGTGTAATTATTTTTCCCCTTTGTGCCATTTTATTTCCCAATTTATCCCCCTGTGCAATTTTATTGTCCCCTTTATCACTCATGTGCCATTTTATTTCCCCCTTTATCCCTTCTGTGCCATTTTCCCCTCTGTGCCATTTTATTTCCCCCTTTATCCCCCTGTGCTATTTTATTCTCCCCTTTATCACTCATGTGCCATTTTATTTCCCCCTTTATCCCTCCCTGTGCCATTTTATTTACCCTTTTATTTCACCTGTATCATTTTATTCCCTCCTTTTTTTCCCCAGTGCCATTTTAATTCTCCCCCCTTTATCATGTCCTGTGCCACATCATAAATTCCCCAGACACCCCCCCCCCCCCCCCTCTCAGATGCAGGGGCTCAGTGTCTCTGTGGGTAAAACATCCTTTGTCGTTGCACTAATGAGTGATATCTGTCACGATTCGGCTTCCAGGTAGTGGATCCTCTGTGTCAGCGAGGGATTGGCGTGGACCGTGCTAGTGGACCGGTTCTAAGAGGCTACTGGTGTTCACCAGAGCCCGCCGCAAAGCGGGATGGTCTTGCTGCGGCAGTAGCAACCAGGTCGTATCCACTAGCAACGGCTCTACCTCACTGACTGCTGAGAAGGCGTGGGACAGAAGGACTAGGCAGAGGCAAGGTCAGACGTAGCAGAAGGTCGGGGGCAGGCGGCAAGGTTCGTAGTCAAGATGGATAGCAAGGGTTCAGGTAACACAGGCTTTGGACACACTAAACGCTTTCACTGGCACAAGGCAACAAGATCCGGCAGGGGAGTGCAGGGGCAGTGATCAGATATAGTCTGGGAGCAGGTGGGAGCCAATTAAGCTAATTGGGCCAGGCACCAATCATTGGTGCACTGGCCCTTTAAGTCTCAGAGAGCTGGCGCGCGCGCGCCCTAGAGAGCGGAGCCGCGCGCGCCAGCACATGACAGCAGGGGACCGGGACGGGTAAGTGACCTGGAATGCGATTCGCGAGCGGGCGCGTCCCGCTGTGCGAATCGCATCCCCGACGGCCATGACAGTGCAGCGCTCCCGGTCAGCGGGACCGACCGGGGCGCTGCGGGGAGAGAGACGCCGTGAGCGCTCCGGGGAGGAGCGGGGACCCGGAGCGCTAGGCGTAACAGTACCCCCCCCTTAGGTCTCCCCTTTTCTTTGTCCGGTAACTGCCTCCCCTGGGATGAGGACACCGGGAAAGAATGGAGGGTTTCCTCAACGGCAGGCAGCACAGCAGGAGTGGGAATGGGGAGGGAGGGCAGAGGGCGAAGCCTGGCACGGGGCAGTGTGACACCAGGACGGGGGCCATGAGGAGGCACTGAGGCTTGCCTGATGGGACTGGGAGGGGGGGAGAGGCACTTCCTATGGCAGGCAGAGTCCCAGTTCTTGATCTCCCCGGTGGTCCAATCAAGGGTGGGAGAATGAAGCCGGAGCCATGGCAGACCGAGGAGGACCTCAGAGGTACAGTTGGGAAGGACGAATAACTCAATCCTTTCGTGGTGGGGTCCAATAGACATCAGGAGGGGTTCTGTGCGGTAACGCACGGTGCAATCCAATCTGACTCCGTTGACCGCGGAAATGTAGAGCGGCTTGACGAGACGGGTCACCGGGATGCTGAATTTATTCACAAATGACTCCAAAATAAAATTCCCAGAGGCACCAGAGTCCAAGCAGGCCACGGCTGAGAGGGAGGAGTTGGCTGAAGGAGAAATCCGCACGGGCACCGTGAGACGTGGAGAAGCAGACTTAGAACCAAGAGACGCCACACCCACGTGAGCTGGGTGCGTGCGTGCGTTTCCCAGACGTGGAGGACGGATAGGGCAATCCACCAAGAAATGCTCGGTACTGGCACAGTAAAGACAGAGATTTTCTTCCCTACGGCGATTCCTCTCTTCCTGGGTCAGGCGAGACCGATCCACTTGCATGGCCTCCTCGGCGGGAGGCCCAGGCGTAGATTGCAACGGATACTGTGGGAGAGGTGCCCAGAGATCTAAGTCTTTTTCCTGGCGGAGCTCTTGGTGTCGCTCAGAAAAACGCATGTCAATGCGGGTAGCCAAATGGATGAGTTCTTGCAGGTTGGCAGGAATCTCTCGTGCGGCCAGCACATCCTTGATGCGACTGGTTAGGCCTTTTTTAAAGGTCGCGCAGAGAGCCTCGTTATTCCATGATAACTCGGAAGCAAGAGTACGAAATTGGATGGCGTACTCGCCCACTGAAGAATTACCCTGGACCAGGTTCAACAGGGCAGTCTCGGCAGAAGAAGCTCGGGCTGGCTCCTCGAAGACACTCCGGACTTCAGCGAAGAAGGACTGGACTGTGGCTGTGGCAGGATCATTGCGGTCCCAGAGCGGTGTGGCCCAAGACAAGGCCTTTCCTGAAAGAAGGCTTACTACGAACGCCACCTTAGACCGTTCTGTAGGAAACAAGTCCGACAACATCTCCATATGCAGGGAACACTGAGACAAAAATCCACGGCAGAGTTTAGAGTCCCCATCAAATTTGTCCGGCAGGGACAAGCGGAGGCTAGGAGCGGCCACTCGCTGCGGAGGAGGTGCAGGAGCTGGCGGAGGAGATGGTTGCTGCTGTAGCAGAGGCAGAAGTTGCTGTAACGTGGCGGTCAACTGCGACAGCTGCTGTCCTTGTTGGGCAATTTGCTGCGATTGCTGAGCGACCACCGTGGTAAGGTCAGCGAGACTTGGCAGCGGCACCTCAGCGGGATCCATGGCCGGATCTACTGTCACGATTCGGCTTCCAGGTAGTGGATCCTCTGTGTCAGCGAGGGATTGGCGTGGACCGTGCTAGTGGACCGGTTCTAAGAGGCTACTGGTGTTCACCAGAGCCCGCCGCAAAGCGGGATGGTCTTGCTGCGGCAGTAGCAACCAGGTCGTATCCACTAGCAACGGCTCTACCTCACTGACTGCTGAGAAGGCGTGGGACAGAAGTACTAGGCAGAGGCAAGGTCAGACGTAGCAGAAGGTCGGGGGCAGGCGGCAAGGTTCGTAGTCAAGATGGATAGCAAGGGTTCAGGTAACACAGGCTTTGGACACACTAAACGCTTTCACTGGCACAAGGTAACAAGATCCGGCAGGGGAGTGCAGGGGCAGTGATCAGATATAGTCTGGGAGCAGGTGGGAGCCAATTAAGCTAATTGGGCCAGGCACCAATCATTGGTGCACTGGCCCTTTAAGTGTCAGAGAGCTGGCTGTGTTATTTATATCATTTCTTTGGCATTGTTGTTTTTTTTTATAATGTTAATGTTTCATTATAAAAATCCTGTTAACTTTTGGAGATAAAAATACTAATTTATCTCCTATTCACAGGATAGGAAATAACAAGCTGATCAGTGGGGGCTCGACCACTGGAACCCCCACCAATCACGAGAATTGAGGAAAATTCTACCCCTGAATGAATGCAGCCCACTATGCATGCAGGGCCAGTGCTCCATTCATTGTTGAGCGCTGAGCTTGGGCTTGTCTCGGCAAAATCTGGGACTGTTGGTAAGTATGTCATTGTTTGGTGCATATTATGGGGGAGATTTATTATCTATGGTGTTTTGGTGCGACATGGCGCACGTATTCTGTGCAATTTTCTGAGAAAGAATTACTAGCAGAGATAGGCTTCATAATAAATTCTGGCTAATTATAAAGTGCAACGTTCTGTGCACAAAACTGCGCAACTTGCATACAACACTCCAGTTCTACATTCCTTGGGCCGGATGTCCACACAGTATAAAAGAATAAGTAATAGGATTGCTGCTTACCTTCTCCACTATTCGATGGGCTGAGTGCTCTGCAGGACCCAGCGGGAAAGGGGTTAAATAGCAATGTACAGCATGGATACTTAAAGGGGTACTCCCGTGGGAAACTTTTTTTTTAATCAACCGGTGCCAGAAAATTTAACAGATTTGTAAATTACTTCCATTAAAAAATCTTAATCCCTCCAGTACTTTTTAGGGGCTATATACAACAGAGGAAATGCTTATCTTTTTTAGATTTCTCTGATGTCATGACCACAGTGCTCTCTGCTGACCTCTGCTGTCCATTTTAGGAACTTCCCAGAGCAGGAGAAAATTCCCATAGCAAACATATGCTGCTCAGGACAGTTCCTAAAAATGGACAGCAGAGGTCAGCAGAGAGCACTGTGGTCATGACATCAGAAAAATCTAAAAAGTAAAGCATTTCCTCTCTAGAATATATCTCCTAAAAAGTACTGGAAGGATTAAGATTTTTTAATAGAAGTAATTTACAAATCTGTTTAACTTTCTGGCACCAGTTGATTTAAAAAAATAAAGTTTTTCACAGGAGTACCCCTTTAACTCCTTGGACAGAACTCTCACCCCTTCCCACTCCTGACTGTCATCTTTAACTATAGTGTAGCCTCTAGGGTTCATGTGATGATCACTAGAGGCTGCACTGCAGCTGAAGATACACAGCAAACAGGAGGGGGGTAAAGGCTGTCCTCCCACAGTAAATTATTAACATGTGTTAAAAACGCTATGTATAGACTATTGTGAGTATTAAATACAGTTTGTCTGGCATTGCATATATTAGATTCAAGCTAGCGGTGTATAGGCAAAGGTGCTGTGGCTGTATAGGCAAAGGTGCAGCTCAGCCCTGTTCAGAGCAGGGACTCCCATTATTATGCAAAGCTGTGTACTGTATGTAACACTACTTATCTCCTTACACTCCGTCAGCTGGGTGTTCTGCACCTGACCCATGGAGTGTCATTCGCTTTGTTAACAGGGTTGCTTATTTTAAAGTAAACATTGTGCAGTTAGATATAGGTGGTCAGGGGTAGTGTGGGTTTGCACAATTTTGTGCAATCTTTGAAAAGTCGCAGTGGACAAATCATGTGGAAAAATGTGCGCTTGTAAAATCATGCCCAGTCTTTAACCTGAGCATGCCCTCTAGAGCAGCATTGTGAAGATCACATGTGCACCTGCAACAGGCACATAATAAATGCGACTTGTGCGTATTCACTAACCTAAATCACCCTAATGCACTTTGTTTACAGGCGCACTGCTTTGGTAAATGTCCCCAATTTGTCCACAATAATGTAAACATGGCCAGCAAAAATTTGTGGTGTCGGACGAGGTAATGTGTAATTAACCTTATCATGATGCCAGGGCATGGTTGACCTATACACGACCTGAGATAGGCCAGCTTCACCTGTGCCAGGCACGGGTCAAATAATCCCTCCAATGCAAGGTTACGGTTAACTGACTTGCTTTACTGAGGATGGAAAGATGGTACAATCCATTACAGCTCAGATTAGCGTGAAGGAGTTGCAGGTGAACTTAGGGAAGCTTGTCGCTTGCTGGAACCTATAGTTGATTGTGCTGTATATGACTGATTCAGCCCACGCTATACTTTAGAGACTTGGACTTGACTAAACTTGCTGACCTGAATTGTATGGCATCCCCAAGACTGTAGGCTTACAACAAGGCTTTGACTTTCATCTCAGTAGTGGGGTTGACTTTTAGTTGATGCGTGGTTGCTGGACTTAGGCCTCAGGCCTCCTTTCAGATCCACCTCACAGACAGACATCACTCCTCACCAAACTGTACCTCAGCACTAAGAGCACTAAGAGCTGAACCCTGACCTCACTATATAAGGGAGGAATTTTCAAAGAACCCATTGGCCGGGTAAGTCACATGTTCACTTCTGCATACTCCCCTTAACAACAAGGTCCTTAGCAACAAGAGATTTAAGGCAAAAAGTAAATAGATAATGCAAATGCATTAACCCTTATGTAACAGTATATTATATAATGCATTATAGAGAGTTCTGAGGAGAGGGGACTCATGATGGACATTGAGCAGCATCTGCCACACAGGATGGGCAGAAGTACAGAAGAACACGTGATTCTGTACTGGGTCACCACAAATGTGTCCTAAGTATACACAGGTAACATATCCTGAAGAAGAAAGGGGGGGTCAAGAAATATTTGGCCCAATCATGAAATTGCATTCTCGTCTCGTCTCCATTTATTCTCTTACTTTTCCTTCCTTTTTGTTTGTGTGTCATTGCCCTTCTTGTGTTTATCTATGTAAAAAAGGTCTTTGTCAAAAGTCAGGACCAGCCAAAGTGTACGGGGATCTCGTGACTGAGATAGAAGGACCCAGCATACCCTTTTGTTCTGAAAGAGGAAAGCTGGCTCCCCCCCCCCCCATTGAGAACACATGAACGGTTCGAGGCATATGGACAGCCATCTTTACATATAAGCATCCTAATGTTACTGTATAAGTACTGTTTATCTAGGCTGTTTCATTCATTGTTTTGTACTGTTTTTATGGTATTCTGGCTGCTTCATATTTCGGTGATCATATTGCTTTTCTGCGTACCCGCCCATGTCATACTGGGATGCATACACAATAATGACAGTATTCTTTATGTGTTATCTCTTCTTTATTCAAAATAAAACTTGTGAAATTGTTCCTCTCACACCCAGCAATGCACGTAAGCAGATCCAGACAGGGCTGTCCAAAACCAGAATGACCGGACAGCTGACCACATTAGTGAAGCACAAAAATGCTTGCATTTTCTTGTCATCCACTTGTTCCTGAGAAGAATCAGTATAAGAAGTCTAAAAAAAAAATAATATTGGCAAGTAGTGCCATCTTCTGGGAAATTCAGAGCATTTCATTCTCTCTTAAGCAGTAGCGTCCAACCTGTGAAACGCCATCTGTTGTACAACCACATCTCTTGTTGATTTATTCCCCCTTTAGATTATTTTCAGAATCTTTGTTTTATACATTTAAGGCATTTGAAAGACTATAGCAATGGGATTAAACACAATTGGGGGAGGGGGGCGGGATTTATCATTGTGTGTTTACCAGGCTCAAATAATGTGTATGTGCGCCTAATTGATCAAAAGTCGCACGTGGTGTGTAAATGTGGCGCACGTGCACATGTGTGGGATTTCTGCCTCTGTGAAATTGTAGTAAGCAGGTTTTGTAAGTGAAAATATTGCTGGTATTAGTCTGTGACATTTGGAGCCCTCTGAGAGAAAATTTGAAACATTTGGAGAAAAGTCGCACTTGATAAATTCACAACCACTGCAAAGTCAAAGGGCAAAATGGTTCTAGGAAGCAAGTTTGGCAAAAAAAATACTTTAGGTCAAAAAGTTGCAAAACCATTGATGCGCCAAATTTGCACCCTTTTTACACACCATAAGACGTGTAAGATGTTTGATATATCCCCCCCTCCAATGTCCTCTTTATTCCATCTTTAATAAATACTGTACGCTTACATTACAAGCAATGCTCGGCCGTACACAAATAGAGATCTATCAACAAAATCTACCGGGGCAGGACTCAGAGTCCTGTTTCCAGATTGTTTTTAAAGTGGTACTCCAGTGGAAAACTATATATATATACAGGGGCATACCTAGAGCATTTGGCACCCGGGGCGGACCCTTTGTTTGGCACCCCCCCCCCAACACACACACACGCCCCTTAATTACACCCCCTCCCTCCCCTCCCCCAGGGGCGGACTGACAACACTCGGGGCCCCCGGACCAAAAAAAAGGCAAGGGCCCCTGCTAGGCTCTGCAGCTCGTCAATCTTCTGCCACGCTCCTATTCCACCCAAATCCCACACACAATAAATTAAAATTTATATATATAAGAAACACTTTAACGTAGGTAAATTTCCATGACCAATAATACTGGTATACAAGGAGTAAATATATTCCACCACACAATAACTGGATAATACCGCCATACTGTACTGAATAAAACCACTATACACAGACCATATGGCGGTAGATATCAGCTGTACACAGGATCTGTATACCATATAAGTGATTACAGTTACATTTTGGGACTCACAATTACATCTTTTCTGATCAGCGGCGTCCTCTTTCCTTTTCTTCTCCATCCGGATAAGACCGCCATGTGGATCTCTTAACATCTGCAGGAAAAACATGTCAGACTCTGCATATATTCAGTGCCCTCCTCTACACAATCTTTCCATCTATAGGCCCACAAACTGTAATAATGCCCCCTTGGTGTCCTGCACAATAAAAGGGCAGGTAGGTAGGTAGCCAGGTAACCCCCTCTTTCCCATAGGTATATGCAGAGTTACATCCCCCCTCTTTCCCATAGGTATATGCAGAGCTACGCTACACCCCCCCCCCTCTTTTCCATAGGTATATGCAGAGTTACACCCCCCCTCTTTCCCATAGGTATATGCAAAGTTACACCCCCCTCTTTCCCATAGGTATGTGCAGAGCTACACCCCCCTCTTCCCCATAGATATATGCAGAGCTACACCCCCCTTCCCCATAGGTAAATGCAGCGCTACACCCCACCCTCTTCCCCATAGGTATATGCAGAGCTACATCCCCCCTTCCCCATAGGTATATGCAGAGCTACATCCCCCCCTTCCCCATAGGTATATGCAGAGCTACACCCCCCTCTCCCTCCCTTTCCCATAGGTATATGCAGAGCACCCCTCTCCCTCCCTTCCCTATAGGTATATGCAGAGCACCCCCTCTCCCTCCCTTCCCTATAGGTATATGCAGAGCACCCCCTCTCCCCCCCTTCCCTATAGGTATATGCAGAGCACCCCCCCTCTTCCTCCCTTCCCCATAGGTATATGCAGAGCACCCCCCTCCCCTATAGGTATATGCAGAGCACCCCCCTCTCCCCCCTTCCCTATAGGTATATGCAGAGCACCCCCCTCTCCACCCCTTCCCTATAGGTACAGTATATGCAGAGCACCCCCTCCCCCCCTTCCCTATAGGTACAGCATATGCAGAGCACCCCCCTCTACCCCCCTTCCCTATAGATACAGTATATGCAGAGCCCCCCCTCTCCTATAGGTACAGTATATGCAGAGCACCCCCATCTCCCCCCTTCCCTATAGGTACAGTATATGCAGAGCACCCCCCCCTCCCCCCCTTCCCTATAGGTACAGTATATGCAGAGCCCCCCCCTCCCCCCTTCCCTATAGGTACAGTATATGCAGAGCCCCCCCCTCCCCCCCCCTTCCCTATAGGTACAGTATATGCAGAGCACCCCTCCTCTCCCTCCCTTCCCTATAGGTACAGTATATGCAGAGCAACCCCCCTCTCCCCCTCCCCCTCCCTATAGGTACAGTGTATGCAGAGCCCCCCCCCCTTCCCTATAAGCATATGCAGAGCAGGGTTATAGGGGTATAGGCAGGGTTAAAAAACAAAAAACAAAAAAGGATATTCACCTGATATCCCACGCAGCGATCGCCTCAGCAGCAGGGCCCGTGTCTTCTCCCCTCCACAGTACAGGCGCCGGATGAGTGACGTCATCGGCGCCTGTACTGCGTGCTGTGTGGGGGCGGAGGTCACGTCTCCTCTGTGTGAGCTTTAGATTGCGGCTCACACAGAGGAGACGCCTTCTCCTGTATGTGCGTATATCGCGCATACAGGAGAATGTAGCGCTGTCTGCTGGGGATCTGGGACGAGCGTCCCGGACCTCAGCAGAGGCGGCGGCGGTGGCGGCGGGTCAGTCCGCCCCTGGCACCCCCCTTGGTACGCCACTGTTAAACAGATTTGTAAATTAAAAAATCTTAACCCTTCCAGTACTTATCAACTGCTGTATACCACAGAGGAAGTTGTATAGTTATTTTCAGTCTGATAACAGTGCTCTCTGCTGACGCCTCTGCCCATGTCAGGAACTATCCAGAGCAGGAGAGGTTTGCTATGGGGATTTGCTCCTGCTCTGGAAAGTTCCTGACATGGACAGAGGTGTCAGCAAAGAGCACTGTGGTTAGACTGAAAATAACTCCAGAAAGAAATACAACTTCCTGTGGAACATACAGCAGCTGATAAGTACTGGAAGGATTAAACATTTTTAATAGAAGTAATTTACAAATCTGTTTAACTTCCTGGCACCAGTTGATTTGAAAAAAAAAATTCCACTGGAGTACCCCTTTAACCTGTTGGGGACGAAGGGCGTATGCATACGCCCTTGCGTCCTGGTACTTAAGGACGAAGGGCGTATCCATACGCCCGTGGGAATTTCGGCCCAGGGGGGTCATTCTATCAGCAGACACCCCGTGCAAATGCCCAGGGGGGTCATTAGACCCCCCCATGTCGGCGATCGACGCAAATCGCAAGTGAATTCACACTTGCGATTTGCGCCGATTCCGGGTCATTACGGGTCTATGGTGACCCGGTGACCCGGAATAGAAGGGGGATCGCGGGTGTCTAAGACACCCACGATCCCCCTAAAGCGATAGGAGTGAGGTGGCATGGGTGCCACCCCTCCTATCTCTGCTATTGGTGGTCTAGACGCGACCACCAATAGCAGATCTGGGGCGGAGGGGTTTACTTTCGTTTTCCCCGTCCTGCCCTCCCACAATAGGCGGGGCAGAACGGGGAAAACGAAGAGGAGCGGCGCCGGAGTCCACTTACCCCTCCGGAGGCAGCGGAGCGATGGGGACCGGCAGCGGCGACGGAGATCTGCGGCGGCGTGCGGCAGAAGAGGACGGCTCCCGGATGCGACGGAAGCCGGTGAGTAGTTGCATAGCAACATCTAGAGGGCTACAGTCTGAGACCACTATAGTGGTCTCTAGACTGTAGCCCTCCAGATGTTGCAAAACTACAACTCCCAGCATGCCCAGACAGCTGTTTGCTGTGTGGGCATGCTGGAATTTGTAGTTTTGCAACAGCTGGAGGTCTGCAGTTTAGAGACCACTGCACAGTGATCTCTATTCTGCCCTCTAGATCTTGCAAAACTACAACTCCCAGCATGCCCACACAGCTGTTTGCTGTCTGGGCATGCTGGGAGTTGTAGTTTTGCAACATCTGGAGGTCCACAGTTTGGAGATCACTGTTCAGTGGTCTCTAAATTGTAGCTCTCCAGATGTTGCAAAACTACAAATTTCAGCATGCCCACACAGCAAACAGCTGTCTCGGCATGCTGGGAGTTGTAGTTGCGTACCTCCAGCTGTTGCATAACTACATCTCCCAGCATGCCCTTCTGTGATCAGACATGCTGGGAATTGTAGTTTTGCAACAGCTGGAGGCTCACTGGTTGGAAAATACTGAGTTAGGTAACAGAACCTAACTGAAGGTTTTCCAACCAGTGTGCCTCCAGCTGTTGCAAAACTACAACTCCCAGCATGTACTGACAGACCATGCATGCTGGGAGTTGTAGTTTTGAAACAGCTGGAGGCTCACTGGTTGGAAAATACTGAGTTAGGTAACAGAACCTAACTGAAGGTTTTCCAACCAGTGTGCCTCCAGCTGTTGCAAAACTACAACTCCCAGCATGTACTGACAGACCGTGCATGCTGGGAGTTGTAGTTTTGAAACAGCTGGAGGCTTGCCCCCCCATGTGAACGTACAGGGTACATTCACACGGGCGGGTTTACAGCAAGTTTCCTGCTTCAAGTATGAGCTGCGGCAAATTTTTCGCCGCAGCGCAAATTCCTAGCGGGAAACTCACCGTAACCCGCCAGTGTGAATGTACCCTAAAAACACTACACTACCACCTAATAAAGAGTAAAACACTACATATACACCCCCTTACATTGTCCCCCCCAATAAAAATAAAAAACGTATTGTACAGCAGTGTTTCCAAAACGGAGCCTCCAGCTGTTGCAAAACAACAACTCCCAGCATTTCCGGACAGCCACTGATTGTCCAGGCATGCTGGGAGTTTAGCAACAGCTGGAGGCACCCTGTTTGGGAATCACTGGCGTAGAATACCCCTATGTCCACCCCTGTGCAATCCCTAATATAGTCCTCAAATGCGCATGTGCTCTCTCACTTTGGAGCCCTGTCGTATTTCAAGGAAACAGTTTAGGGCCACATATGGGGTATTTCCGTACTCGGGAGAAATTGCACTACAAATTTTGGGGGGCTTTTTCTCCTTTTACCCCTTATGAAAAGGAAAAGTTGGGGTCTACACCAGCCTGTTAGTGTAAAAAAAAAAATTTTTTACACTAACATGCTGGTGTTGCCCTTTACTTTTTATTTTCACAAGAGGTAAAAGGAAAAAAAGACCCCCAAAATTTGTAACGCAATTTCTGCTGAGTACGGAAATACCCCATATGTGGGCGTAAAATGCTCTGCGGGCGCACAACAAGGCTCAGGAGTGAGAGCGCACCATGTACATTTGAGGCCGAAATTGGTGATTTGCACAGGGGTGGCTGATTTTACAGCGGTTCTGACATAAATGCAAAATAATAAATACCCACATGTGACCCCATTTTGGAAACTACACCCCTCACGGAATGTAATAAGGGGTACAGTGAGCATTTACGCCCCACAGGGGTCTGACAGATTTTTGGAACAGTGGACTGTGAAAATGAAAAATTTAATTTTTTTGTTTGCACAGCCCACTGTTCCAAAGATCTGTCAAACGCCAGTGGGGTGTAAATGCTCACTGCACCCCTTATTACATTCCATGAGGGGTGTAGTTCCCAAAATGGGGTCACATGTGGGGGGGTCCACTGTTCTGGCACCACGGGGGGCTTTGTAAATGCACATGGCCCCCGACTTCCATTCCAAACAAATTATCTCTCTAAAAGCTCAATGGTGCTCCTTCTCTTCTGAGCATTGTAGTTCGCTCGCAGTGCACTTGACGTCCACATATGGGGTATTTCCATACTCAGAAGAAATGGGGTTACAAATTTTGGGGAGCATTTTCTCCTATTACCCTTTGTAAAAAAGTAAAATTTGGGGAAAAACCAGCATTTTAGTGGAAAAATATTTTTTTTTCATTTACATATCCGACTTTAACAAAAAGTTGTCAAACACCTGTGGGGTGTTAAGGCTCACCGTACCCCTTGTTACGTTCCTTGAGGGGTGTCGTTTCCATAATAGTGTGCGATGTGGGGTTTTTTGCTGTCCTGGCACCATAGGGGCTTCCTAAATGGGACATGCCCCCCAAAAACCATTTCAGAAAAACTCACTCTCCTAAATCCCATTGTTGCTCCTTCGCTTCTGAGCCCTCTAGTGCACCCGCCGAACACTTGACATACACATATGAGGTATTTTCTTACTCGAGAGAAATTGGGTTACAAATTTTGAGAGAATTTTTTTCCTTTTACCCCTTGTAAAAATTCAAAAACTGGGTCTACAAGAACATGCCAGTGTAAAAAATGAAGATTTAGAATTTTCTCCTTCACTTTGCTGCTATTCCTGTGAAACACCTAAAGGGTTAACACACTTACTGATTGTCATTTTGAGGGGTGCAGTTTTTATAATGGGGTCATTTATCGGGTATTTCTAACCAGAAGACCCTTCAAATCCACTTCAAACCTGAACTGGTCCCTGAAAAATTCCGATTTTGAAAATTTTGTGAAAAATTGGAAAATTGCTGCTGAACTTTGAAGCCCCCTGATGTCTTCCAAAAGTAAAAACTCGTCAATTTTATGATGCAAACATAAAGTAGATATATTGTATATGTGAATAAATACATAATTTATTTGGAATATCCATATTACTTATAAGTAGAGAGCTTCAAAGTTAGAAAAATGCAACATTTTCTAATTTTTCATGAAATTTTTGCATTTTTCACCTAGAAAGGATGCAAGTATCGCCGAAAATTTACCACTAACATAAAGTAGAATATGTCACGAAAAAACAATCTCGGAATCAAATTTATAAGTAAAAGCATTCCAGAGTTATTAATGCTTAAAGTGACAGTGGTCAGATTTGCAAAAAATGCTCCCGTCCTTAGGGTCATAATGGGCTCCGTCCCCAAGGGGTTAAACTATGGTTGTAACAAAGTAACTTATCTTTGTTCCATACTGCCTTTGGTTTATCAGAGAACGGAGGACAGATGTCCTCCAAATAAACGTGTGCTCTGTTTATTCTCCATGTGGCTTCCGAACATTGACAAGGGGTCTAAACAGTAGGACCCTCACAATATGAGGTGGAACAAAATTGAGGCCAGTAGAGAAATTTGGGCGGGGACCGGGAATATTGTCACAGCAGCTGTGGGAGATTGGATAGATGAGGTATAAATACTCCTTTATTTTTTACGCACCTCCCTGGCATTTAAAAAATTAGTCTCCTGGACAATCATTATAAGTTTATTTTTATTTTCAGACATAATGGCAAAGTAGGTATGGGGTTAATCTACTTGCTGCCCCGTCCCGGTCCATAACATGCGCATTGCCGCAGATGCCGTGACCTGTACTGATCACTGCATCTGAGGGGTTAATGGCAGACATCAGGGTGATCGCTAATGTCCGCCATTAACGGTAGGTCCCCGGCTTCTGAAAGCAGCCCAGACCTGCAATGCATGAAGTCAGCACCGCTCCGATGCTCGCGGTCATGTACAGGACATAAATGTATGTCCTGGTGTGCGAAGTACTTCTGCACCATGATGTACATTTACGTCCATGGTCGTTAAGGGGTTAAGGACAATGGACATATATTTACGTCAATTGCCCTCTCCACTTATATGAAGCGCACTAAGGAGTGTAGAATCGGAAGCCCCCAAAATTTACAAAATGGCTTTTTTTTTTTTGCCCCACAAAGATTTTTGGGGGTTTTACCATAGATTTTGTGGTGAAATTATTAATGTAATTACAAAGTACAATCGGTGGCGCAAACAACAAGCCCTCATATGGGTCTGTAGGTAGAAAATTGAAAGAGTTATGATTTTTAGAAGGTGAGGTGGAAAAATACAAAAGTGCCAAAATTAAAAAACCTGTGGTTCTAAAGGGGTTAAACATGGGGCAGATTTGCTATTGCTAATTTAAATTGCAATAATTTGAAGCCACCTCTCCCTCCCCCACTGTTCTGTGAATGTAAGAGAATGGTGGTGTATACAGTGTATGCATCAATGCTATTCCGGGAGCACGCAGGAGTTTCTCAAGGGTTACGGCTAAAAAACATAAAATAATACCTCCACAGCAGGACGACATATTATTGCTGCAGTGTCAAAAAAACATTCTACTTATATAAAAAACCACTAGACCGAAGAGATCAATATCCTCACTATACAGGGGATGAATAATTTCATCACATCATGGCCACTACCATTACCACAATATAGTGATGGGATAATACTACCATACTGATACTGAATAAACACCATGATACACAGACCGGTATCACAAATAACACCACTATACAAGGGACAAATAATACTGCCACACCATGACCACTACCATTACCACCATATAGTGATTATTATTATTATTATTTTTATTTATTTATTTATTTATATAGCGCCTACAGATTCCGCAGCGCTTACAATTATGGGGTACAAACAAAGACAAGTATCAGACATAATATTACACAATAACTATTCAAACAAGAGGTGTGGGGATATGTTGAGGATATGTTGGGGATATGTTGGGGATATGTTGGGGATATGTTGGGGATATGTTGGGGATATGTTGGGGATATGTTGGGATATGTTGGGGATATGTTGAGGATATGTTGAGGATATGTTGGGGATATGTTGGGGATATGTTGGGGATATGTTGGGGATATGTTGGGGATATGTTGAGGATATGTTGGGGATATGTTGGGGATATGTTTGGGATATGTTGGGGATATGTTGAGGATATGTTGGGGATATGTTGAGCATATGTTGAGGATATGTTGGGGATATGCTGGGGATATGTTGGGGATATGTTGAGGATATGTTGAGGATATGTTGGGGATATGTTGGGGATATGTTGAGCATATGTTGAGGATATGTTGGGGATATGTTGGGGATATGTTGAGGATATGTTGAGGCCAATTAGAGAATGTTATAGGCCTGTCCAAAGAGATGTGTTTTTAGGCCACGTTTGAAACTATGGATGTTGTTGTTGAGTCTGAGGGATTGAGGGATAGCATTCCAGAGAACCGGTGCAGCACGAGTGAAGTCTTGGAGACGGGAGTGAGAAGTTCGGATTATAGAAGATGTTAGTGTGAGATCATTAGCAGATCGGAGGATGGTAGACAGAGATAAGAGAGGAGATGTAGGGAGGTGCAGCGTTGTGGAGAGCTTTGTGTGTGAGACTGAGGATTTTGTACTGTATTCTGGACTGAATTGGTAACCAGTGTAGTGACTGGCACAGGGAGGAGGCGTCGGTGTAGCGGCTGGAGAGGAAGATGAGTCTGGCTGCGGCATTAAGGATGGACTGGAGAGGAGAGAGTTTGGAGAAAGGAAGGCCTATTAGTAAAGAGTTACAGTAGTCGAGGCGGGAGTGAATCAAAGCAATAATGAGAGTTTTAGCAGTTTCAGTAGTGAGAAACGGGCGGATTCTGGAAATTTTTTTGAGATGCAGGTGACAAGAACGTGAAAGAGACTGAATATGGGGAGTGAAAGACAGATCAGAGTCAAGTATAACTCCAAGACAGCGAGCCTGCTCCCTGGGAGTTATGGTAGTACCACATACCGAGATGGAAAGGTCAGGGTTAGGTACAGTATCAGTTGATGGGGAAAAAACAAGAAGTTCTGTTTTAGAAAGATTTAGTTTCAGATATAAAGAGGACATGATGTCTGAGACGGCAGAGAGACAGTCACTGGTATTCTGTAGGAGTGCAGGGGTGATGTTGGATAATACTACCATACTGATACTGAATAACACCACTATACACAGACCAGTATCACCAATAACACCACTATACAAGGGACAAATAATTGTACCCCACCAAGACTACACATAACTATCATATAGTGGCAGGATAATACCACCATACTGATACTGAATAACACCACTGTACACAGACAGTGGTGACCCCAGCTCTACACAGGCTCTGTAGTACATATAAGTGATTACATAAGGTTACATCAGGTGACGTCTTCTATTTACTCTTTTACTTTCCTTTTTCTTCTCCATCCGGCCCAGACCACCATGACAATTTCTTCCAGCCACAACTTGTCTCTACAGAACATACCAGACAAACATTTTAGACTCTGCACTTTTCCAGCACCTATAGCGCTCCATAAAGTAATAATAACCCCCTTAGTACAGTAAAGTAGATAAGTGGGTTGGGGGAAAAGTAGGTAAGTCTCCTACATTAAGTATTTAGGTCGCTCCAGTAAGTAGGCAGGTCCTCTCACATTGTTTCCCCCCTTACACAGGTGCCCCGAGTAGGTAGCTGCCCCCTGTAGATAGTTACTCCCAGCCTCCTATAATTAGGGTTTACTCCCTGTAGAAAGGTACCCCTGTGCAAAGTTTCCCCCTGTAAATATTTGAAGTCCCCTGTGCAGTATATGGTTGCAGCCCCCCGAATATAGTTGTTTATAGGTAGTGATAGCAGTCTCCTTTAGTGACCCCCTTTAGGTAGTAATAACAGCTCCTGTTACGTTATGCACTCCGGCCGCACACGCAGGCTGTGAGCGCATGGTCCTGTTACCTGCTGCCGGCAGGGCTGGAACTCGCATCGTGGGACGCGCCCGCATGCGAGCCCCAGTCCGTCACTCACCTGGTGCTTCTCCTGTCCCAGCCTTTGCCTCTCTGCTCCGGCACGCATGTCCCTGTCCCCTAGGGCGCGCGCGCGCTGGAGCTTTAAGATTTAAAGGGAAAGTGCGCTCATTAGTGTAATTCACCTGTGGCTCATTGATAAATTCCTCCACCCTCATCACTTCCCTGCTGGATCTTTGTTGCCTTGTGCCTGAGAGAAAGCATTCCTGTTATTGCCTTACCATGTATCTGATCCTTTGCTCTGTGACTTGACCTTGCTCCTGTGCCGCCTGCCTACTGACCTCCTGCTACATCCTGCCTACGCTACTGTGCCACCTGCCTTGACCTTCTTCTATCCTGACTATGAGCTGCCTTATCCCTCCTGTGCCTCGCATCTCCTCAGCCCCCTGTGTGGTCGAGCCGTGCCAGGGGTAGCAACCTGAGTGCCGCCTGCCGCAGCAAGTCAATCCCATGAAAATCAGCCGCACCTTAGACTCCGCTCCCTGGTACGTTCCGAGTCATCTGCCACACAGGTCCAGCGGATCCATATCCACCGGAGTTCCTGTCTTCTGAAATGTGAGTGTTACAGCCCCCTTTAACAACCCCCTTTAGATAGTAATAGCAGCCCTCTTTAATAGCCCTTTTAGATAGTAATAGCAGTCCCCTTTGGTGACCCCTTTAGGTAGTTATAGCAGTAACCTTAAGTGACCCCCTTTCGGTAGTAATAGTAGTCCCCTTTAATGACCCCCTTTAAGAAGTTATAGTAGTCCCCTTTATTGACCCCCTTTAGGTAGTGATATCAATCCCCTTTAGTGACCCCCTTTATGTAATGAAAGCAATCCCCTTAGTGACCCACTCAAAATAGTAATAGCAGCCTCCTTTAAGTAACAGGGGCAGACCAGTTTTAATTAGTTGTAGTGGATGCCCTGCCCCACTGTCAGAGAAAAAAAATACTCACTAGGCTCATGCATAGCATGTCCTCTCTTCTGCTCTTCTGTCCTCCTGTTCACTCATGTGTCGGAGCACAGACCGAAACTCGGAGGAAGGATATTCAAGCCCTCTTGTGGCTGCATGCATATTGCAAGCGGCTATGAGAGATATTAACAGGGCGAGGAGCCAATGGCTCTTCGTTCTGTCAATCAGCCGAGTGATGCAATTAAGTATAGGCTCATAGTTAAATGTGTCCTGCCTAACTCAACTAATGGGAGAGCCACCTCTGACTGTAACCCTAGAAAAACTAAGCTCCAACCTTTAAAGATACATGAACAATAAATCACAACAGAATATTGAGGCTTAAAGAAATCATATTAAAACATGGACATTAATTTTAAAGAGGTTATTGGTTTTTCTAGAAAAAAAAAAATTTAAATTAAAAAAGTAACAAATGCTAAAACAACCCCAAAACACTACTCACCTCTATATTTCGCTGCCAAAACAATGCAGATTCCTCAGCGGTCCACCTGGTATATATATTTTTTTTTTACAAGAAGTCGGCAGGTGGCGTCAGTGGTCATGTACTGTATTATGGGCACCATGGTATGCCATGTGATCTTTGAGGTAATGTATTGGGCACTTGTAAACTTAGGTCAGGGGGACCTCCGGAGCTTCTGTGCTTAAACCAGCAACCTGTCATAGTGCAAAAAAAAAAAAGTGACATGTTACTCAGTACCTAATCTTGATCATGTACATATCATTTATATCCCTAACAAATAGCATTTACATGTTGCTCACTTGCTTTTTGTTCTTGCCTTATGGAGGGGGTGTGTCCGTCTCTCTCCCTCACTGTGGTGACTCATCTACTCTGAGTCTGGGAGCAGTCTGGCAGTCTGCAAATTACTGCACAGTAGTTTTTAGTCCTACGTTTTCTATCTGTTTCTAGTAAAGCTGGATGCTAATCAACATAGCTGTCACAATATTTGTCATTCTGCTTTCACAAACTCCTGAATGTCTGATCAGCTTCTTTGTCATTCAGGAGTCAGAAAGCTTTGGCTGTACAAGCATGCTGGGAGTTGTATTTTTCCATTGCAACAGCTGGAGCTGCAGTGTTGCCTTAGGCTGCTGCAAAACTATAACTCCCAGCATGCCCACACATCCTTTGTCTGTAATTTTTCTCTATAATTTTGCAAGAGCTGGAGGCACACAGCTGGAGAATACGCAGCTCTAAAACAGAGTATTACAAAGGTTGTACCCCCCAGCTGTTGTAAAACTACAACTCCCTGTTAGAGGCAGCGCTCCGGCCATCCATCCTGGCCGTGAGTGCTCCCTCTCCTCTGTTCCTGCCCATCCCGAGACTCGCAGTGCGGGACACGCCCGCACGCGTGTCCTGGGTGTTGCTAGGGGCAACATTCCGTCGTTTCCGTCCGGCCGTGAGCGCTCCCCATCTTGTGCCCCCAGTGGCTCCGTGACTCGCAATGCAGGACGCGCCCACATCCGAGTCCCGAGCATCCTCTCACCTCCTTGCTCCTCTGCTCTCTGTGTCCGTTGACGGGCACGCGCCGGCTCTGTAAAATTTAAAGGGCCAGCGGACCATTAAGTGGTGCTTGCGTAGTTTGCCCATATATAACCTCACACTTCCTTTAACCCTTACCGGATCTTTGTGCTTAGTGCCCTAGAGAAAGGGTTCCTGTGATTGTGCCTTAATTGTGTTTTTGACCTCCAGCTTGTGACCTGATTTTGCTCCTTTGGCGCCTGCCTCCTGACCTTGTGCCTGTGACCTGACCTTGCTCCATTGCCGCCTGCCTCCTGACCTTGTGCCTGTGACCATACTACGCTTCTTTTCGGCCTGTCTCCTGCCCCGTGCTACGTCTGACTTCGCTTCATTCACTGTGCCAAGTTACATCTGGGCAACCTGTGTGGACGGATCGTGCCAGGGGTAGTGACCCGGGTGCCGCCTGCCGCAGCAAGTCCATCCCGCTTTGCGGCGGGCTCTGGTGAATACCAGCGGCACCTTAGACTCCACTCCCTGGTGCGGTTCAGCCATTGTCCACACAGGACAGTGGATCCACTTCCCAGCCGTTTACGGTAAGACCATTACACTCCCATCATGGAAGTTGTCGTTTAGGAACAGCTGAAGGCTGTAGTGGTGTAATGGTGATCTCCTATACTGGAGACCAACACACTTTACTGCCGGTATCCAGAATGCTGCAAAATACAGGGTAGTCTGTCTGCATAAAAATAGATGACTCCTAGTGGCGGCTATTTTCATTTTTGATATTTAAGTAAAATTGACTCTTATCAGTAGTACTACAAAATATTCAAAGTTTTTCATAATGACAGTGCCTCTTTAAGATAGGGATCTTTTTAAATATCTAAAGCAGACCTGGGCATTGTATGGCCCGCGGGCCACATACGACCCTTTGATTGACCGGCCTGCGCTGACTGTCGGCTGTACAATGCCTAGGTCTGCACCAGCCTGTGCACTGAGCTCCCTTGCGATGAGGGCGTGCACTCTCTCCCTTCCCCCGCCTTCTCTCTGCCATGCAGTCTTAGAACCTCTGAAGGCAGAGGAGAGGCCGTGTATCCTGTCTCCCTCTGCCCCCTCCCCTCAGCTCTAAACTCCGGCCAGGTGAGTGTTTCTGTGTTGTCTGTGTATATATGTGTCTGTGTATATATGTGTCTGCGTGTCCGTGTGTATATGTGTCTGTGTGTTTATGTGTGTATTTATAAGTGCCTGTCTCTGTATGTGTTGTCTGTGTCAGTGTGTGTGTGTGTGGGGGGGGGGGGTTGAGCTGCCTAATCTGGGGGACAATTATGCTGCCTAATCTGGGGGACAACTATGCTGCCTAATCTGGGGGACAACTATGTTGTCTAATCTGGGGGACAACTATGCTGTCTAATCTGGAGGACAACTATGCTGCTTAATCTGGGGGACAACTATGTTGCCTAATCTGGGGGACAACTCTGCTCCTATTCTGGGGGACAACTGCTGCCTAATCAGGGGGACAACTATGCTGCCTAATCAGGGGGACAACTATGCTGCCTAATCTGAGGGACAACTGCTGCCTAATCTGGGGGACAACTGCTGCCTAATCTGGGGGACAACTATGCTCCTAATCTGGGGGACAACTATGCTGCCTAATCTGGGGGACAACTATGCTAATCTGGGGGAAAACTATGATCCTAATCTGGGGGACAACTATGCTCCTAATCTGGAGGACAACTATGCTCCTAATCTGGGGGAACTATGCTGCCTAATCTGGGGGACAACTATGCTGCCTAATTTAGGGGACAACTGCTGCCTAATCGGGGGGACAACTATGCTGCCTAATCTGGGGAAAACTACCCGGCCCTTCACAATTTTTTAGTTTCTAATGTGGCCCCATGGAAAAAATAATTGCCCACCTCTGATCTAAAGGAATGATTTCTTTTAACTTCAAACTAGTTTATGTTCAGTGGTTCTTGAGGTCCCAGAAAGTATGACTACCATACAGATTGGAATAATGTATGAAATGCTTCTGTGCATTTAAAACTCTATTTACAGAATTTGTTTTATAGTACTTTCAAAAGTTATTTAGTTTTCAGTAAATCCCGGTTTACAGATCAACAAGAGAGCGATTTCATGTATATGGACCATTGTGATCTGATCGATGTTTGAAAAGAAGATTGTTTGTTCTACTGCAAGTGGTTCTGTGATGCCCACCCTCTGCTGTACTGCTGTTGTACCGTGTGGCATGCTATCACAGCGTGACTCATCACACTCACAAAACTGTCTTTATAAAGCTGTAAGCTCTTCAAGTTTGTGAATCACTTACGGGAAACAGTCTATTACCTGTAAACAAATACTCATTGAATAAAACTAAAGAAGCAGAATAAAACTACACAGGTTGTCCATAAGCTTATTGTCAGGAAAAGTAAAATGTATGGCCAAAGTATAAATCTGAGTGGGAGAGTGGACAGCATTGCTCTTATTATGTTAATATGTTGTTTTATTTCATTTTTAGGTTAACATTTTAAGAGAAATTATAGAATGAGGTGTTGAACCTGGATGTGTAGGGTGATGAAGAGATTAATGGGCATACTCCTAAGGGTCCAGGGCAGTGAAGGGTTAATAGGGCACCGGCAGAGGCATACCTAGTGCCCCTTGCACTTCTGGCAAGGTGCTGTATCGGTAGCTAGGTAGATAAGCAGGTAGCTATGTACAGTAGGTTAGAAAGACGGCTTGATGCTGTTGAAACGTTGCATCTGAACATGGGTTAATAAAGCATGTTTGCTTTTGTTCATCACTTGGAGTGCCGCTGAAACTTCTTTGGTTGGATTGACTGTTGCCTTTCTGGACCTGGGTTGCCATTTTATCAGCTTGCACCCACTATATTCTTACATCTAAAAGGTTGTGCTGCTTTTACTACTGCTTTATGTAGGTAAGTAGCCAGGTATCTATGTAAATAGCTATGTAGATAGGTAGGTAGCCAGATAGGTAGCTATGTAGATAGGAAGCTATGTAGATAGGTAGCCAGGTAGCTGGCTATGTAGGTAAGTAGCCAGGACACTAGGTATGTAGCTATGTAGGTAGGAAGGTAGCTATGTAGGTATCCACTCTCCTCCCCCCACCTCTAGATTCAAGGATGGAAAAAAATGATGCTTGCCCTTCGCAGTACAGCCTGGCCACGTCTTCCTTCTTCCACAGTGCAGGCACCGATGAGTGATGTCATCAGCACCTGCACTGTGTGGGTTACGGTCACGTTCTCCTCTCAATGTAGGCCACAGGTCCTGTGGCGTATGTGCCTGATAGGCCACTGGGCTGTACTTACGTTTTGGACTGAAGGAAAGAAGAAACCGACAGCTCACCACTACTAAATCTAATCACCTGCGTACGGACTGGCCGGCAGCGCTTCCAAGCCCAATGGAGTAGGTAGAACAGAAAGGAATTTCCAGCGCGGTATAAGGAATAGAATCAGGGACTCTCTATTTTGGATCACATAGATATACACAGGACCAGTCACCAACGCGTTTCAGATCGAACTGGATCCTTAATCATGCCATGAGTCCCTGATTTTATTCCTTATACTGCGCTGGACATTCTTTTCTGTTGTATTTACGTTTTGAAGCCTGCACCACATCACTCCAAATTTGCTACAGTCAGACATCTAATTGATTAGTCAGTGAAATCGTCAGAACATATAGGCTTACACTGCCAGTCCAGCCTTAGTGTCTTGTTATACTTAGGCTCAGTGGTAAGCATTGTCATCTTGCTGTAATGGGAACCTTGGTTTGAATCTGACCTCACGAACTGCAAAAAAATCATAGTCATAGGGAAATTGTTTCCAATGTAATTGAACCTAGAGATTGTGCATCTCAGACAAGGACATTATAAACCCAATTCCCCACAGAGACTGTGCTGATGACATTCCCTGTACAGTGATGTGGAATATGTAGGCGCCACAGTATATAAGCAACAACAACTTTGCTACAAGTCTTTGTTTCCAATTGCTTTATAATTACTGTGGATTACATTTTTTGTAATATTTGAACCATTATCCTCCTGTTTCTCATTGTAACATTCTTAGTGTCTACCACCACTCTATTTTATGTAGCATACAGACTATATAACAAATAACAAAAAGTTAATTGCTCTAGACCTCTTATACCTATCACCTCAAACACCCGGTACATTGGCCATGACCTTGGTCCCACTTATCTTTTCTTTGCTCACAAGACTTGTGTGCTGCCTTTGTCCTAGAAAATCTACTCTCTACAATTCTCCTTTAGGCCTCATACACATGACTAAATGGAAAATCGGTACCCATAGGCCCTCTGTACAGAAAAAACAACCTGCACCTGAATATATCTGCACCTGAATATATCTGTATGCTTCCCTTTATTGGACCCTATGGTGTTCTGTTAGTGTACATTATGAGATCCAAATACTTTTGGATGAGTTCTATACTTTGTTACCTTTGAATAACATTATATGTTTTTTTATACATACACCCTAATGAGTTCTCCATGCATCCATCCAGCAGATTGTGGTGGCGGGGGTCCGACTGCTGGATGGACGCATGCAAGAATGGTTACAGTTAGAATGGAGTGGTTGTTACGCTGATGCTCCATTAACTTTGAATGGGGGCACCTATTGACTATGAATGGAACAACGGTTGCTTCATTCCGTCCGGAGACTCAGACTCATAAACCCCTTTTATAACATATGGTGTTACCTCTGGATTCAGTATGTAGTATCTTTTCTGTATGTATCTGTATTTAAAGGGGTACTCCAGTGGAAAACTATTTTTTTTATTTTTTTATTCAACTGGTGCCAGAAAGTTAAAAAGATTTGTAAATTACTTCTTATAAAAAATCTTAATCCTTAACCCCTTAACGACGCAGGACGTAAATGTACGTCCTGGTGACGTGGTACTTAACGCACCAGGTCATACATTTACGTCCTGAGCATAACCACGGGCTTTGGAGCGATGCCGGCATCATGCGCGGCAGGTCCCGGCTGTGGATTGCAGCCAGGGACCCGCCGGTAATGGCGGACACCCGCGATCCCGCGGATGTCCGCCATTAACCCCTCAGATGCCGTGATCAATGCCGATCACGGCATCTGAAGCATCGCGGTCACTTAACAGGATGTTCGGATCGCCCGCAGCGCTGCCACGGCGATCTGATCATCCTGCACGGCAGACGGAGGTCCCCTCACCTGCCTCCGCTGTCTTTCGGGAGTCTTCTGCTCTGATCTGCCTTCCCACAGACCAGAGCAGAAGATTACCGATAACCCTGATCAGTGCTGTGTCCTATACATAGCACTGAACAGGAATAGCAATTGAGTGATTGCTTTAAATAGTCCCCTATGGGGACTATTAAAGTGTAAAAATAAAAGTAAGAAAAGTAAAAAAATTAAGTAAAAAAATTTGAAAAAAACCCTTCCCCAATAAAAATGTAAATTGTCCCATTTCCCCTATTTTACCCCCACAAAGTGTAAAAAAAAATATTTTCTATACATATTTGGTATCGCCGCATGCATAAATATCCGAACTATTAAAATAAAATGTAAATGATCCCGTATGGTGAACGGCATGAACGTAAAAAAAGAAAAAGTCCAAAATAGCTGCTTTTTTATAACATTTTATTCAAAAAAAATGTATAAAAAATTTAATAAAAGTTTTGTATAAGCAAATATGGTATTAATAAAAAGTACAGATCACGGCGCAAAAAATGAGCCCTCATAAAGAACTGTACAACTTCCTGTGGAGCATACAGCAACTGATAAGTACTGGAAGGATTAAGATTTTGATATATAAGTCATTTACAAATCTGTTTAACGTTCTGCCACCAGTTGATTAAAAAAAAAAAAATTCCACCAGAGTACTCCTTTACGTTCTGTATAAGTTAGTGTTTTAGGGAAATCTTATTAGGCTGCATTCACACCATGTTTGCAGCCTACGGCTACCGGATACGGCTGGGAAATTTCAAAACCGGGAGCTCCCGTATCCCAGTGCCGGCACCAGTGCCTAAACCCATTCACTTTAATAAGCCGACCGGAGTCAGACAGTTTTAAGCCGACCGTAGTATACCACAGTTTTAGGTCTGGTCACAAAACCGGATACAGGGCAGAAATGAGCCGACCGGAGTCACTGTCTGACTATAGCCCCCCCCCAAAACAAAGCATGAACCCAGAATTATCAGCGGTAGACAATGGCCCTCATTTACTAAAGGCTTCCCGACTGTTTTCATTGGTTTGTGCGCCTAAATTTCTGTCGCAGTGAGTGTGCGACCAAATGTGCGCCCAAGACCGACAGTTTTGCAAACATGGGCGTGTTTTTTGTTAAAGGGGGCGTGGTCCTGACAAAATGCTAAAAACACTCCGAGTTAGTTGTAAAACACTCTGTAAATTGTGTGAATTGTGTTTGCTTGAAAACCGACAGCCAAGAGGATGTGTAAAAATTACCAAAAGCGAGTGATTTTGGAAAAGGCACAGCGTAACATGGTGGGGAGTGCTTAAACTTTATTTATTTTTATTTTTTTCATTGTTTTACTGCTCTACACAAGGATTTTTAGAGTATGCAATGCATTTTAAACTTTAAAATATGTTTTTTTTTTGGGGGGGGTGGTAGTAGTGAACTCCTATATTAGATGGTCTAAGCCCATTTAATTTTTTTAGTTCTATTTTGGGGGGTGGGTGGAGGGAGGGGGGGGGGGTTTAAACTCCTATATTAGATGGTCTAAGTCCATTTAATTTTTGTAGTTCTATTTTGTTGCTTAATTCTTGTTAAATCTTGCTTGTTTGGCACATGCTATTGATGAGTATGTGCGACACATTTTCCCCTGCGACACAAAAAAAACCTGTTTGACAGAAAATGAAATCTAAAACACTCCAGAAAGAACACTTGGATTTTAGTAAATCGGGGCCAAGGTGTTGAGTTATTGGTGCTGTAGGCTTAAAGGGGTACTCCAGCGCTTAAACATCTTATCCCCTATCCAAAGGATAGGGGATAAGATGCCTGATCGCGGGGGACCCCCTGATTTTGCACGCCGCACCCCGTTAGAATCAGCCCCTGGAGCGTGTTCACTCCGGGTCTGATTACTGCCGATCACGCGCTGGAGCGTTGTGACGTCAAGGCTCCGCCCCGTGTAACGTCACGCCCCGCCCCCTCAATGCAAGCCTATGGGAGGGGGCGTGACAGATGTCACGCCCACTCCCATAGGCTTGCATTGAGGGGGCAGAGCGTGACGTCACAATGCTCCGACCCCCTGATCAACAGTAATCAGACCCGGAGCGAACATGCTCCGGGGTCTGATTTTAACGGGGTGCGGCGTGCAAGATCACGGGGGTCCCCAGCAGCTGGACCCCTGCGATCAGGCATCAAGATGTCTCAGCGCCGGAGTACCCCTTTAAGCCATGTTCTTGCAGAGCAGTGTGGGGCTTCTGAATCATTGACTGTCGTACCCTGTATATCCAAGAATACACAGTGTTCAGGGCTTCTTTGTTAGATTACAGCAATCATATTGACTCATCCTATAGTGTAAAAGCTCCATTCATATATACAGTGCAATCTAGGTGAAAAAACTGCTCTCTTACTTAATACACACAGAGAAATCTCTGTAAAGAATTCTGCAAACTTTTTAGGGGATATTTTTAGAAAGCATTTGAATCAGGACTTTATCTAAAGTAAGAAAAATCTCCAAGCATGTAGAATGATGCCTCTCAAGTCTGTTGTATATTTTCTAAAGTTTACTAATATTTGTTTTCTCATGGTTATATTCCCTTTTTGCTGTGTATTTTCTGCAGCTGATTTGGTTACCTACTGACTTCAATGGGTAGGAAAATAAGCAGCAGCGAATACAAAGCAAAATATACAGCATATACGCTAGGTGTGACCCTACTCTTAAAGGGGTATTCCGGGCAAAAACATGTTATCCCCTATCCAAAGGATAGGGAATAAGATGTCTGATCGTGTGGGGGGGGGGCGCTGCTGGGACCCCCACGATCTCCCTGCAGCACCCACATTCTATGCGGGGCTGCGTCTCTAGTTTTGGAAACCTCTGGGTTTCGCGGACTGGAGGCGTGACGTAATGCCACGCCCCCTCCAATCACGTCTATGGGAGGGGACGTGATGGCTGTCACACCCCCTCCCATAGACATAATTCGGAGGTTTACGAATCTAGAGACGCAGACCCCAATAGAAGGCAGGTGCTGCAGGGAGATCGTGGGGGGGGGGGGGGGCGTTTCCCAGCATCCTTTGTATAGGGGATAAGATGTTTTTGCCTGGAATATCCCATTAAGGGTAGGGTCACATATGCTGTCATATATATGGCACGTGTCACCCTACCAATAAATAATTTATTTTAATACTCTGATTCCCCTAAATAATAAAAAAAAAGGAAGCAACATTTGCAAATAGTCTTGATTAAAAATATTTTTTCATTTTGTGTATACAGCTCCGATACAGAGCTATGTGTGTCCATAGTATTAAATAAACCCTGTATTTGTAGCCTGTATCTTCAGTCATGCATTATTCTCCTCTACCTGCCCTTAAAGGCCTGCAGTTACACATGTTCAGCTAACAGCATCCTCCCTTCCAACCCCTCCCCCCCATACACATGCACTCTTAGCTTTGTTGAGCATGCATGTGTTCCAAATAGATAGAAAGCTGCTTCCAGATTCCTTCGGTGGCTGCTTATTTTTCTGAGAACTTTTGGATCAGGCAGTGGAAATCCAACATGCCCGATCCTTCTCTCATCTGATATCTCCCATGGGGGGAGAGTTAGGAGGCTGCCATCAATGTTAGATGATCAGCTGGTCCCACTGAACTGGAAAACTCAGCTGATGTATATCTAATGTGTATGGCCTAATTAGATGACCCATGCCATGCAGAAATAATGGCCGGGCTCGTAGACAGCGATCATTTACAAAGCATTTACAAGGCTCAAGCAATATCGCTAGATCATTTGTGCGGCCCGTTGCCTTCATCACGTTGGCTACAGGTTCCCTATTACAAAAGGAGACAAGCGTACGGAAAGTGATGTTTTTTTTTTTTTTGGATAGGTCAAAAGGTCCCGATTGGCATTTGCATTTGCATATTCGGCCAATAATTACCCTGTGTAATAGGGTCGGCAGTCTTGGTAACCTATTTATTGTATGTAAGCAATGAATAGGAAACAGTTGGAATCCAGAACAATATCCTATAGTGCCATCTTTTAAATGTTCATAACTAAGCAGCAAAAAACTAAACAAAAAGAAAAGTAAAAATTTTTAAAAAGTACGGTGTGTATTAAATAGACATTCGCTGATTCGCTTTCTAATTTCCTAGGGTATGGGTATATGCGGGACTATGTCATTTGAATGGAATGCCAGCTCAATGGTGCCTACAGCTTTAGCTCGCCGCGCGCGACTCTGTAACAATGGCATTGTATTTATTTATGCTTAGCCATAACAACACTGGTTTGGAATGAAGCTCTGTTTGTTTAAGTAGGTCAGTTATTGCGGGAGTGGTTTAGGTATTTAATAGAACATTCTATATATAGCATTTGGCTTCCCTCGATGTTACCTGTGTTTTATTAGTGAGTAGCTGGGACCAACCTGCAGCGTCATAGTGAATCTATATTGAACATAAAACCTGCCCAGACCTGTGATGCCGCGAAAAGTGCAAGCACATTATCCATAAATACTTAACTCCTTGTCTGCTGTGAACCCTTAAAGGGGTACTTCGGCCCTAAGACATCTTATCCCCTATCCAAAGGATAGGGTTAAGATGTCTGATCGCGGGGGTCCTGCAGCTGGGGACCCCCGCAATCTAGAATGCAGTACTCACCTGTGAGCACTGCAGGAAGCGCTGGAGGCTCCAAATCTTATGCCTCCCGACCATGTGTGACATCATGACTCCGCCCCCGTGTGACGTCCGCCCCCTCACATAGACTTGCATTGAGGGGGCAGGGTGTGACGTCACACGGGGGCAGAGTCGTGACGTCACCATACTCCGTCCCCGTGGTCGGGAGGCATAAGATTTGGAGCCTCCAGCGCTTCCTGCAGTGCTCACAGGTGAGTTCTGCATGTAGATTGCGGGGGTCCCCAGCGGTGGGACCCCAACGACCATATATCTTATCCCCTATCCTTTGGATAGGGGATAAGATGTCTTAGGGCTGGAATACCCCTTTAAAGAGTAGTCTGTCCGCATATGTGCTGCATAAGAGAGATGACATATTACCCTAGACCTAATTATTAGACAATAAAATTATTTTCTATGCTTTTTAAAACTACTATAGAAACCTTTGTAATTAAATAATCTTCATTGTATGGCCATATCTATGTTTTTATGGAATATTACACCTCCCAACATGATCTGACCACTGGACATTATCATAATAGAATTCTATTATACTCTTTACACAGAACATTATAACCTCCAACATGACAATAATACAAATATGCTCCATACTTTAAGCACTACAACCCCCAACATAACCTAACCACTGGAAATTATAATAATACAAATATACTCTATACATAGAGCACTACAGCCCCCTAACATGACCGATCACTTGAAATGACCATAATACAATAGCAGGTGAAATTCGAAAAATTACAATATTGTGTAAAGTTCATTTATTTCAGTAATACAACTTAAAAGGTGAAACTAATATATGAGAGAGACTCATTACATGCAAAGCAAGATAGTTCAAGCCGTGATTTGTCATAATTGTGATGATTATGGCTTACTGCTCATGAAAACCCCAAAGCCCCCCCCCCCCCATTTACTATGATTTGGGGAGCCATGTCATCTGCTGGTGTTGGTCACTGCACTTCATTAAGTCCAGGGTCAACGCATCCGTCTACCAGGAGATTTTGGAGGACTTCATGTTTCCTTTCCTTTTAAGTGGTATTAATGAAATACAACGGACTTTTGCACAGTATTCTAATTTTTGAGTTTCACTTGTATACTCTATACATACACTACAATCTCCAACATGACTTGGTCACTGGTCATGACCATAATACAGTTTCATATTATACCCCATACATAGAGCACTACAACCCCCAACATGACCTGGCCAATTGGATTGATCAACCTACAACTATACTCTGTACCAGTGTTTCCCAACCCAGTCCTCAAGGCACACCAACAGTGCAGGATTTTAATTTTTCCCTGTTCTATTCCAATGGAGTAACTGAAAAAACCCGGAATGTTGGTGTGCCTTGAGGACTGGGTTGGGAAACACAGTTCTATACATAGAACACTACAACCCCCATCAACTACTGGACATGATCATAATACAAATCTATGAAAACAGTATAATAGATCTGTATTATGCTCATGTTCAGTGGTTGGCTCATGATGTAGTGTTTTACAAATAGAACACTAAAACCCAGTTATAATCTATACATAGAACATTACATCCTCAAGCATGACCAATTTATACGTTATACATAAAACACTACAAGCCGCAACATGAGCCGACAACTGGATATATGGCTATATTGCAATTCTATTATACTCTATACTCAGGGTACTACAACCCCCAACATGACCAACCACTGGACATTTAAAAGCTGCCCCACTGCTGCAGTAAAAAAACACATTGCATTGTGAGAACAATGGGGAAGAGTTAGGAAAACCTGTGTAGGTTGTGAAGAGTGAAGCAGTTGTCCATAGCAACCAATCAGATTGTGAAGAGTGGAGCAGTTGTCCATAGCTACCAATCAGATTGTGAAGAGTGGAGCAGTTGTCCATAACAACCAATGAGATTGTGAAGAGTGAAGCAGTTGTCCATAGCTACCAATCAGATTGTGAAGAGTGGAGCAGTTGTCCATAGAAAACAATCAGATTGTGAAGAGTGGAGCAGTTGTCCATAGAAACCAATCAGATTGCTTATTTTTTAAAGAGGCCTGTGAAAAATGAAATAAGCAATATGATTAGATTCTATGGGTAACTGCTCTACCCTTCCTCTACACAGGTTTTCTTAAATCGCGCCCAATATCTCTTTAACCCCTTAAGGACATTTGGGGAGATTTATCAAAACCTGTGGAGAGGAAAAGCTGCCTAGTTGCCCATAGAAACCACTATCAGATCACTTCTTTAATTTTTAAAAAGGCCTCAATCTGCAATCAGATTGGTTGCTACGGGCAACTGGTCAGCTTTTCCTCTGCACAGGCTTTGATAACTCTCCTAAATTGGACGTAAATGTACATCCTGATCCACTGGGATCAGGACCTACATTTAACCCCTTCCCGACCTATGACATACCTGTACGTCATGGGTGGCAAGGTGTTCCCGACCCATGACATACAGGTACGTCATGGACATTACTGCCGCTACTCGCGGCATCCCGCAGCGCCCGGAAAGATGGTGGCTATCACTGATAGCCAGCCATCTTACCGTGCGACCACGGGGGGTTTCGTCCCCCACCCCCCCCCAGCGATCGCTGCTATCAGCTGGTCAAATCTGACTAGCTGATAGCAGTGTTTCGCTATGAAAATACTTAGCAGCGCGGTGTGTGAGTTCCGATCACGGGGATCGGGACACACACCGCTCTGCTAAGTGTCCCTGACCCGTCCCCCGGCGTCACTTACCCGTCCGAGCGGTGTCCCGAGCGGTCCCGGCGTCCTCCGTGCGGTCCCGACGTCCTCCAGGCGGTCCCGGCTGCGCTGCGTCCCGGAGGTGAGTTTCCGGCAGCAGTGCGGCATCTTCATTGGCAGCAGTGAGATCGCCGTAAAGCGATCTCACTGCTGCCTCTGAGAGTTTCAAAACTGCAACTCCCAGCATGCCCAGACAGCCTTTGGCTTTCTGGGCATGCTGGGAGTTGTAGTTTTGCAACATCTGGAGGTCCACAGTTTGGAGACCACTGTATAATGGTCTCCAATCTGTGCTCTTCCAGATGTTGCAAAACTACAAATCTCAGCATGCTCAGTCTGTCCAGGCATGCTGGGAGTTGTAGTTCTCTAACATCTGGAAGAGCACAGATTGGAGACCATTATACAGTGGTCTCCAAACTGTGGACCTCCAGATGTTGCAAAACTACAACTCCCAGCATGCCCAGACTGCCCAAGCATGCTGGAAGTTGTAGTTCGGCAACATCTGATCCTTCAGATATTGCCGAACTACAACTTCCAGCATGCCTTGGCAGTCTGGGCATGCTGGGAGTTGTAGTTTTGCAACATCTGGAGGCACACTAGTTGGGAAACATTGTCCGTTTCCTACCTCAGTGCCTCCAGCTGTTGCAATTGTTGCAAAACTATAACTCCCAGCATGCACTGACAGACCATGCATGCTGGGAGTTGTAGTTTTGCAACAGCTGGAGGCACACTGGTTTGGAAACACTAAGTTTGGTTGCAAAACGCTTGAAAGTTTATTACTTAACTTAGTGTTTCCAAACTAGTGTTCCTCCAGCTGTTGCAAAACTACAACTCCCAGCATGCACGGACAGCCAAAGGGCATGCTCGGAGTTTGCAACAGCTGGATGTTTGCCCCCTCCCCCCAATGTGAATGTACAGGGTACACTCACATGGGCGGAGGTTTACAGTGAGTGCTGGAAGTTTGAGATGGCGCAAATTTTGCGCTGCAGCTCAAACTCCCAGCGGCAAACTTGCTGTGAACCTCTGCCCATGTGACTGTACCCTAAAAACACTACACTACACTGACACTAACCTAAAATAAAAAGTAAAAAACACTACATATACACATACCCCTACACAGCCCCCCTACCCCTACCCGCCCAGGTCATGAAGGTGAAAATGGGCTGGGTCATGAAGGGGTTAAGCACCAGGACCTACATTTACGTCCTGTACATGATGCGAGCACCAGATGGTAATGGCAGACATCAGCGATAGAGTTGATGTCTGCCATTAACCCCTGAGATGCCGTTATCAATATAGATCACGGCATCTGCGGCAATGCGGCACTTTGAATGGATTGTCGGATCATGGGGATCTAATAATCCAAGATGGCGGACGGTGGTCCCCTTACTTGCCTCTGCCTCTCTCCCGGGGTCTTCTTCTCTGGTATGACATCGAGCTGATAATACTGATCAGTGCTATAGGGACATAAAAAGTGTAAAAAAAAAAAAAAAGAATGTTTACAAAAATGCGAAAAAGCCCCTCCCCAATAAAAATGTAAATCGCCTCTTTTTCCTTTACAAAAAGAGTAAAACAAAATTCTGAAAAATTTTTGTATCGCCGCGTGCGTAAATGTCTGAACTATCAAATGATCTTGTACAGTGAACGTTAAAAAAAATAAACGTAAATAAAAAAAGTCCAAAATTGCTGTGTTTTGGTCACATCACATGCCCCAAAATAATAAAATGCAATCAAATAGTCCCATATACGTAAAAGAGATACTGTATAGTACAACTGTATGTACAGCATGAAAACGAAGCCCTCCATAATTTGCTACATTTTTTATTTCATTTTCAATTTCCTTACACAAATAATATATATTTTTTACGTTGTACAATTGGTCACACAAAAAACAAGCCCTCACATAGGTCTGCGGATGGAAATATAAAAGAGATGATTTTTAGAAGGCGAGGAGGAAAAAAGTAAAACGCAAAAATAAAATTGGCTGTGTCCTTAAAAGTGTACTCCGCCCCTCGTGACGTCACGGCCCGCCCCGTCAATACAAGTCTATGGGAGGGGGCGTGGCGGTCGTCACGCCCCCTGCCATAGACTTGCAATAAGGGGACGGGCCGAGATGTCATGAGGGGCGGAGCCATGACGTCACTCTGCTCCGGCCCCTGTATCGCCCGTCATTACGCACAGAGCGAACTCGCTCTGTGCTGTAATGATAGCGGGGTGCTGCAGCAGCGATCCCCGGGGTCCCAGCAGCGGGACCGCGGCGATCTAACATCTTATCCCCTATCCTTTGGATAGGGGATAAGATGTCTAGGGGCGGAGTACCCCTTAAGGCCAAAAGGTCTGCATCCTTAAAGGACAAGTATCATGATCAAAAACGTATCCCCCTATCCAAAGGATAGGGGATAAGTTTTATATTGCGGGGGTCCGAGCGCTGGGGCCCCCTGCGATCTCCTGTTTGGAGCCCCCGTGAAGATTGCCAAATGGCTCTACCATAGAACTATATGGAGGGGGAATGGCGGCCTCCACTACGGGCGAGGGTCGTCACGTGCTCCTGGGCTAGTGCACCGGGCTCTGTTCAGGAGATCGTGGGGGGCCCAGCACTCGGACCCCCCACAATCTAAAACTTATCCGTTATCCTTTAAATAGGGGATAGGTTTTTGTCCATGAGACTTATCCTTTAAGGGGTTAAATCTAGTAAACATCTTGAAGGAGATTTATCAAGCTCCGTAGTAGAATTGAAATCTGCTCACATAGTAATTGTTTTTTTTTACATTGCAGTGGTCATGTATTTATCAAATGGGATAGTCACTATTTATGAAGAAAAAAAGTCGCATCTCCATTTAAAAGTCGCATATGTATTCCAGGTCCAACCTGGCTTACAGAAAGTGCATACAGAAAAGGACATTAACACCCACTTTAACAACTGTTCTTGTTCTGCATCATGAAACAAAGCTACTACATTAATGTTAATCTGTTCAGGACGCAGGGCGTATGCATACGCCCTGCATCCCGAGTCCTTAAGGACGTAGGGCGCATGGATACGCCCGTGGGAATTCTGGTCCCCGCTGCTAGCCGGTTGGGGACCGGACCAGGATGCCTGCTGAAATCATTCAGCAGGCATCCCGGCACATCGCGGAGGGGGGTCCCCCCCATGTCGGCTATCGCAGAAAATCGCATGTTGATTCAGACATGCGATTTTCTGCTATTCCGGGCTGATTGGGTCTCTGGTGACCCGATCGCCTGGAAAATAGGGATGATAGGAGCTGTCAGTAACAGCCCCGATCCTCCTAAGGGATAGGAGCGAGGTTGCAGTGCTGCAACCTCCTCCTATCCCCTGCCATAAGTCAGCAATGAGTGCTGACCAATGACAGTTGAAGACGGGGGGTTGCCATGGAAACCCCCGCTCTGCCCACCCCTGGATGTCGGGAAGAACAGGGGGGGGGGGGAGAAGATGGTGGACGGTACCTGAGAATAAGATGTGGTGGGGACTGGCGATCATCGGTGGCATCAGCGGAGATCAACGGCGCAGGTAGGGAGGCGACGGCGCGGGGCATGAAGGGAGGTGGCAGTAAAGCTTCCTTCCTAGTGGTTGCGTAACTGCAACTCCCAGCATGCCCAGACATCCAAAGGCTGTCTGGGCATGCTGGGAGTTGTAGTTTTGCAACATCTGGAGGGTCACAGTTTGGAGACCACTATTACAGTGGTGCCCAAATGGTAGCCCTCCAGATGTTGCAAAACTACAACTCTCAAAATGCCTAGACTGCCAAGGCATGCTGGGAGTTGTAGTTCTGTAACATCTGTCCCTTCAGATTTTGCAATTTTCATGCATATTTTGAAAATTGCTGCTCTACTTTGAAGCCCTCTAATTTTTTCTAAAAGTAAAAATATGTCCATTTTATGATGCCAACATAAAGTGGACATATTGTATTTGTGAATCAATATAAACATTTTTTGGAATATCAATTTTCCTTACAAGCAGAGAGTTTCAAAGTTAGAAAAATGCTACATTTTCTAAATTTTCATGAAATTTGGGGATTTTTCACCAAGAAAGGATGCAAGTAACGACGAAAATTTAGCACTAAAATAAAGTAGAATATGTCATGAAAAAACAATCTCAGAATCAGAATAATCGGTAAAAGCATCTTAGGGTTATTAATGCTTAAAGTGACAGTGGTCAGATGTGCAAAAAATGGCTGCAGCCTTAAGGTGAAAATGAGCTGCGTCCTTAAGGTGTTAATGTTAATTATAGGAAAAATGTATTATATAACTAATAACTCTATTAATTTTAAGGTTGAAAATATACACTGCACACCTTGTTAATTTTAGGACACGTACATTTTAAAATTAATGTTGTGTTAAAATAGAATAAGGCACAAAATAATTGTGTAAGAATTTTTACACACTACGTAAATAACCCATATGTGCCACTAAAATTTTTCCTTAAAAGAAAAGAAACATCCATAGTAAGGCTGCATTTACACCATGTTTTTGCAATACAGTTCCCGTATCAGGTTTTTGAGGAAAAATGAATTCCTCAAAACCTGACTAAACTGTATCAAAACTTGTGTACAAATTTTAACCCGTATACAGTTAAAAACCGTATACGGTTTGAAAAATGACATCCGGTTGCATCCGTTTTTTAAGAAAAAACGTATACGTTTTTAACTTTTCACTCCATTTTGAATAAAGTTTTACTTTATTCCATTGATTGAAATTCCAAGAAAAAAAACTGTGCAAAGTCAAAAACCGGATGGTGAAAACCAGATGGAACTGTATGCACATACGGTTCTGTACGGTTCCCATTGACTCCCATGGTAAAAAAAAAAAAACGTATACGGTTTAATACAGTTTTTCAACCGGACCTAAAACCGTGGTAGACTACGGTTTTGGGTACAGGAAAAAAACCTTACAAAACCGTACAGGATGCAAAACGGACACAACCTGATGCATATGTTTTTGGCATACGGTATTCAAAGCAGAGTCAATGCATACGTTTTCCAATACGGTCCCATACGGTTTTCACATAGAAAACGTATACGGGAACTGTATTGCAAAAACGTGGTGTGAATGCACCGTAATACAGCTTCATGCACATTTTGGGGTGGGTAACGTACCGAGCCATTTTTTTTTTTTTTTTGTGGCTTCACTATTGTTTATGTTCCTGTTGGAGCTGCGCTGTCTTACTTCCTGACATAAACTCCGGCCTCAGTGCAGCAACGCAAGACTCCGCCCACCAACGTCACAAAATCAGGGCTCAAAATAAAACAAAAAAGCCTCCAGAGTACGGATATTCATGGTTCGGCATAGTATGTTTTTAATATTTTTTCATTTCTGAGGAGGGTGGATGGGTTGTTGCAGGATAGTTGGAGTGCAGTTATTTAGTGGCAGGCGGGCCAGTCAGGGTGTCACCCGATGCGGTACGCCCCCCCCCCTCCCCGTCACTCTCACTCTCAACGCTACTGGTAATAAAGGGTAGATAAAGAACTTCGGCTATTAACATAAGGGAAAACTTTTCTGCTTTAAAAAAGTCTTTTGTAAGCGGGTTTCCCGGGTTTTGCTTACGTGTGATTTATTTATCAAGGTCGTGCGACTATTTTATAAATAGGTCGCATGTAAGCAAAAGTAAGTAAAAACAAATTGTCATATAAAAGCCATACGTTTGAAAAGAATGATAAATCTCCTTCCTTATTGTAACTGTAAAATATCTCAATAGACATATGCACCAAGGATGGTATATGTGAACGGAGTCTTATAAATTGACTTAAAACAGTCTTTCGGAATATATAACCCTCAGTCAGTGTGTATGAAGGTGCTGGCTTCAAGGCTACAGATTGCTTTCCTAAAAGAGTCATATAAATAATTGTTTCTTTGCTCCATCCTGATAGTGTTCTGTGTCCACTGCAGATAAATGGCTCCAGCAGTCTAAACACTGAGTCCAACATAAAAACAACAGTAACAGACCAAATACTTACACCACAGAGACCTCTAACACACCAGGGGTGTTCATGTACGGCAAGTAGATTTTTATTGAGGCACACAGTCCATATGTACCACCTAAAAATCTATAAGAAGCTTACAGGGTATGTTTACTTTTTTTAAGCAATCGCTTCAATGCAATGAAAATGAAGTATCATTGCGAATAACCTTTAATTTAAAAAAATATGATGTAAAACAAGCCCTATCAGTCCATGCAGTCACTTACAAATGTCCACTTTTTCCGTCCACTCTTCTAGTCCAATAACCTCCTTTCAAGAGCAGAATTCAATATCCTATCAGATTAGCTAAATATTCACAAGAGAACCGAGTGAGTGGGTGAATTAAAGAAAAAAAGGACTATCCTACTCCCATGCCGTGTTCTGATGGCGGCAGATCCCTGCAGGAGATGCCCACTCAGTTAATTACTGGCCGCAGAGGTGACCCGCCTCAATCAGTGACTTAGCTGAGCTGGCATCTCCTCCAGGAAACAAATGCCAGAGGAAGCAGCAGGAACTGGCACTGTCGGAATGGCAGCTGCACAGGATCAGGTCAGGTGAGTATCCTTGCCTTTATATTTTAAGTGTACCCAGAGTTCCCTTTAAAAGAGTACTCCTCACCTGGACATCTTATCACCTATCCAAATTTAAGGGATAAGATGTCTGATCGCAGGGGGTCCAGCCACTGGGACCCCCACAATCTCCAGTTCCGCGACCACAGCAGTCACTCCCCCTTCTATAGACATGAATAGAGGGGGCGTGACTTCCTCACCACGGCCACCCCCAAGACGACGTACTGAACATAAATGTTCAGAATGCTGGGGTAGCGGGCTGGGATAAGATGTCTAGGGGCAGAGTACTCATTCAAGGCTGCAAACACAGCGTTTTGTTTGGCCTCGAAAAAATGGCGCCAAAAAATGCTACCTTTTTCTCCTCTATGGTGCAGTCTTTGTTGTATATATTTGAAAAATAGTGTGTATTACTATAGCTGTTTTTATTTGGCATTGTATTCCCTGCATTTTTATCATTAAGCAATGTGAATCTTTCTCCCTGTGTGGTTCTGGGATTTTTGCTCACTGTTCTCGTGATCATTTTGACACTACGGGGTGAGATTTTGCATAGAGCCCCAGATCGAGGGAGATTATCAGTGGTCTTTTATGTCTTCCATTTTCTAATAATTGCTCCCACAGTTGATTTCTTCACACCAAGCTGCTTGCCTATTGCAGATTCAGTCTTCCCAACCTGGTGCAGGACTACAATTTTGTTTCTGGTGTCCTTCAACAGCTCTTTGGTCTTGGCCATAGTGGAGTGTGAGTGTTTGAGGTTGTGGACAGGTGACTTTTATACTGATAACAGGTGCCATTAATACAGGTAAGGAGTGGTGGACAGAGGAGACTCTTAACCCCTTCCCGACCCAGGACGTCCTGGGTCCTCTCCCTTTCTATAGGCTGGGACCTGGCACGTAGCAATGGACGGGACCCATGGCTAATAGCGTGCGGCACTGATCACTGTGCTGCATGCTATTAACCCTTTAGACGGGGCATTCTAAGTTGATTGCCCGTCTAAACTGAAAGCTAATTAGTGCCGGTTAGCTAAGTGGACTGTTCGCCGCTGCGAAATCGCGGTGTCCCGAACAGCCGGAGGACGCAAGGTGGGTGCCTTGACTTCCTCCTCCGTGTCCAATAGCCGAATGACTGCTCTGTGCCTGAGGTCCAGGCATGAGCAGTCAAGCGGCAGAATCATTGATCAATGTTATCCTATGAGATAACAATGATCAATGTAAAAGATCATTGTGTGCAGTGTTATAGTCCCCTATGGGGGCTATAACATTGCAAAAAAAAAAAAGTTAAGATCATTTAACCCCTTCCCTAATAAAAGTAAGAATCGTCCTCTTTTTCCATAAAAAAAAAAAAAAAAACTGTGTAAATAAAAATAAACATATGTGGAAATGTCTGAATTATAAAAATATATCATTACCGTATTTATCGGGGTATACCACGCACCGGCCTATAACATGCACCCTCATTTTACCAAGGATATTTGGGTAAAAAATGTTTTTTACCCAAATATCCATGGTAAAATGAGGGTGCGTGTGTGCGCGTGTATACCCCGATACATCCCCAGGAAAGGCAGGGGAGAGAGGCCGTCGCTGCCCGCTTCTCTCCCCCTGCCTTTCCTGGGGTCTAGAGCCCTGCTGCCGGCCCCCTGGCTATCGGCGCCGCTGCCCGTTCTGTCCCCCTGACTATCGGTGCCGGCGCCCCATTGCCGACACCGATAGCCAGGGGGAGAGAAGGGGCAGCGGCACCCATTGCCGGCGCCGCTGCCCCGTTGCCTCCCCCCATCCCCGGTGGCATAATTACCTGGGTCGGGTCCGCGCTGCTGCAGGCCTCCGGCGTGCGTCCCCTGCGTCGTTGCTATGCACGGCGCGGTGCACTGACTTCATGCGCCGTGCAGCGCATAGCAACGACGAAGGGGACGCACGCCGGAGGCCTGCAGCAGCGCGGACCCGACCCAGGTAATTATGCCACCGGGGATGGGGGGAGGCAATGGGGCAGCGGCATCGGCAATGGGTGCCGCTGCCCCTTCTCTCCCCCTGGCTATCGGCGCCGGTACCGATAGTCAGGGGGACAGAACGGGCAGCGGCGCCGATAGCCAGGGGGTGAGAAGGGCCGGCAGCAGGGCTCTAGACCCCAGGGAAGGCAGGGGGAGAGAAGCGGGCAGCGACGGCCTCTCTCCCCCTGCCTTTCCTGGGGGTGTATCGGCGTATAACACGCACATAGACTTTAGGCTAAAAATTTTAGCCTAAAAAGTGCGTGTTATATGCCGATAAATACGGTAATTAAACTGCACGGACAATGGCGTAAGCGCCAAAAAATTCCAAAGTCCAAAATAGCGTATTTTTGGTCACTTTTTATATCATGAAAAAATTTATAAAAAGCGATCAAAAACTCCAATCAATACAAAATTGGTACCGCTAAAAACTTCAGATCACGGCGCAAATAATGAGCCCTCATACCGGCCCGTACCGGAAAAATAAAAAGTTATAGGGGGTCAGAAAATGACAATTTTAAACGTATTAATTTTCCTGCATGTAGTTATGATTTTTTTCCAGAAGTACGACAAAATCAAACCTATATACCGTATATACTCGAGTATAAGCCGACCCGAGTATAAGCCGAGACCCCTAATTTCAACCCAAAATCCCAGGAAAAGTTATTGACTCGAGTATAAGCCTAGGGTGGGAAATACCTCATCCCCCCCTGTCATCATCCAGACCCGTCATTAACATCCTCATCATCCCCTTGTCATCATCCCACACATCCCCCCTTCATCATCCCCTTGTCATCATCCCACACATCCCCTTATCCCACACATCCCCCCTTCATCATCCCCTTGTCATCATCCCACACATCCCCCCTTCATCATCCCCTTGTCATCATCCCACACATCCCCTTGTCATCATCCCACACATCCCCCCTTCATCATCCCCTTGTCATCATCCCACACATCCCCTTATCCCACACATCCCCCCTTCATCATCCCCTTGTCATCATCCCACACATCCCCTTATCATCCCACACATCCCCCCTTCATCATCCCCTTGTCATCATCCCACACATCCCACACATCCCCCCTTCATCATCCCCTTGTCATCATCCCACACCCCCCCCCTTCATCATCCCCACCCCCCCCCCCCCCCTTCATCATCCTCTTCTCATCATTCGCCCTCAGTGGTCTTCAACCTGCGGACCTCCAGAGGTTTCAAAACTACAACTCCCAGCAAGCCCGGGCAGCCATTGGCTGTCCGGGCTTGCTGGGAGTTGTAGTTTTGAAACCTCCGGAGGTCCGCAGGTTGAAGACCACTGCGGCCTTCAACATGCGGACCTCCAGAGGTTTCAAAACTACAACTCCCAGCAAGCCCGGGCAGCCATCGGCTGTCCGGGCTTGCTGGGAGTTGTAGTTTTGAAACCTCCGGAGGTCCGCAGGTTGAAGACCACTGCGGCCTTCAACATGCGGACCTCCAGAGGTTTCAAAACTACAACTCCCAGCAAGCCCGGGCAGCCATCGGCTGTCCGGGCTTGCTGGGAGTTGTAGTTTTGAAACCTCCGGAGGTCCGCAGGTTGAAGACCACTGCGGCCTTCAACATGCGGACCTCCAGAGGTTTCAAAACTACAACTCCCAGCAAGCCCGGGCAGCCATCGGCTGTCCGGGCTTGCTGGGAGTTGTAGTTTTGAAACCTCCGGAGGTCCGCAGGTTGAAGACCACTGCGGCCTTCAACATGCGGACCTCCAGAGGTTTCAAAACTACAACTCCCAGCAAGCCCGGGCAGCCATCGGCTGTCCGGGCTTGCTGGGAGTTGTAGTTTTGAAACCTCCGGAGGTCCGCAGGTTGAAGACCACTGCGGCCTTCAACATGCGGACCTCCAGAGGTTTCAAAACTACAACTCCCAGCAAGCCCGGGCAGCCATCGGCTGTCCGGGCTTGCTGGGAGTTGTAGTTTTGAAACCTCCGGAGGTCCGCAGGTTGAAGACCACTGCGGCCTTCAACATGCGGACCTCCAGAGGTTTCAAAACTACAACTCCCAGCAAGCCCGGGCAGCCATCGGCTGTCCGGGCTTGCTGGGAGTTGTAGTTTTGAAACCTCCGGAGGTCCGCAGGTTGAAGACCACTGCGGCCTTCAACATCATCCAGCCCCCTCTCACCCCCTTTAGTTCTGAGTACTCACCTCCGCTCGGCGCTGGTCCGGTCCTGCAGGGCTGTCCGGTAAGGAGGTGGTCCGGTGAGGAGGTGGTCCGGGCTGCTATCTTCACCGGGGGCGCCTCTTCTCCGCGCTTCCGGCCCGGAATAGAGCCGTTGCCTTAACAACGACGCATCTGCGTCGTTGTCAAGGCAACGTGACTATTCTGAGGCCGGGCCCGAAGCGCTTAGAAGAGGCCTCCCCGGTGAAGATAGCAGCCCGGACCACCTCCTCACCGGACCACCTCCTTACCGGACAGCCCTGCAGGACCGGACCAGCGCCGAGCGGAGGTGAGTACTCAGAACTAAAGGGGGTGAGAGGGGGCTGGATGATGTTGAAGGCCGCAGTGGTCTTCAACCTGCGGACCTCCGGAGGTTTCAAAACTACAACTCCCAGCAAGCCCGGACAGCCGATGGCTGCCCTGGCTTGCTGGGAGTTGTAGTTTTGAAACCTCTGGAAGTCCGCAGGTTGAAGACCACTGCGGGTGGGGGAGTTCACTCGAGTATAAGCCGAGGGGGGTGTTTTCAGCACGAAAAATCGTGCTGAAAAACTCGGCTTATACTCGAGTATATACGGTAAGTAGGGTATCATTTTAATTGTATGAACCTACAGAATAAAGAGAAGGTGTAATTTTTACCAAAAAATTTACTGCGTAGAAATGGAAGCCCCCAAAACTTACAAAACAGTGTTTTTTCTTCAATTTTGTCACACAATGATTTTTTTTTTTCCTTTTCGCTGTAGATTTTTGGGTAAAATTACTGATGTCATTACAAAGTAGAATTGGTGGCACAAAAAATAAGCCATCATATGGATTTTTAAGTGCAAAATTGAAAGAGTTATTTTTTAAAGGTAAGGAGAAAAAAACGAAAGTGCAAAAACGGAAAAACCCCAGGTCATGAAGGGGTTAAAGAAGAAGTTACAGGTTTGTGAGAGCCAGAAATCTTGTTTGTTTGTAGGTGACCAAATACTTATTTTACACCATAATTTGCAAATAAATTCTTTAAAAATCAGACAATGTGATTTTACGGATTTTTTTCTTTCTCATTATGTCTCTCATAGTTTGTGGCAGTGATTCCCAAAGGGGTACCGCGACGCTCCGGTAATTTTTATTATTATTTTTTAAATCTCCCACCCCGGCCTGCGCGTCTGTGAATCACGGCAGCACAGAGGGGAAGGGAAGCCTGCGTGCGCATTGCGTGTACGTGCGCACACAGCGTCCCCCTCCCCCCTGCGGCGCCGTGAGTGAGTCTTATATAAATGTGAATGGGGATGGTGCGCTGGCCCCTCAGATCAGCTTCTCGGCCCCCCTGATCAGCTTCTCGGCCCCCGAGACCAGCTTCCCGTTCCCCGGATCAGCTTCCCCCCCCCCCCCCCCGATCAATTTTTCCAGCCCCCCCCCCCGGATCAGCTTCCAGGCCCCCGCAAAAGGAAAAACAGCTCAGCTTAAAGTAATGCACCCTTTCCTCTCTGTTACCCCTGTCCACCCCCCCCCCTTCACCCTTTTCCACTTTCCTGTCATCCATGTCCACCTTGTCCGCCCGTCATCCATGTTCACCACCCCTCTGACCCCCCCAGTCTACCCCCTATCACCAATGTCCATCCCCCACTATTCACCCCTCTATTCCTTTGTCACTGTCCCTATCCACCCCTCTGTTACCACCTTGTTACTCCTGTCCACCTGTCTTTCACCACGCCACCCATCTACATTCTTCTACAACCATCTGTCACCCCTGTACACCCCTCTGTCACCCCTACGCCCCCTGTCACCCATGTACACTCCTCACACCCCTCTGTTACCCATGTACACCCCTCTGTCACCCCCTATCACCCATGTACACTCTTCTACAACCATCTGTCACACCATGTACATGCCTGTCACACCGTACACCCCTCTGTTACCCATGTGAAGTTCTCTACACCCCATACACCCCTCTGTCACCCCCTACACCCCCATCACCCATGTAAACCCCTGTACATCCCGAACACCCCTCTGTTACCCATGTACACTCCTCTGTCACCCCCTACACCCCCTGTCACCATTGTGCACTCTTCTACAACCATCTGTCACCCATGTACACCTTTCTGTCACACCCTACACCCCTCTGTTATCCATGTACACTCCTCTACACCCTGTACGCCCCCCTGTCACCCATTTACACCGCTCTGTCCTCCATGTACACCCCTCTTTCACCCATGTACACTCCTCTACACCCCTCTGTCACCCATGTACACCCCTCTGTCACCCATGTATACATTTACATTACATTACAATTACATCATTTACACACCTGCCACCTTTCTTTCTGCACCCCTCTGTGACCCCTTTACACCTATACGCCCCTGTATTCCTCTTCACTTGTAAAAGGGGAATCTGGAGGCTGGTGCTAGAAAAGTACAGAGCCTAAGTTTGTTTTGCAGGTTTAACCGTGAAGAATTGTGGCTGGAAGAAATAGTCATGACGGTGCGGACCAGATGGTGAAGAGAAGGGAACTACTGATTTTAGAAGTCACTTGTGAGTTGCTGTATAAAGCAGCACTGTAATCTACACGCCCACAGATAAATAGATATTGTGCATTTTGGTTGTTCGGTAGGGGTTCCCTGCAACAAAAAAAAATTCTGAGGGATTCCCCGATCCAAAAAGGGTTGGGAAGCACTGGTTTAGGGTATACTATGATGAAAATTACAGGCCTCTCTCATCTTTTTAAGTGGGAGAACTAGCACAATTGGTGGCTGACTAAATACTTTTTTGCCCCACTGTATGTCTTTATTCTTCTAGTTGTATTGCGCAGCTCTCAGCAATGGAGGTGGCTCACCGCGTACCCCTGCCTCCTCAATATTCCCGATCTGGCCCTCCATGTTATAAATATTTAGGAGGCAGCAGGCTCTCAAGTCCTAGTGACATGAGAGGGAATACTTTTGGGTTTAGTGTGGGTGAGCAGCCTGTCAGTTTCACTTTAAGCCTACAGTCACACTACCGTTACACACCATCAAGAACGGCTGTCAACATTTTTTTTTGTTTGGCGGCCTTCATTTTGACGGGGTGCAACGGTCCCGATGGACCCCATTTTAGTCAATGGGGTCCGTCAGGTGCCACTGTTTTTCAGCGGGAGTAGCAGCAGGAAAAGACGGTGCAAGCAGTATTTTTTTTCCTGTAATTCTCCCCGGCGTCCACATTGGTAGTGTGAAAGGGGCCTAACATGGTGAAAGCATGAAAGCATACCCGTCAGATCCAACAAAAATGTTTTTTTTTTTATATATCACTCAGTACCTAATCCTGACCATGTACATCTAATTTTTATGTGTCTAGCATCTTTATTTTTTTATTACACTCTTAATTTAGCTCACTAGTCTGAATTGCTCTCAAAGGGAGGGGGTGTGGTCTCAATGTGCAGGTCTCCGCCCCCTCCCCCAGTATGCTGTCTGCTCACATCTCCACTACCATTAGCAAAACTACAACTCCCAGCTTGTCCTCACTGACAGTAGCGGGACACAAGCTGATAGTGGGAGGATTCTTCCTCCAGCTGTGAGCCCTGCTCTCACACCTGTCAATCAAGGAAGTGTGTCCATGACATAGGTGATGACGCATGGACACAGCAGGACTAGTATGTGTCCAAGCAGGCAGGCAGGGGGGCAGTTGTTTGACTGGCTTTTTCAATATGAAATACTGAAAAATTTCTAATGAAAGCAATTGCAAAACTTATTGGTTTTGCATGCTTTACAACATATCAAAAGTTTTTGTATCTGACAGTGCCCATTTAAGTTGTGTAGAATAAATAATAGCAGTTTTATCTATATTTATAATGCTAGATGCTCGCTAACACAATTTTATGTGAAGTTTTGATCAACAGAGCTTTGGCATCAAACTTAAATTTTAAGGGGTTTTGCCAGATAGTAATATTGATGGCCCATCCTTACAATAGTTCATTACTATCAGAATATTGGGGGCCCTGCTCCTACCAATCAGTGATAAGAACTGTCTCCTCTTCATTGTTTATAGCTCTCTACATTTTATTGAGGTTGTGCCTGTTACTATGGCTTATCACAGCTCAGCACTATTAAAAGGGATGTGGGAAGTTGGTCCCCTGCTGATGTAATATCCTTAGCATTGGCCACCAATAATAAAGCCCTGGAAAACCCCTTTAAATTATATTTTGTGCTGTTGAAAAGATGCATGAGGGCACATGTAAGTCTAAAATTTCTTATTGTTTATTTCTACTATATTCATAAGGGGAGATTTGTCAAAACCTGTGCAGAGGAAAAGTTGACCAGTTGCCCATAGCAACCAATCAGATCACTTCTTTCAATTTTCAGAGGCTTTTTCAAAAATAAAATAAGCGATCTCATTTGTTGCTATGAGCAACTGGTCAACTTTTCCTCTGCACAAGTTTTGATAAATCTTCCCCATAGTGTCTTATAATACACTGCTCAAAAAATAATGGGAACACTAAGATAACACATCCTAGATCTGAATGAATGAACTAATCATATAAAATTTGATTGTCTTTACATAGCTGAATGCGCTGACAACAAAATCACACAAAAATTATCAATGGAAATCTAATTTGTGATCGGGGCTCCATACGTGTACTAGTGACAGGAAAGATTGCCTACATACCTATACAAGATCTTACCCTAGCATAGCGGTCTGAGTTGTGCCATAACCGCGCAATGAGGGCACGCCTATAGAGGGCATGCACTATAGTGAAGGAATAAGATAAGGGAGGGTTGGGAGGGTTCCACAAATGACACGTGCTCCGCCCCTGTAGGAGAGGGGGAAGTTATATACACACGCCCCCACCTGTTCCCAATGAGCCCCACCTGGAAGTGCAGGGAGCGATAATTACTTCCGCCCCTCGCACAAATACAGCCCATCAGGCTTTATACTTATCAACCCATGGAGGTCTGGACATGGAGTCACACTCAAAATCAAAGTGGAAAACCACACTACAGGCTGATCCAACTTTGATGTAACATCCTTAAAACAAGTCAAAATAAGGCTCAGTAGTGTGTGTGGCCTCCACGTGCCCGTATGACCTCCCTACAATGCCTGGGCATGCTCCTGATGAGGTGGCAGGTGGTCTCCTGAGGGATGTCCTCCCAGACCTAGACTAAAGCATCTGCCAACTCCTGGACAGTCTGTGGTGCAACGTGGCATTGGTGGATGGAGCAAGACATGATGTCCCAGACGTGCTCAATCGGATTCAGGTCTGGGGAACAAGTGGGCCACTCCATAGCATCAATGCCTTCCTCTTGAAGGAACTGATGACACACCCCAGCCACATGAGGTCTAGCATTGTCTTGCATTAGGAGGAACCCAGGGCCAACCGCACCAGCATATGGTCTCACAAGGGGTTTGAGGATCTCATCTCGGTACCTAATAGCAGCCAGGCTACCTCTAGCAAGCACATGGAGGGCTGTGCGACCCCTCCAAAGAAATGCCACCCCACACCATTACTGACCAACCAACCAACTGGTCATGCTGGAGGATGTTGCAGGCAGCAGAACGTTCTCCACGGCGTCTCCAGACTCTGTCACATGTGCTCAGCGTGAACCTGCTTTCATCTGTTAAGAGCACAGGGCGCCAGTGCTGAACTTGTCAAAGTATTGGTGTTCTCCACGGTGTTGGGCTGTAAGCACAACCCCCACCTGTGGACGTCGGGCCCTCATACCACCCTCATGGAGTCTGTTTCTGACCGTTTGAGTGGACACATGCACATTTGTGGCCTGCTGGAGGTCATTTTGCAGTGCTCTGGATGTGCTCCTCCTTGCACAAAGGCGGAAGTAGCAGTACTGCTGCTGGGTCGTTGCCCTCCGACAGCCTCCTCCACGTCTCCTGATGTACTGGCCTGTCTCCTGGTAGCGCCAAAAGTAGTGAAACACCTATACATAACACCTAACTTTTTATGACATACCATTCTAAATATATAGACATTATTATAGATTTGGTTCCTCCTTTGCAGTCATAACACCTTCCTCAATCCTGGGAAGACTTTTTATAAAATTATGGAGGGTATGTATAAGAAGAGATTGATGTTGGATAAAAGAGGGCCTAACTTGTAGTCTCCATTCTAGTTTATCTCAACGGTGTGAGATGGGATTGAGGTCAGGTCTCTGTACAGACTAGTCAAGTTCTTCCACTTAAAACTCACCCAAATGTCTTTATGGACCATGCTGAACCAGAAAAGTGCCAAACCTAAACTGTTCCCACAAAATTGACAGCCAAAACCTGTCAACAATGTCTTGGTATGCTGATGCATTAAGGGAATTATCCAGGTTTTATTTATTTATTTTACATTTTTAAGAGCCCCAAATGCATTTCTTGTTCAGGCTCCCATTTTTAGCCTGGTCTTCTTTTTGGAGTGGATGTCATGTGACTGCTACAGCCGATCAGTAGCCTCAGTGGTCATGTGCCATACCCTGGGCATTATGGCTTGTGATTGATTGGCTGCAGAAGTCATGTGATGCCCACTTAAAAAAAAATAGGGTGCTGAAGGGAGCATAAATGGGGGTTCAGCACGGGATCGGAGGGATAACAGTTTTTTATTTTTTTTAAATGCTTTTAAAGCTCTTTATGACAAAAACAAACAGGATAACCCTTTTGAAATTTCCCTTTGCTAAAACTAAGCGGCCTAGGACAACCCCTGAAAAGCAGCCCCATAGAATTATTTCTTCTTCACTAAACTTTATACTTGGTACAGTGCAGTAAAGCAGGCCCATTCTATGTTATTCCATCCTTTATTTTTTGCTTTTCAAAACATAGAAAAAAAAAAAAAAAGTCTGAACCGAGCCCAACATATTACTAAGAATCTTTATTTCCCCATACATAAGAGACAAGTGAAGCCCACCAATGGAATCTATGAAGGAAGTACTAGAGCACGGATCATGTGTATACAATTCCATTATTAGTATTCTCTGTGGGGTATAATGTATCGTAATTCTCTGCTCCGCTGTAGTCTGCTACTCTATGAATATCCTATGGAGGGTTCTACATGCGATTCCCCAGTCATACCAGCCGCCATCCACTGGGATCCTATTGAGGTTAATTAGTTATTGTTTACAAATGTGGGCAGTTTGCTCCCAAAAGGCCCACAATACAAATCCCATAGATACTGCTGTGTACTGCGGTGATGGTAGCGGAGGCGGCTCTCACTTCAGTGTAAGGAAATCCCTGGGCTGTAAGTGGTGTGTATCCTGTGGGATAGGAACCATACACCTGCTGGTTACATCATTTCACTTATAGCCCTGCTCAGTCTTCCCATCACCTGCCACCTCCAGTGTGGGCTCCCCAGGGTTATCATTTATCTGTTGGCTAAATGAGCCTTTCAATGTGTTCCTGGGGCTCTATGGCATTCAGGCATTAACCCTTCAATAAGTCCCAATGTATTCAACCGTAAAAGTTTTGTTACCGTGTTATTGAACACAATCTATTAGACCTCAGTGTACGATTGTGGTAGTTATTATTGTGGATTATAGGCAAAGATTATCTCTTGTGAAGGCTCCATACAGCAGCATACAATGTGCCATAGGAAGAAAATGAGAGTTTACATGGGTCCTTCTGCCCCTTATTGAAATGTCTATTTCACATTTAGCTAAGCAATCGAAGACAGACTGGTTGCTAGAGAGATAGGGGAGATTTATCAAAACCTGTTCAGAGGAAAAGTTGCTGAGTTGCCCATAGCAACCAATCAGATCGCTTCTTTTATTTTTCACAGGCCTTTTTAGAAATAAAAGAAGCGATCTGATTGGTTGCTATGGGCAACTCAGCAACTTTTCCTCTGAACAGGTTTTGATAAATCTCCCCCATAATTCCAGACAACCCTGTTGTTGTTTTTTTTATGGAGGGTATCCATGGCAACAGTGGATCCAGTCATGTGGCTGATCATTGGGGCAGATCTGACCACTGGTGTGATGAACACATCTGGTAGTGCAGGACCTCCTGCCATGAGAGACGCCACCTATGCTGCGGAAGTGCTGTAAGCTATGGCAGAGAGTGCAGGTGGTGGTGATGAGGAGGGTGGGACCCGAGGGTCAACAGCACCTAATGTGCCACTGGCACTTCAGTGAATAACTCATCCCTACCTGTATATGGAGTTAGTGTATATGGGGTGCTCCTGTCCTGGGGAGGGCTGTCAGTGTATGGGGGGGGGGGGAGCTATCCAGGCTCGGGGGTGTCAGTGTAAGGGGGGGGGGCAGCTATCCAGGCTGGTGGTGTCAGTGTATGGGGGGCAGCTCTCCAGGCTGGTGGTGTCAGTGTATGGGGGGCAGCTCTCCAGGCTGGGGGTGTCAGTGTATGGGGGGGGGCAGCTATCCAGGCTGGGGGGTGTCAGTGTATGGGGGTGCAGCTATCCAGGCTGGGGGGTGTCAGTGTAAGGGGGGGGGGGCAGCTATCCAGGCTGGTGGTGTCAGTGTATGGGGGGCAGCTCTCCAGGCTGGGGGTGTCAGTGTATGGGGGGCAGCTCTCCAGGCTGGGGGTGTCCGTGTATGGGGTGTCAGTGTGTGGGGGTGTCAGTGTATAGGGGTGCAGCTCTCCAGGCTGGGGGTATCAGTGTATAGGGGTGCAGCTCTCCAGGCTGGGGGTGTCAGTGTATGGGGGGCAGCTCTCCAGGCTGGGGGTGTCAGTGTATGGGGGGCAGCTCTCCAGGCTGGGGGTGTCAGTGTATGGGGGGCAGCTCTCCAGGCTGGGGTGTCAGTGTATGAGGGGCAGCTCTCCAGGCTGGGGGTGTCAGTGTATGGGGGGGCAGCTCTCCAGGATGGGGGTGTCAGTGTATGGGGGGGCAGCTCTCCAGGCTGGGGGTGTCAGTGTATGGGGGGGCAGCTCTCCAGGCTAGGGGTGTCAATGTATGGGGGTGTTGATATATGGGGGGCAGCTCTCCAGGATCGGGGTGTCAGTGTATGGGGGCAGCTCTCCAGGATCGGGGTGTCAGTGTATGGGGGCAGCTCTCCAGGATTGGGGTGTCAGTGTATGGGGGGACAACTCTCCAAGCTGAGGGTGTCAGTGTATGGGGGGGCAGCTCTCAAGGCTGGGGGGTGTCAGTGCATGGGGGTGCAGTTCTCCAGGCTGCGGGTGTCAGTGTATGGGGTTTCAGTGTATGGGGTGTCAGTGTGTGGGAGTGTTGATATATGGGGGGGGGGGGAGGTGCAGCTCTCCAGGCTGCAGGTGTCAGTGTATGGGGGTGTTGATATATGGGGGGGTGCAGCTCTCCAGGCTGCGGGTGTCAGAGTATGGGGGTGCAGTTCTCCAGGCTGCGGGTGTCAGTGTATGGGGGTGCAGCTCTCCAGGCTGCGGGTGTCAGTGTATGGGGGTGCAGCTCTCCAGGCTGCGGGTGTCAGTGTATGAGGCGTCAGTGTGTGGGGGTGATATATGGGGGGGCAGCTCTCCAGGCTGGGGGTGTCAGTGTATGGGGGTGCAGCTCTCCAGGCTGCAGTTGTCAGTGTATGGGGGTGTTGATATATGGGGGGGGGTGCAGTTCTCCAGGCTGCAGGTGTCAGTGTATGGGGGTGTTGATATATGGGGGGGGGGGTGCAGTTCTCCAGGCTGCAGGTGTCAGTGTATGGGGGGTGCAGCTCTCCAGGCTGCGGGTGTCAGTGTATGTGGTGTCAGTGTATGGGGGTGCAGCTCTCCAGGCTGCGGGTGTCAGTGTATGGGGGTGTTGATATATGGGGGGGGGGGGCGGTGCAGCTCTCCAGGCTTCAGGTGTCAGTGTATAGGGGTGCAGCTCTCCAGGCTGCGGGTGTCAGTGTATAGGGGTGCAGCTCTCCAGGCTGCGGGTGTCAGTGTATGGGGTGTCAGTGTATGGGGGGGGGTGCAGCTCTCCAGGCTGCGGGTGTTGATATATGGGGGGGTGCTTCTCTCCAGGCTGGGGGTGTCAGTGTATGGGGGTGTAGCTCTCCAGGCTGGGGGTGTCAGTGTATGGGGTGTCAGTGTGTGGGGGGTGTCAGTGTATGGGGGGGGGGGGTGCAGCTCTCCAGGCTGCAGGTGTCAGTGTATGGGGGTGCAGCTCTCCAGGCTGGGGGTGTCAGTGTATGGGGTGTCAGTGTGTGGGGGTGCAGCTTTCCAGGCTGGGGGTGTCAGTGTATGGGGGGGGGGCAGCTCTCCAGGCTGGGGGTGTCAGTGTATGGGGTGTCAGTGTGTGGGGTGTCAGTGTATAGGGGTGCAGCTCTCCAGGCTGGGGGTGTCAGTGTGTGGGGGTGCAGCTCTCCAGGCTGGGGGTGTCAGTGTGTGGGGGTGCAGCTCTCCAGGCTGGGGGTGTCAGTGTGTGGGGGTGCAGCTCTCCAGGCTGGGGGTGTCAGTGTATGGGGATGCAGCTCTCCAGGCTGGGGGTGTCCGTGTATGGGGTGTCAGTGTATGGGGGTGCAGCTCTCCAGGCTGGGGGTGTCCGTGTATGGGGTGTCAGTGTGTGTGGGTGTCAGTGTACGGGGGTGCAGCTCTCCAGGCTGGGGGTGTCCGTGTATGGGGTGTCAGTGTGTGTGGGTGTCAGTGTATGGGGGTGCAGCTCTCCAGGCTGGGGGTGTCAGTGTATGGGGGTGCAGCTCTCCAGGCTGGGGGTATCAGTATATAGGGGTGCAGCTTTCCAGGCTGGGAGTATCAGTGTATAGGGGTGCAGCTCTCCAGGCTGGGGGTATCAGTGTATAGGGGTGCAGCTCTCCAGGCTGGGGGTGTCAGTATATAGGGGTGCAGCTCTCCAGGCTGGGGGTATCAGTGTATAGGGGTGCAGCTCTCCAGGCTGGGGGTGTCAGTGTATAGGGGTGCAGCTCTCCAGGCTGGGGGTATCAGTGTATAGGGGTGCAGCTCTCCAGGCTGGGGGTATCAGTGTATGGGGTGCAGCTCTCCAGGCTGGGGGTGTCAGTATATAGGGGTGCAGCTCTCCAGGCTGGGGGTGTCAGTGTATAGGGGTGCAGCTCTCCAGGCTGGGGGTGTCAGTGTATAGGGGTGCAGCTCTCCAGGCTGGGGGTGTCAGTGTATGGGGTGCAGCTCTCCAGGCTGGGGGTGTCAGTATATAGGGGTGCAGCTCTCCAGGCTGGGGGTATCAGTATATAGGGGTGCAGCTCTCCAGGCTGGGGGTATCAGTGTATAGGGGTGCAGCTCTCCAGGCTGGGGGTGTCAGTGTATAGGGGTGCAGCTCTCCAGGCTGGGGGTGTCAGTGTATGGGGGGGCAGCTCTCCAGGCTGGGGGCGTCAGTGTATAGGGGTGCAGCTCTCCAGGCTGGGGGTGTCAGTGTATAGGGGTGCAGCTCTCCAGGCTGGGGGTGTCAGTGTATAGGGGTGCAGCTCTCCAGGCTGGGGGTGTCAGTGTATAGGGGTGCAGCTCTCCAGGCTGGGGGTGTCAGTGTATAGGGGTGCAGCTCTCCAGGCTGGGGGTGTCAGTGTATGGGGGGCAGCTCTCCAGGCTGGGGGTATCAGTGTATAGGGGTGCAGCTCTCCAGGCTGGGGGTGTCAGTGTATGGGGGGCAGCTCTCCAGGCTGGGGGTATCAGTGTATAGGGGTGCAGCTCTCCAGGCTGGGGGTATCAGTGTATAGGGGTGCAGCTCTCCAGGCTGGGGGGATCAGTGTATAGGGGTGCAGCTCTCCAGGCTGGGGGTATCAGTATATAGGGGTGCAGCTCTCCAGGCTGGGGGTGTCAGTGTATAGGGGTGCAGCTCTCCAGGCTGGGGGTATCAGTATATAGGGGTGCAGCTCTCCAGGCTGGGGGTGTCAGTATATAGGGGTGCAGCTCTCCAGGCTGGGGGTGTCAGTGTATAGGGGTGCAGCTCTCCAGGCTGGTGGTGTCAGTGTATAGGGGTGCAGCTCTCCAGGCTGGGGGTGTCAGTGTATAGGGGTGCAGCTCTCCAGGCTGGGGGTGTCAGTATATAGGGGTGCAGCTCTCCAGGCTGGGGGTGTCAGTGTATAGGGGTGCAGCTCTCCAGGCTGGGGGTATCAGTGTATAGGGGTGCAGCTCTCCAGGCTGGGGGTATCAGTGTATAGGGGTGCAGCTCTCCAGGCTGGTGGTGTCAGTGTATAGGGGTGCAGCTCTCCAGGCTGGGGGTGTCAGTGTATAGGGGTGCAGCTCTCCAGGCTGGGGGTGTCAGTGTATAGGGGTGCAGCTCTCCAGGCTGGGGGTGTCAGTGTATGGGGGTGTCAGTGTATAGGGGTGCAGCTCTCCAGGCTGGGGGTGTCAGTGTATAGGGGTGCAGCTCTCCAGGCTGGGGGTGTCAGTGTATGGGGGTGTCAGTGTATAGGGGTGCAGCTCTCCAGGCTGGGGGTGTCAGTATATAGGGGTGCAGCTCTCCAGGCTGGGGGTGTCAGTGTATGGGGGTGTCAGTGTATAGGGGTGCAGCTCTCCAGGCTGGGGGTGTCAGTATATAGGGGTGCAGCTCTCCAGGCTGGGGGTATCAGTGTATAGGGGTGCAGCTCTCCAGGCTGGGGGTGTCAGTGTATAGGGGTGCAGCTCTCCAGGCTGGGGGTGTCAGTGTATAGGGGTGCAGCTCTCCAGGCTGGGGGTATCAGTGTATAGGGGTGCAGCTCTCCAGGCTGGGGGTGTCAGTGTATAGGGGTGCAGCTCTCCAGGCTGGGGGTGTCAGTATATAGGGGTGCAGCTCTCCAGGCTGGGGGTATCAGTATATAGGGGTGCAGCTCTCCAGGCTGGGGGTGTCAGTGTATAGGGGTGCAGCTCTCCAGGCTGGGGGTATCAGTATATAGGGGTGCAGCTCTCCAGGCTGGGGGTGTCAGTATATAGGGGTGCAGCTCTCCAGGCTGGGGGTATCAGTGTATAGGGGTGCAGCTCTCCAGGCTGGGGGTATCAGTGTATAGGGGTGCAGCTCTCCAGGCTGGGGGTGTCAGTGTATAGGGGTGCAGCTCTCCAGGCTGGGGGTGTCAGTATATAGGGGTGCAGCTCTCCAGGCTGGGGGTGTCAGTGTTGCCGGTTCCCTCCGCCGTCTCACACACCGGTCGCGGTTTGAAGAGGGCGCCCGGCGGAGCTCAGGCCCTGACGTCTCCTCATCATGTGAATCGCAGCGGTTTCCCAGAGTGCAGTGTGCGCTTTGCCCCACCCCGTGTCTCAGCCCTCATTTCCAAGCCGTGAGAAATAAGAGCAAAATACTGCAAGGAGCAGCAGCCGCCGCGGTACCCCCTCCTTCCTTCCTCCACCACCGGGGCACCCCAACATCCCCCCCGCCTCCAGGGACACCAGCCGGGGGGGGAGGAGGACAAGTCCATCCACAAAAGCAAGCAAAAGGGGGGTCCTGCACCACATCGGAAATCCTTCCCGGAGGCCCCCCAATAATCAGGATTATACCATCGTACACCCCCCCTCGTCTTGCTGGATTACTCTACAGGAGCTGATTCTAGAGGGGGGTTGGTGGTGTGCACCGTGACCCGGAGAAGCCAAGCACACCACCGGCACCGCTGACCCCCCCTGCCTCCTCTCTGATGATCACCGGGCCTGGAGGCTTAGTACCGGGGCTCCTCGGTTTGGGGGTCCCCGTCCGGCAGAATTGATTAACCCATTCAGTGCCAAACTATTCCCTTCCCCCCCGTTTGCCATTACCTGGCCGCGCCCCCTACCGGTGACATTGCGGGCTGCCCCCCTCCTCTTCCCTATCCGCTGATCAATATCGGGGTGCTCCCCCCGGTGTGTCTTGCCCCCCTCTCCTCCCACCGTACCGTTTGATCAGACACCGAGTGGAGATACCGGGCCACCATTTTAAGACAGGAAGAAGCTGGCGAGAGGGGGAGGCGGCACCCTGACATCCCCCCCTTCTTCTCGCCACTATTAGGGGGCCCCCTTTGCAAATGGTGAATTTGGGGGCGTGTGACCCCCGGGCGGCCATGACTGACACCCCCCGGGCGGATTAGTCGGGCCTCCGTTACTATCACCGGGGGGTGGGGGTCAGTAAGGGGGGAGGCCGCTGCCGGTTGAGCTGTGCGGTTTTTGTCGCGTTGTTTTATCGGGGAGGGGGAGATTTTTATCGCGTGCCCGGAGGGGGGGGACGGGGAGGGCCGCGGCCTAGTTGTTTGTTTTGCCTCCTCCGTCCCGAGCGGGTTTTCCTGAGCGCATAGGCCGGGTGGCAGTGAGCGGTCAGTGACGGGCGGAGCGCTCGGTGAGCTGTGCGAGGAGGCCCTGCCGGGGAGCCGAGGAGGAGGATGGGCTGTCTGGGGAACAGTAAGACGGAGGACCAGCGCAATGAGGAGAAGGCGCAGCGGGAGGCCAACAAGAAGATCGACAAGCAGCTGCAGAAGGACAAGCAGGTGTACCGGGCCACGCACAGGCTGCTGCTGCTGGGTGAGAGGCAGGGTGGGGCCCCGGACTGCTGGGACGTGGGTCACAACTGCAGAACTACAACTCCCAGCAAGCCCACAGCTAAAGGCATGCTGGGAATAATGGGTCAGCTATAGAGCATCTCCAGCTATTACAAGACTACAACTCCCAGCAAGCCCACAGTTAAAGGCATGCTGGGAATTATAGGTCAGCTATAGAGCATCCCCTAGTGCAGTGCATCTCCAGCTATTACAAGACTACAACTCCCAGCAAGCCCACACAGCTAAAGGCATGCTGGGAATTATAGGTCAGCTATAGAGCATCCCCTAGTGCAGTGCATCTCCAGCTATTACAAGACTACAACTCCCAGCAAGCCCACACAGCTAAAGGCATGCTGGGAATAATGGGTCAGCTATAGAGCATCCCCTAGTGCGGTGCATCTCCAGCTATTACAAAACTACAACTCCCAGCAAGCCCACAGCTAAAGGCATGCTGGGAATTATAGGTCAGCTATAGAGCATCCCCTAGTGCGGTGTAGTGTGTCTCCAGCTATTACAAGACTACAACTCCCAGCAAGCCCACACAGCTAAAGGCATGCTGGGAATTATAGGTCAGCTATAGAGCATCCCCTAGTGCGGTGCATCTCCAGCTATTACAAAACTACAACTCCCAGCAAGCCCACAGCTAAAGGCATGCTGGGAATTATAGGTCAGCTATAGAGCATCCCCTAGTGCGGTGTAGTGTGTCTCCAGCTATTACAAGACTACAACTCCCAGCAAGCCCACACAGCTAAAGGCATGCTGGGAATTATGGGGCAGCTATAGAGCATCCCCTAGTGCAGTGCATCTCCAGCTATTACAGGACTACAACTCCCAGCAAGCCCACAGCTAAAGGCATGCTGGGAATTATAGGTCAGCTATAGAGCATCCCCTAGTGCAGTGCATCTCCAGCTATTACAAGACTACAACTCCCAGCAAGCCCACAGCTAAAGGCATGCTGGGAATTATGGGGCAGCTATAGAGCATTCCCTAGTGCAGTGTAGTGCATCTCCAGCTAAACTACAACTCCCAGCAAGCCCACAGCTAAAGGCATGCTGGGAATTATGGGTAAGCTTTAGAGCATCCCCTAGTGCAGTGCATCTCCAGCTATTGCAAAACTACAACTCCCAGCATGCCCACACAGCTAAAGGCATGCTGGGAATTATGGGTCAGCTATAGAGCATCCCCTAGTGCGGTGTAGTGCATCTCCAGTTATTACAAAACTACAACTCCCAGCAAGCCCACAGCTAAAGGCATGCTGGGAATTATGGGTCAGCTATAGAGCATCTCCAGCTATTGCAAAACTACAACTCCCAGTATGCCCGGACAGCCTTTGGCTGTCCGTGCATACTGGGAGTTGTAGTTTTGCAACAGCTGGAATATCACAGTTTGAAAAACACTGCCATAGATTTCTATTTAATGCAATGACTACCTAGTGGCTTTAAAACTACGACTGCTATAAAGCTGCAGGTTGGGGTTGACGCTGTAGCAGATCGTACTTCTAAGCGAAGATCGATTTGTAAATGCATTGACTACTCGGTGGTTGTAAAACTACAGCTCCCAGCATCCTCGCACAGCTGGGAGTTACCATGTAGGTTATGATCTCTAGATTTACTCCCTAAACCATGTGTTTCCCAATCAGTGTGCCTCCAGCTATTGAAAAACTGCTTGTCTTCCAACAGCTGGAGGCACACTGGTTGGTAAACTCTACCCTAGCAGAATGTTCTTCTAAATGCATGGATGACCTAGTGGGATTTAAAACTACAGCTCCCAACATGCTGAGAGTTGTAGTCTTGCATCCAGTAAAGTGCTGCAGGTTGGTGATTGGGCTCTAATACAGTGGTCTCCAAACTGGACCTCCATGTGTTTGGAAGAACTACAACTCCCAACATGCCCGGATAGCCATTGGCATTCCAGGCGTGCTGGGAGTTGTAGTTTTGTGCCAGCTGGAGGGCCGCATGATGTTGATTTACTCCCTGTCGAATTCTTAAATCCACAGACTACCTAATGGTTGTAAAACTACAACTCCCAGCATGCTCGTACTTGTAGTTTTGCAAGACGCAGGTTGGGGATTACGCACTAGGAGACCATTCTTGTACATTTGGATCAGGTTTCTAAATGCAGCAAATGGGAGTTGTAGTTTTGTAACCACTGCAGGTGTTATGCCCTAGTAGAACGTTCTTTGGGCAGATCAAATCTTTACATGCATTGACTCCCAGCCTTCTGCTGTCTGGGCATGCTGGGAGTTGTAGTTTTGTGTAGGTATTATGTCTTAGCAGAACGTTCTTCTGAGCGAAGATTACATTTCTAAATGCACTGGACTAATGCAGTGTTTCCCAACCAGGGTGCCTCCAGCTGTTGCAAAACTACAATTCCCTGCATGCCCGGCTGTCTGGGCATGCTGGGAGTTGTAGTTTTGCTTACATTTTTTTGGATATTCTAGATATTGTCAGTTTTGAACCGCTGGAGAGTTACAATCTGGGTATTATGTCTTAACAGAACAATCTTTTGAACACAGATCAGGCTATGTTCACACTGACGGCTCCGACAGTGTGAACCCCGTTATTTTAGGCTGGTTTCACACTACAAAATTACGCCGTTTTAAAGATCTGTACGAAGTTCCGTCTGATAATCAGCTGTAAAGCAGCAGTTACAAAATCCTATATGGCCGTTAGAAAATCCCATTTTAGTCTATGGGATTTTTCTAATAGCCATTTTAACCAGTTATAGCCCGTTATTTTGTGACGGAAGATAGTAACGGGAGAAATAGTGCATGCACCGTCTTTTTCTCAGTTTTTCTCTCTCCAAAAATAATGGCTGCTATTGAATACAATGGGGTCGATCGGGACCCTTTATTTGCCGGTATGCTCCGGCAAAAAAATAAATAAATAAATAAAATATAAATAAATATATATATATATAATATATATATTTATTTATATTTTTTATTTTATTTTTTTGCCAGAGCATACCGGCATATAACGGGTCCCGATCGACCCCATTGTATTCAATAGCAGCCATTATTTTTGGAGAGAGAAAAACTGAGAAAAAGACGGTGCATGCACTATTTCTCCCGTTACTATCTTCCGTCACAAAATAACGGGCTATAACTGGTTAAAATGGCTATTAGAAAAATCCCATAGACTAAAATGGGATTTTCTAACGGCCATATAGGATTTTGTAACTGCTGCTTTACAGCTGATTATCAGACGGAACTTCGTACAGATCTTGAAAACTGCATAATTTTGTAGTGTGAAACCAGCCTAAAATAACGGGGTTCACACTGTCGGAGCCGTCAGTGTGAACATAGCCTGATCTGTGTTGAAAAGATTGAAGATCAGCGTTGTTGTAGCTCTGCCACCAGTTGGGAGTTTGGCCCTCCCTGTCCTCCCGAGCGGGCTCACGTTTTTTTCAATACATTGACTGTGTAGACAAGTGGATCCCCGGGCGTTTCAAAACTACAACTCCTAGCATGGAGAGGCGCTGGTGGTGTCTTTTTACACTACTGGGTAGTCCACAGCCTGGAGATTACCCACGCAGAATATTCTTCCGAGCACAGATCTTACTGTCTATAACCATATGCCTCCTTATCTATGGTTGTTACCCGCCAGGTGGGCTGCAGTTTGGGCGATTTAGGCCCTAGCACAGTGTTTCCCAACCAGGGTCCCTCCGAGTGTTGCAAAACTACAACTCCCAGCATGCCCGGACAGCCAAAGGCTGTCCGGGTATACTGGGAGTTGTAGTTTTGCAACAACTGGAGGCATGCTGGTTGGGAAACACTGACCTACCAGAACGCAGATCAAACTTCTCAATGCATTGACTACCTAAACCAGTCTTCTCCATCTGTAGCTCTCCAAACGGTTCCAAAAGCATGCTGGGTATTTTAGTTCTGTTGCAAAAAACGCAACTTTCATCATGCTGAGAGTTGTAGTTTTAGGGGTACTCCGGTGGAAATTTTTTTTTTTATTTATTTAACTGGTGCCAGCAAGTTAAACAGATTTTTAAATTACTTCTATTTAAAAATCTTAATCCTTCCAGTACTTATCAGCTGCTGTATGTTCTACAGGAAGTTCTTTTCTATTTGAATTTCTTTTCTGCCTGACCACAGTGCTCTCTGCTGACATCTCTGTCCATGTCAGTACCTGTCCAGAGCAGTAGAGGTTTGCTATGGGGATTTGCTCCTACTCTGGACAGTTCCTGACATGGACAGAGGTGTCAGCAGAGAGCACTGTGGTCAGACAGAAAGGGAATTAAAAAAGAAAAGAACTTCCTCTTAAGCATACAGTAAGTAATGGAAGGATTACAATTTTTAAATAGAAGTCATTTACAAATCTGTTTAACTTTCTGGCACCAGTTGATTTATAAAAAGCCAAAAAGCTGGAGATCTACAGGTTCTAAAGAACATTGGAGACTACTGTCCCATGCTGTCCGGGCATGCTGGGAGTTGTAGTTGTACAAACAGCTGGAGATTTACAGAGTGAAGAACATTGTCCTATGGGAAGAAAGGAGGCAGCAGTACACATTAGTTGCTGATATAACATGCTCCTTATAGGGTTACAGTAACTTACCTACTACTGTACTGTACTTCGGTATTCTTTAACCAGTCGCCTCCCATGGCCCAACATTTGCTTTGTCATTGGGAACTTGTGTGATTTGCTGTTCTAAAAGCCATGTTGGCGTCTCTAAGTTATTCAGTCTGATAGATGTAGCTGTGTGTCCTGTGTTTCGCCTTCATAGTACATCAGTCTGATATCTGGGGTCTTTCCTCTGGATTCACCCCTTATCTATGGCATTCAGCTCGTGGTATAGAGTGCTCCTTTATAATCTATATAAGGTACTTTGAGGCTATATATATATATATATATATATATATATATATATATGGCCTCAAAGTTAGCTCTTTATCTTATAGACCTCAATTGTGAATGACCAAGTCCCCATCGGTGATGGGAGGGGTATGTCCAAAGTACTGGGGTACCCATTAGGCATGACCCCAAGTCGGTGTTTCCCAGGCAGTGTGCCCCCAGCTGTTGCAAAATTACAACTCCCAGCATATCCAGACAGCCTTTGGCTGTCCGGGCGTACTGGGAGTTGTAGTTTTGCAACAGCTGGAGGCACACCGGTTGGGGAAACACCGCCCTAAGTATTCAACACTATTGGCAAACTGGGTCAAGGGACCAATTCTGCCGTGTGATTATACCCTCACTGGTAAAAGTCTTGTCTTGTGTTTTGTGGTGATTTGTCATTGTCCTGTCCATCATGAAACTACTGCCCAGGCATGATGGGAGTTGTAATTTTGCAACAGCTGGAGGCCACTGGTCTTAACCAATATCCCCAAACCTGTGGCTTTCACTAGGTTTTGCTGAAGGCTGTGTAGGCATGCTGGAACACTGGTCTAGACCAGTGTTTCCCAACCAGAGTTCCTCCAGCTGTTGCAAGACTACAACTCCCAGCATGCCCGGACAGCCAAAGGCTGTCCGGGCATGCTGGGAGTTGTAGTCTTGCAACAGCTGGAGGCACCCTGGTTGGGAAACACTGGTCTAGGTAGTCATTGCATTTGGAAATTTGGTGCAGGTTCTTGAGTTTTTGGATTTCTGCTAATTATTATCCATTGGTGTTTTTTGTATTAACATTGGAAAAGCATTTGTGATTGATGTTGCTTTTAAAGCGGTTATCTTAAAGGGGTACTCCTCCGGAAAACATTTTTTTTTTTAAATCAACTGGTGCCAGAAAGTTAAACAGATTTGTAAATGACTTCTATTTAAAAATCTTAATCCTTCCAGTACTTATCAGCTTCTGAATAATTGCACAGAAAGTTATTTTCTTCTTGAATTTCCTTTCTGTCTGACCACAGTGCTCTCTGCTGACTCCTCTGTCCATTTCAGGAACTGTCCAGAGCAGGAGAGGTTTGCTATGGGGTTTTTCTCCTGCTCTGGACAGTTCCTAAAATGGACAGAGGTGTCAGCAGTGAGCACTGTGGTCAGACAGAAAGGAAATGAAAAAAGAAAAGAACTTCCTCTGTAGTATACAGCAGCTGATAAGTACTGGAAGGATTAAGATTTTTAGATAGAAATAATTTACAAATCTGTTTAATTTTCTTGAACCGGTTCATTTAAAAAAAAAAAATTATATATTTTTTTTAGAAGAGTACCCCTTTAAGATTTAATGTTATATATTTTCTCGGGATCAGGAAAAGTATCTGATCGGTGGGGGTCTGACCACAAAACCTCCATTTATCAGCTATACTGATTGATTTTACAGGGGTTCTCCCAAGATTAAATGTTAGGTGATAACCAGCTGATTGGTGGGGGTCTGACTGTTTGGGTTACCCACTGATCACGAAAACGGTACTTTGTTGCCCCCCATGTGAGTGGAGCAGCTGAATATATGCTCGGCCACCGCTGTACTCGCTCCTTATGGATGCCCTCAAAGTCTTCAGACCATTATAGTTTTTATTATATTGAGGCCTTGTCCTAAAATAAATATTCGGCACCTAATACACGATAATGACAACAGTGAAAACAGAATGTGAGAAATCTTTGCTAATTTATTGGAAAGGAAAAACTGAAATATTGCATAATTAGTATTTTATAAGTATTCAGACCCTTTACTCAGGAGCTCGTTTGGCAGTGATTACAGCCTCCGGTCTCCTTGGGGATAAGGCTACAAGGTTTGCACCTGTATTTGGGGATTTTCTGCCGTTCCTCCTCATTGCAGATCCGGTTGGATGGGAACCATTGGTGGAAGATATTTCCAAGTCTCTCCAGAAATGTCATGGCTCTGGCTGGGCCACATTCACAGAGTTGTCCCTAAGCCGCTCCGGCGTTGTCTTGGCTGTGTGCTTAGGGTCATTGGGGGGGGGGGGGGGGGGGATTTATCAAAACCTGAGTAGAGGACGAGTGGTGCCTATTTAAACCAATAAGGTCGCTTCTTTCATTTTTAGAGGCCTTATTAAAGGAAAACTGTCAGCTGATCAACTGGACGCTGATCAGTTTCATGCTTACCGCCCCCTGTATATTAAAATGAGGCGCTAACTGGCACTCTGACTTCAGTGCCGCAGCGCCGCCCAGCTCCTCAATATTCCTCCCCTCTCCATTACAGGGCAGGGAGGAATACTGATGCGCTGTGGTCGGCAGCACTGAAGTTACAGTGCCAGTTAGCCCGGCCGAACGGCGCGGCGGATCCGGGCACCGTAAGGATCAAACTGATCAGCGTCCCCCGCACTACCAGCCAGTACCACTGGTTAGTGTGGGGGGAGAAAGCTGACAGTTTTCCTTTTAAAAATTAAAGAATTAATCGGTTTGGTTGCTATGGGTAACTACACCACTCTTCCTCTACACAGGTTTGATAAATCTCCTCCATTGTTTTGTTAGGTGACCCTTCAGCCCAGGTCTGCATCAGGTTTTTATTAAGAATCTCTGTTCTTTGCTCCATTCAGCTTTTCCTCATCCCTGACCAAACACCCCTGCAGCATGATGCTGACCCCACCATGCTTCACTGTAGGGATGGTATTGGACAGGTGAAGAGCAGAGCTTGGTTTCCTCTGGACATGAAGCTTAAAGGGGTATTCCAGGCCAAAACTTTTTTTTTATATATCAACTGGCTCCAGAAAGGTAAACAGATTTGTAAATTACTTTTATAAAAAATCTTAATCCTTCCAATAGTTATTAGCTTCTGAAGTTGAGTTTTTGTTTTCTGTCTAACTGCTCTCTGATGACTCACGTAGAAGTCATTTACAAATCTGTTTAACTTTCCGGAGCCAGTTGAGATAGATAGAGAGATATATATATGGATATATATGGATATAGATATATATATATATATGGATATATATATATGGAGAGATATATATATATATATATATATATATATATATATATATATATATATATATATATATATATATATATATATATGGATATATATATATATATATATATATATATATATATATATATATATATATAAGGTTTTGCCTGGAATACCCCTTTAAAATCTGCGGTGATAATTGACCTGTCTGAAATTTTTCCCATCTGCATAGAGGATCTTTGGAGCTCAGCCAGAATGACCATTGGGTTCTTGGTCACCTCTATTGCCGAGGTCCTTCTCCAATTATTTGGTTTGGTAGGTTGGCCAGCTCCTGGTTGTTCTAAACATTTTCCATTTAAGAATTGAGGCCACTGTGCTTTTGAGAGCTATCAGTACAAGGAAAAAATGTTTTTTTTATTTATTTATTCTTTTTTGTTCCCTTCACAAAACCTGTCTCTCCACACAATCCTGTCTCTGAGCTCTGGAGGCAGTTCTTTCCGCCTCATAGCTTGGTTTTTGCTCTGAAGTATTGTCAGCTGTGATACCTTTTTATATAGACTAGGGATCGACCGATATTGATTTTTTTTTTCTTTCGACGATAATCTGTGACCTTTCAGGCCGATAGCCAATAACTTAGTTATCGGCAATTTCACACCACATATATATATATTAGGGATCGACCGATATGTGTTTTTTAGGCCCGATACTTCTGTCTCCTGCGCCATCCTCCTGAGCTGTCACTGTGCGCAATGACGGTGACGACGCGTTGAGGATGTCACTCGTCATTGATTGCTCTGTGCAGCACACAGTGTAACACAGGACGGCGCAGGAGCTAGAAATAGCGTGGACCCCGGGAACAGATAATTATAAAACTGGGGATGGGGGATAGAGATGAGCGAACTTACAGTAAATTCGATTCGTCATGAACTTCTCGGCTCGGCAGTTGATGACTTTTCCTGCATAAATTAGTTCAGCTTTCAGGTGCTCCCGTGGGCTGGAAAAGGTGGATACAGTCCTAGGAGACTCTTTCCATGGACTGTATCCACCTTTTTCCAGCCCGTCGGAGCACCGGAAAGCTGAACTAATTTATGCAGGAAAAGTCAGCAACCGCCGAGCTGAGAAGTTTGTGACGAATCGAATTTACTGTAAGTTCGCTCATCTCTAATGGGGGAGGCATTGGGGCAGCTGCCGGGGCGGTGCGGTGGTGGGGGCGGGGCATTATGGGATTGTCGGCAAGGTAATTGCTGATGCCGATAACGTCCAAAATCGTGAATATCGGCCGATAATATCGGCCAAACCAATAATCGGTCAATCCCTAATTAATATATGTGTGTGTGTGTGTGTGTATATATGTGTGTATGTGTGTGTGTGTATATATATATATATATAATACACACATACACACACACACACACAGAGTTTTCTTTATTTTCATGACTATGAAAATTGTAGATTCACAATGAAGGCATCAAAACTATGAATTAACACATGTGGAATTATATACATAACAAAAAAGTGTGAAACAACTGAAAATATGTCACACTCTTGGCATTCTCTTGATGAACTTCAAGAGGTAGTCACCTGAAATGGTCTTCCAACAGTCTTGAAGGCGTTCCCAGAGATGCTTAGCACTTGTTGGCCCTTTTGCCTTCATTGGGTTCAGGTCCGGTGACTGTGGAGACCAGGTCATCTGGCGCAGCACCCCATCACTTTCCTTCTTGGTCAAATAGCCCTTACACAGCCTGGAGGTGTTTGGGGTCATTGTCCTGCTGAAAAATAAATGATGGTCCAACTAAATGCAAACCGGATGGAATAGCAGCCGCTGCAAGATGCTGTGGTAGCCATGCTGGTTCAGTATGCCTTCAATTTTTAATAAATCCCCAACAGTGTCACCAGCAAAGCACCATCACACCTCCTCCTCCATGCGTCACAGTGTGAACCAGGCATGTAGAGTCCATCCGTTCACCTTTTCTGCATCGCACAAAGACACGGTGGTTGGAACCAAAGATCTCAAATTTGGACTCATCAGACAAAGCACAGATTTCCACTGGTCTATTGTCCATTCCTTGTGTTCTTTAGCCCAAACAAGTCTCTTCTGCTTGTTGCCTGTCCTTAGCAGTGGTTTCCTAGCAGATATTCTACCATGAAGGCCTGATTCACACAGTTGTTCTAGAGATGTGTCTGCTCTAGAACTCTGTGCGGCATTCACCTGATCTCTAATCTGAGCTGCTGTTAACCTGCGATTTCTGAGACTGGTGACTCGGATGAACTTATCCTCCGCAGCAGAGGTGACTCTTGGTCTATCTTTCCTGGGGCGCTCCGCATGTGAGCCAGTTTCTTTGTAGCTCTTGATGGTTTTTGTGACTGCACTTGGGGACACTTTCCACCTAGAATATGACATATTTTCAGTTGTTTCACACTTTTTTGTTATGTATATAATTCCACATGAGTTAATTCATAGTTTTGATGCCTTCAGTGTGAATTTACAATATTCATAGTCATGAAAATAAAGAAAACTCTTTGAGTTGTGTCCAAACTTTTGGTCTGTACTGTGTATCATTTTATTTTATTTTATTTTTTTGCAAAAACTTCTAAAATTCAGTTTTCGCATTTTCATAATGGGGTATTAAATTTATTTATTTTCGCACAATGATACAACATAACAAAATTTGAAGTGAAAGGGTCTGAAGACTTACTGAATGCATTGTATGATCACAAGTTTTAGAGAGAGTAAACAGAGTGGTGGCCGAGCCATTCCTGTTCTATTCACTCAGTGAACAACTGACTTCTGACATTTTTGTGGTCGGTGAGAGTCCCAGTGGTCAGACCCCCACCGATCACATAGTTATCTCCTGTCCTGTGAATAGGGGATCACTTCAAATCTACGTCCTGGGAAATGTAGAACCAGATCACCTTGATGCTCAAATCCCATGGGAGGAAAATAGCCATTGTGTCTTGGGATATTGTGCTGGGGCATTACTTTTTAGGGTGTTTCCTATATGTGTGTGTTTAAAAACAAAAACATGTTGTTTTGTGGCCTACAAGTAAAGACTCACCAGTATCTAGTCCACCCCTATTAGGTTAGGAAATGACCCATTCTTAATAAGTTAGTTACCATTTCCTATTTTTTCCATTTACCTGTATATATGGTAATGAGTTTAGATATGCTGAGAATTTAGATGTATTACACAATCCATCCTGTTCATCTCTTTTTCTAATATTATTCTTAATATGGGCACCTTTTGGGGATAGTCACACAATGTGAGGGGAAAAATTGTGATTTACGTGAAACTAAGGCAAATATCATGGCCAAAAAATTGCTGCATAGGCACTATGAGCAAACACACAGGCCCAGATCTATCAAACTGTGTGAGAGAAAAATGGAGTGAATATCCCACAGCAACCAATCACAGCTCAGCTTTCACTTTACCTCAGCTCGTTAGCTGAGCTGTGATTGGTCGCTGTGGGAAAATCACTAAATTATTATTATTATTATTATTATTATTATTATTATTTTTCCTCTCGTACAGTTTTAGTCTTCCCCACAGGGCTTTCCCTGTCATAGGCCTGTGTGCGTAGTGAGGTTATGAGGTGGGCTTAAGCGGCACGTTGACCTGCCTCCAAACCTTACTATGCACACAGTAATACGGTGGGAAAGGCCTGTGTGTCTGCTCATAGCAGAATTTGCCGTGGATTTCTCACTGCCTGGTGGATTTCCTGCAGCATGAAATACGGAGTATATATGCTGCATGTGACCCTACCCTTAAATGGTTACTCCACTGGTCAGCGTGGAACAAAATGTTCCGAACACTGCTTTTCACAATGCGGGGATCGGCAACGCCCCCTCGTGATGTCATGGCCAAGCCCCCCTCAATGCAAGTCTATGGGAGGGGGCGTGACGCCTGTCACGCCCCCTCCCATAGACTTGCATTGAGGGGGCGTGACCAAGATGTCACAAGGGGGCGAGGCCGACCCCCGCAGCGCGAAAACAGCGTTCGGAACATGTAGTTCCATATTGCCCAGTGGTGTACCCCTTTTAAAGGCAATCTGTCAGCAGTTTTGACGCTTCAGTTGTATACAGTGGTTTGATGTCTGTATAGCCTTGGGATACATACTGTATAATGTGCGTGTTTGCCTTTGAGTTGCGAGTGCTCGTAGTTTTCTTAGAGAAACTGCTGTATACTAAAAACTCAGGTAAAACAGACCCCAGAAGCTTTCTGTGTAAACAGCAGCACCAACTATTATAGCATTCACTGCAAATAGGATCACTCTGAATTGGGGGCACTGTACTATGGTGCTAGAATGGTGTACATAAGCAGCTGGATCTATAGATAAAGATGGATATAAGCCAGTGTTGCCCAACCTGTGGCTCTCAGCCTGTTACAGTACTACAACTCCCAGCATGCTAGAAAATGTCGTTTTGCAACAGCTTCAAAGCTAAAGTTTGGGGGACACTGGAGTACAGCATCAGGACAACACTACATTTTGGTGTTCTGTGTTTTTCCCACCATAGTAGAGGAGCTTTCACGTTGTCCCCAGTTTATGTAAATGGGATGTGAGGTACTTGGAATATTGGCGAACACTGAGTCGTGACATGATCACTATATTGCAGCGAGACTTGACATCTAATGATTGTCAGTGTGGTCACAATGTTGCATGTACCATGATGCCACCATGACACAACGGTCACCAAAAATCCCAAACTGTTGGATATCTTGTGTTTGGAACTCACACAAGGGTTTGCCATTATAGACCGCAGTGTCATAAACTGTTAAACAATAGGAAACTGCAAACAAATATATTTGCGCAAGGGCCTAAACTGTGTTTCTTTTCCTCATTCCTGGTTCTTATTGTTGCTATTTGTCCCGTTGAAGTCAATGCATAGAACAAGGTATCTAGAATATATATTTTTATATTATATATTTTTTATGGTGCATTGGAGGAGTAAAAAAAAAAAAAAAAAAAAATTCACTTCATTTTAATGCTAAAATGTTTCCCGTGACCTTGTTGTGAAGAGGTTATTATAAGGAGATATAACGTGCTGAAAAACGTATCACCTACCCAAAGTGGGGAGAGCCGACCCCTGCACGAAGCAGCGGCCAACACGCCCCCTCCATATATCTCTATGGGCAAGCTGTTTGGCTATCTCTGGCTCTGCCATGGAGATATATATGGAGGAGGGAGGGGAGGTATCGGCTGCCGCTTCCTGTGGGGGGTTGTGATGCTCTGTTCCCTGGATGAGCCGTGGTCCCATCGCTCGGACCCTGGGATCTAAAACTAATCCCCTATCCTTTTGAATAGGGGATGTTTTTCAGCATGATACTTCTCCTTTTTAAGGGGTACTCCACTGCTCAGCGTTTGGAACAAACTGTTCGGAATGCTGGAGCCGGCGCCGGGAGCTCGTGATGTAACAGCCCCGCCCCCTCATAGTCACGTCCTGCCCCTCAATGCAAGTCTATGGGAGGAGGCTTGACAGCCGTCAGGCGCCCTCCCAAAGACTTGCATTGAGTGAGTGGGTGTGACGACATGAGGGGGCGGGGCTATGATGTCACAAGCTCCCGGCTCCAGCATTCCGAACAGTTTGTTTCAAACGCTGAGCAGTGGAGGACCCCTTTTAAGCATGTAAACCATACATTTTTTTAAACAGGCCCTTTTAACCCCTTAGGGACTCAGCAAATTTTTGTTTTTGCATTTTCGTTTTTTCCTCCTTCCCTTCTAAAAATCATAACACTTTAAATTTTGCACCTACAGACCCATATAAGGGCTTGTTTTTTGCGTCACCAATTGTACTTTGTAATTCCATCACTTATTTTATAATATAACCTGCGGCGAAACCAAGAAAACATTATTTGTGGAGTGAAATTTTGTAAATTTTGGGGGCTCCCGTTTCTATGCAGTGCACTTTTCGGTAAAAATGACACCTTATCTTTATTCTGTAGGTCCATACGGTTACAAGGATACCCAATTTATATAGGTTTTATTTTATTTTTTTATACTTAAAAAAAAAAAAAATACATATTTACCAAAATTAGTATGTTTATAATTGTCATCTTCTGACCCCTATAACTTTAACATTTTTCCGTGTACGGGCCGGTATGAGGGCTCATATTTTTGCGCCGTCGTCTGTAGTTTTTATCAGTGCCATTTTTGTTTTGATGGGACTTTTTGATCGCTTTTTATTAATTTATGGTATATGAAGGGACCAAAAATGTACAATTTTGGACTTTGGTATTTTTTTTACGTGTACGTCATCGACCGTGCGGTTAAGCTAACGTTATATTTTAATAGTTTGGACATTTACGCACGCGGTGGTACCACATATGATTATTTTTATTCTTTATTACATTATTTTATTTAAAAAATGGGAAAAGGGGGGTGATTTAAACTTTTAATAGGGAAGAGGTTAATGAACTTTTTGTACAACATGCAATCTTCTGATTTCATACACTGTTATGCCATTGCACAGAATTGATCAGTGTAAACGGCACTCTGCCGCTCTAGCCTGCTGCGCAGGCATGGAGCAATAGATCGCCGATTGGACGACGGAGAGGCAGGTGAGGACCCTCCTGTCATCCTGTAAGCTGATTGGGACATTGTGATTTTGTCCCGATCATCTCCGCTGAGCTGCCGGGATTCATTTACTTTCGCTTTAGATGCCGCAATCAACTTTGATCATGGCATCTAAAAGGTTAATGCTGGTCATCCGCCCCGTAGGCCATGCCTGGCATTCGACGTGGGTCCTGGCTTCCCGTAGCAACCGGGCCCCAGGGGGTTTAACCTGTTCTCAGCCGGTGAGAGAGGTTTAAACCCGTTATACTGGACCAGTACGTACAGGTACACCCTGAGTCTTTAACCACTTGGGGACGCAGGGCGTATGCATACGCCCTGCATCCCGATCCTAAAAGGGGTACTCCGGTGCCAGAAAGTTAAACAGATTTGTAAATTACTTATATTAAAAAATCTTACTCCTTCAAGTACTTATTAGCTGCTGAATACTACAGAGGAAATTCTTTTCTTTTTGGAACACAGAGCTCTCTGCTGACATCACGAGCACAGTGCTCTCTGCTGACATCTCTGTCCATTTCAAGAACTGTCTAGAGTAGGAGAAAATCCCCATAGCAAACATATGCTGCTATGGACAGAGGTGTCAGCAGAGAGCACTGTGCTTGTGATGTCAGCAGACAGCTCGGTGTTCCAAAAAGAAAATAATTTCCTCTGTAGTATTCAGCAGCTAATAAGTACAGGAAGGATTAAGATTTTTTTTTAATAGAAGTAATTTACAAATCTGTTTTAACTTTTTGGCACCAGTTGATTTAAAAAAAATAATAATAATAATTTCCACTGGAGTACCCCTTTTTTAACTAGTGTTCCAAATTTAACAAAAAAAAACCTAATAAAGGGTTCTAACCTGTGTATGATAACGAGTATACTTATCTCACTAGTCTAGCGTCAGCACTCCAGCACACCCTGATGCCTTATGTCCTCCCATGACGTGCAGTCCTGGGTTTAATGATGTCCTGAACTCACCAAGGCCAGTTGCTGAGGCCGCAGGGTGTTCAAAATATCAGCAGCAGAGTTGGGACAGTACATCATCTGTGGTACCAGGGCTGACCAGAGAGTAGAGTATATTCAGGTTTGTCATTTAACACAGGCAGCACCCTTTAGTTAGGTCTTAAAGGGGTACTCCAGGGGGAAAAAAAATATTTAAATCAACTCTAGCCAAAAAGTTAAACAGATTTGTAAATGACTTCTATTAAAAAATCTTAATCCTTCTTGTACTTATTAGCTGCTGAATACTACAGCGGAAATTCTTTTCTTTTTGAAACACAGAGCTGTCTGCTGACATCATGAGCACAGTGCTCTCTGCTGACATCTCTGTCCATTTTAGGAACTGCCCAGAACAGCATATGTTTGCTATGGGGATTTCCTTTTACTCTGGACAGTTCCTAAAATGGACAGAGATGTCAGCAGAGAGCACTGTGCTCATGATGTCAGCAGACAGCTCTGTGTTTCAAACGGAAAATAATTTCCACTGTAGTATTCAGCAGCTAATAAGTTCAGGAAGGATTAATTTTTTAATAGAAGTAATTTACAAATCTGTTTAACTTTCTGGCACCAGTTGATTTAAAAAAAAAAAAAAAGTTTTTCACCAGAGTACCCCTTTAAGTTAATTTGGAATACCTCTTCGATGGAGTATTTCAAGTTACAATACTTTTGTTTTGAACGGACCTTTAAGTCGCGAATGCGCGACTGGCCGCTCAGTTGATTGTCTCCTTGTCTTTGGATAGAGGATAAGTGACTCGGAATACCACTTTAGGATAGGGTCACACGTGCTGTATTTGCTGCTGTGTATTTTTCTACCCAATGAAGTCAATGGGTAGCTTAACACACAGCAGCAAAATATGGCACGCGTGACCCTACCTTTTAAAGGGGTACTCCGGTGCTTACACATCTTATCCCCTATCCAAAAGATGGGGGATAAGATGCCTGATCGCGGGAGTCCCGCCGCTGGGGACTTCCGGGATCATGCACGCGGCACCCCGTTTGTAATCAGTCCCCGGAGCGTGTTCGCTCCGGGTCTGAATATGGTCGACCGCAGGGCCGGCGGTGTGTGACGTCACTCCTCCGCCCCCGTGTGACGTCACGCTTCGCCCCTCAATGCAAGCCTACAGGAGGGGGCGTGATAGCTATAGCTATGTAGCGTGATAGCTATGCTATATGCATTGAGGGGCGGAGCGTGATGTCACACGGGGGCAGAGGCGTGACGTCGCACACCGCCGGCCCTGCGGTCGACCATAATCAGACCCGGAGCGAACACGCTCCGGGGACTGATTACAAACGGGGTGCCGCGTGCATGATCCCGGGGGTCCCCAGCGGCGGGACTTCCGCGATCAGGCATCTTATCCCCTATCCTTTGGGTACCCCTTTAAGGTGTCCATACACTTTAGTTTAGTTTATAAAGATGAACTAGTTAAACCAAAATGATTGATCTTTGGGTGTAATTTAATGTGTATATCCACTGTATTGTCTACAGCAGAATAGGAATCTCCGCTTTTTCAGTACTTCTGTTTTGTCATCCCAAAAGAGCCCAGATCATACTACAACCTCAGGGATGTGGAATTTCTATCGCCCGACGCCCGGGACTAGCAGTTTTGGGCGCCGGGCAGGTGAATTTGTCCGGCCCTTAGCCGGACCTGACAAGTGCGGCGGCGATCTGCAGTCTGTATGGAGCGGGCTGCCGACTCCTGCGCGCTCCATACTCTGCAGCCTGTGTCCTCCGAAGCACAGCAGGGGACATGAGAAGCTGTGTATTTGTCTTCTCTCCCCTGCTCTGCAGACGTGCGGGGGGAGATGAGGGGGCGTGGCTTATTTCTCCCCGTGCAGACCTGCGTCCTCTGCCTTCACTCCCCGCACATCTGCACGGGGAGATGCTTGCGGTGCTCTGCAGTATGTATGGAGCGGGCTCCGGACTCGTGCTCGGTCCATACTCTGCAGCCCCCGGCTGTTCTCAGTAGCCGGGGGCCGCCGCTAATAGCCAGCATGCGGCGATCGCAGCGGGTGGCTATTAACCCTTTAGATCGCCGCTATCAAAGCTGACAGCGGCGTCTAAAGGGAGATGTGAATGCTCCCTGGTGGGCTAGTGGGGTGGATCTACCCCCCCCGCAGCGCGATCGCAGGGGGGCGATCCACTATGGAGGTAGCCGGAGGACTTACCTCTGTTCCCTGCTGTCCGGCTCTGTCATTGATAGATCCTGGCTGGACCAGGCTCTATCAATGGATCACAGAGCACACAGATTAATAGAGTTCAATAGAATCTATTCATCTGTCTGAGGAATCTAATGATTCCTCCTATAAGTGTAATAAAGTGTAAAAAAAAAAAAAAAAAAAAAAAAAAGTTTTAATAAAAGTTTGAAAGACACATTAACCTAGTGGTCTTCAAACTGTGCCCCTCCAGATGTTACAAAACTACAATTCCCAGCATGCCAGGACAGCCGTTGGCTGTCCGGGCATGCTGGGAGTTGTAGTTTTGCAACATCTGGAGGGCCACAGTTTGAAGACCGCTGCATTAACCCCTTCCATGTTAAAAGTTAAAATCCCCCCCTTTTCCTATATAAAAACATGTAAACATAATAAAAATAAACATATTTGGTATCGCTTCGTGCGTAATTGTACAACCTATTAAAATATAACATTATGTATCCCGTACGGCAAATGTAAAAAAATACCAAACCACAGATTTGCAATTTTTATATCCCAGAAAAAAAAGTAAAAAAGCGATTAAAAAGTCAGATCAATACCAAGATGGTACCGATACAAAAAACTGATTATGGCGCAAAACATGAGCCCTCATACAGCCTGGTATGCGGAAAAAAAATAAAGCTACAGGGGTTAAAAAAATGGCAATTGAAAAAATTTGAAAAAGTTCAGAATTAGTAAAACATGACGTAAACTATGCAAATCTGATATCGCTGTAATCAGGCGCCTAAAGTATAAAACTAACATGTCACCTCAACCACAAGGTAAATGGCGCAGAAAAGAAAACCACCAAATCTGCTAAATTATCTTTTACTATTTCAATTTCACTTCCCTTAAAAAAAAAAAAATATATATATATATATATATATATATATATAATGTTTTTTTTTTTTTTTTTTTGTTCAGAGAATATGTTATTGAAAAATGTAAAGATATCCTTATAGTAGGTAGTAATGGCTATTATAGGGCGAGGAGGAAAAAATTAGAGCTTAAAAGCGAAAATTGTCTGGACAAGTGGATCGTCATGAGGGACAAGTAGATTTTGCTCCATTTTAGTCCCGTGGACAAGTAGTTTTTTATAACATTTCCACACCCCTGAACCTAAATATTTCTTATCTGTAGTGCTTTATTACCTTTAATAATATATTATGGTTGGCCAGTTTTTTCATAGATAACACGTGTGCCTTGAGATTTAACCCTGAAGGTAACCGTATTTGGATCTGTTCCCAAAAAGTTCTGTTCTTTTGGCCTAGATTTCCAACTCTCCTTAAATGTCAAATGTCGGAAGAGAGGGGTTGGCTTCAAAGCCTGATCCTTGGGATATTTCAGAAGGCAGAGATGTGACCAAACAAAATCCATAAACAAAAATCCATAAAATCACATTGTCTGATTTTTAAAGAATTTATTTGCAAATTATGGTGGAAAATTAGTATTTGGTCACCTACAAACAAGCAGGATTTCTGGCTCTCACAGACCTGTAACTTCTTCTTTAAGAGTCTCATCTGTCCTCCACTTGTTACCTGTATTAATGGCACCTGTATGAACTTATCAGTATAAAAGACACCTGTCCACAACCTCAAACAGTCACACTCCAAACTCCACTATGGCCAAGACCAAAGAACTGTCGAAGTACACCAGAAACAAAATTGTACGCCTGCATCCGGCTGGGAAGAATGAATCTGTAATAGGCAAGTAGCTTGGTGGGAGCAATTTATTAGAAAATGGAAGACATACAAGACCACTGATAATCTCCCTCGATCTGGGGCTCCATGCAAGATCTTACCCCGTGGTGTCAAAATTATCACAAGAACGGTGACCAAAAATCCATAAACCACACGGGGGGGACCTAGTGAATGACCTGCAGAGAGCTGGGACCAAAGTAACAAAGAATACCATCAGTAACACACTACTCCGCCAGGGACTCAAATCATGCAGTGCCAGACTTGTCCTCCTGCTTACGCCAGTACGTGTCTGGGCCCGTCTGAGGTTTACTAGACAGCATTTGGATGATCCAGAAGAGAGAATGTCATATGGTCAGATGACACCAAAGTAGAAAGTTTTTTTTTTTTGTAAAAACTCAACTCGTCGTGTTTGGAGGAGAAAATGCTGAGCTGCATCCAAAGAACACCATACCTACTGTGAAGCATCATGCTTTGGGGCTGTTTTTCAGCAAAGGGACCAGGACGACTGATCCATGTAAAGGAAAGAATGAATGGGGCCATGTATTGTGAGATTTTGAGTGAAAACCTCCTTCCATCAGCAAGGGCATTGAAGATGAAACGTGGCTGGGTCTTTCAGCATGACAATGATTCCAAACACAATGCCCGGGCAATGAAGGAGTGGCTTTGTAAGAAGCATTTCAAGGTCTTGAAGTGGCCTAGCCAGTCTCCAGATCTCAACCCCATAGAAAACTTTTGGAGGGAGTTGAAAGTTCGTGTTACCCAGCGACAGCCCCAATACATCACTGCTCTAGAGGAGCTCTGCATGGAGGAATGGACCAAAATACCAGCAACAGTGTGTGAAAACCTTGTGTAGATTTACAGAAAACGTTTGACCTCTGTCATTTCCAACAAAGGGTATATAACAAAGTATTGAGATGAACTTTTTGTTATTGACCAAATACTTATTTTCACCCATAATTAGCAAATTCTTTAAAAATCAGACAATGTGATTTTATGGGTTTTTTTTTTCTCATTCTGTCTCTCATAGTTGAGGTATACCTATGATGAAAATTCCAGGCCTCTCATCTTTTTAAGTGGGAGAACTTGCACGATTGGTGGCTGACTAAATACCTTTTTGCCCCACTGTAACTGGAGACTTAAGGAGCCAGTTAGACCACTCCAGGAGCCATTTTTTTTTTTTGTGTTTTTTTTGTATTTATTACATGCATTGTCTTACTGGCTCCTGCCATTTATCTAGCTCTGGCCTCTGACCACCTTTAGCCCACAGAGGAATCTTTGTGTGTAAAAGGGTTTGCTTCTTACCTTCAGGATATTGCTAGTCTGCAGGGTGATGTCCAGCATGATATACTAGGGCTGCACAACCTGCTCATCCGGTCCGTGCATCCGATTTCATGCATTGTACATCATCTGAAGGAAAACTACTGCTTAGCACTTTGCCTTATTCTTGTGTCCTCGGATCCTGTAATGAGGTGACATCTCGCCACTGTGCATAGGGACAAATGTAGAATACAAGATGTGAATGAAATCTTGAAGGGATTTTATAGCTGTTTTTGTAAAAAAATAAAAAAATGATTTGCTAACAACTGCAACTCCCTCCCCCCCCCCCCCCTTACACTCTATTGTTTCCCACCTTGCTATGTAGTGATGTCCTGTACGTTGTACATGTGTCTTGCCAGAGATCAATGAGGCTTCTGATTTGGTTGTACGTAATTCCTTTATTGGAGCGGCATTTGTTTGCTGTAATGTAAGATACCAGACATAAAAATTGCCTTAAATGGATAATTTTTCAGTTTTGACAGAATTGACAAACCATCTAGCGACCATGGATGAGGTGTAATTTAAAAAAAATTTTTAGTTTTTAAACTTTTCTTTGACTCTGTATAAAGACAAGCGGGGACAGATGTTCTCCAGATTTGTAGAGTAGTAGAAGATGCCTTTAAATTTGTCTGGAGGACAAATTATTTTTTGGGTTTTATGTCTGTCTTTTTAGGAAGAAGATACTTTTGGTTTCCTATCTAAATTTTTCTTAGTCTATTTTCACACTGCTACTGGGCTCCGCCACCAATTGCCTTTTGAGCCTTGAACGGCCGTTAGTGTGACGGAACCCCAACGGGAGGCATAACAGGCACAGACGATCCCATTCACTTAAATGGGTTCTCTGACGTCTGTTATTGCGGCCATTAGTCTGCCGGAAGATAGCCGGAGAAAAAGACGTTGCAAGCACAAATTTTTCTCCACTATCTTTTAATTGCCTTAGGCTTATTGTGAATTTCTGATGTACTTGGTAGCTCCGCTTTGTTGGACCTTTTTAAAGGAGTTATTTCAAGATTCCTACTTCACCTGTTCACAGTATGCATTATAACTGTTCAGTAGGGGAGCTGCTCCAATCACCAGAACAGGCTCTGTGATTGCCCATTACACCTCTATTTAAAGGGATATTACTACAGTTTAAAAAGAAGAAAATTAAATAAAAAAAAACTATACCCACGCCCCCCCCCCCCCCTTTGGATGCTCCTATTTCCTCCCTGCTTCTGAGATGGGAGTTCTGAGCAGGACCTGCTGGCTCAGCCAATCACTGTTTGCAGCTGGGTGGGCTGACTTTGCTCCGAGCTCTCATCTCAGAAGCAGGGAAGGGAAGTAAGTATTGATTTTATTTTTTGTTTTTTTTTGTCGGAATACCCCATTAAGCTCATGTATTCTTCCATTAGGGTTCTCAGCAGTTGGCCATCACTAATCAGGCACTTATAACGTGGATTGTGGTTGTTAATTTGTATTAATCCTTTTAAGTAGTGAAATATAGGAATTGTGTGCACTGGTTTATAGTAACTAATAAGACCTAACTCTCTGGGACCTCCTTTTTACAGGTTTTTGGGGTGGACTGATCACAGTGAACAAAGTGTCAGTGGTGCTAGGAGACTGCCGTATCACTTTGGGACCCTATACATATTGGGCTCTTAACAGATGAACCTGCTGATTTGTCTGGACGATTGTTTAAAAGGGTTATCCGGGGGGGTGGGGGTGGGTTTTTATCGACACCTCCCTGTCCTCAGGTTGTGTGTGGAATTACAACTTTGTTCCATTTACTTCAATGGAACTGGGCTGCAAAACCACACCCAATCTGGTGCTGTGTTGTTTTTTGCTCAGTTTTTTTGATATGCTGTTTTTGTAATTCTGGATAAAATTTTTAATGTGTATAGAACATAGATATTATAATAGATGTCATAGAACAGAAGGATCGGGAAGGATGTCATAGAATAGAAGCATCGGGCTGTAAGGGTCTATTCACACGGCAGAATTTTTGCTTGCGGAATTCCGCCTCAAATTAAAGCCCATAGACTTCTATGGATTTCCGCACTCCCATTCACACTTCTGAATTTCCGCACCAATTCCGCAAGTTGAAATTCAGAAGTGTGAATGAGAGTGCGGAATTCCATAGAAGTCTATGGGCTTTAATTTGAGGCGGAATTCTGCAAGCGAAAATTCTGTCGTGTGAATAGATCCTTAGATGTCAGTACCCAGGTCTTTTCTTCTGTAGGAGATAAGTCACCACCCAGTCTTCTGAATGCTAGATAGTGGAACACTCATGGAGGGATCTGGAGAGAGCCTTCAGCTGAACGTTATACCTTTTTATCTCATTCCCGCCTTACTTGCCCTTCATCATAGGTTTTGAGTTGACCCTTTATAGCCAATGGCCATACATGTAGTTGGCAGGAAAACGGAACATGGAGCCAACAGGAGGTGAAGGCATGTAACTACTTCTCCACCAGTTGGATATTGGCCTCAGGTTACAATATTTTCGACATACAATGGTCTTTTCTGGCCTCTCATAACTTTAAACCTGACACAACATACAATGCTACGGACAGTCAAGATCTGTGAAACGTGTCAATGGCATTCACTGGTAAAACACCTGTATTACTGAAGTGCGTGATCTGACTGGTTATTAAGTAGCGCCCCCTACAGTACAATGAGTTACTACATGTTCTGTACAATTCTTTACCTGTGCCAACATACAATGGTTGTCCTGGATCCGATTGATATTGTAACTTGAGGGACCACTGTAACAATTTCCTGGACAGAGGAGTGACTGGCTAATGTTGGCTCTCCTCAGCTGAGCAACACTAACGTGAGTGGCGTCTTGTACACGCCAAGGCTTACTTATCCGTCCTCCATTAACTTGTGAGACTCCCAACAGCAGAGTTCTTGTGCCGAAATGTATGTTCTCAGCCTTCAGGATAATAGATTCTTTGTTATTGTTTTAGTCATGTAAAAATATAGTTTCCGTTCTGGAAATACTGAGTTGAAGATTCAAAAGATGAGTCAAGTATTAAGAAAAAAATAATATATATATATATATATATAGCCGTATGACCAACTTTCTACTATGTGAAAATTGCAGGGATTTGATACGGAGCTTCAATGGGAGGTTTAGAGGATAAGTATTTGGACCCTTTTTAAAGAGGACCTGTAACCAACACCCTAAAAATATTACTGTTGATAACTTATGGTACCCTGAATATACACCTATTTACAGTTTCTTGATTCTCCCTTCCGGCAATATGGAGGTTTCTAGTTTGGGTGCGTTCACACTGCGGAATCTCCGCTTGCTGAATTCAGCGCCGAAAATACTTTGGCGCTATGGCCGCGGGGCACTGAGCCGTCACCATTGACGGCTATGCTGTGCTCCCGGAATCCACGCAAAGAATGAACATGATCTTTCTTTGCGCGGAACAATTTCAGCGGCGGAGTTGTCCGCCGCCGGAATTCCGCAGTGTGAACAGGTCTCGCGGAGACCCATTCACACTAATGTTTAGTTCACACCAGGAATTCCGTAGTGTGAATGTACCCTTAGTCTGACAAATCGGGGAATCAGTCAGATGGGTGCGAACTTCATTTTAATAATGGGAGTGGTTATCAGATGATGGGTGGGAATATACAGTCAGGGGGTGTGAATGTTGTACATTGAATGGTGTGTATGTCTAATACACTCCCTGACTGTATAATCCCGCCCATTACCTGACATTAAAGGGGAACTCCTGTGGAAACAAGTGGTAAACAAATGTTTTCAAAACAACTGGTGCCGGAAAGTTAAACAGATTCGTAAATTACTTCTATTTCAAAATCTTAATCCTTCCACTACTTATCATCTGCTGTATACTACACATATACTACAGAGAAATGTAAGTTCTTTCCAGTCTGACCACAGTGCTCTCTACAGACACCTCTGTCCGTGTCAGGAACTGTCCAGATTAGAAGCATATCCCTAGAGAAAACCTATCCTGCTCTGGACAGTTCCTGACACGGACAGAGGTGTCAGTAGAGAGCACTGTTGTTAGACTGGAAATAACTTTACAAATTTTCTTGTAGTACAGGGATGTTGAATTCCTATTGCCCGATGCCCAGGACATGCAGTTCCTGGCACCGGGCAGGTGAATTTTTCCTGACAAGCGCGGCGCCGCTCAGCATTCTGTATGGAGCAGGCTCCCGACTAGTGCCCGCTCCATACTCTGCAGCCCCCGGCTTATTCCAGTAGCCTGGGGCTGCCGCTAATAGCCAGCATGCGGCGATTGCTGCGGCTGGCTATTAACCCTTTAGATCGCCGCTAAAGGAGCATGTGAATGCTCCCTGGGGGGGTGGATCAACTGTAGAGCTCCCCACCCCCAGCAGTGCGATCGGGGGAGGGGGAGAGAGATCCACTATAGAGGTAGCCGGAGGGCTTCCCTGGTGTCTGTGGCTCTGTCATTGATAGAGCCTAGTCCAGCCAGGTTCTATCAAGGGATCACAGAGCACACAGATCAATGGAGTTCAATAGATGATTCCTCCCAACAGCCTAAGGCTGGGTTCACACTACGTTTTGTACTTACAGTTCCCGTATACGGCTGGGAGGAGGGGGGCGGGGCTTAATCGCGGCGCCTGCACTCAGCCATATAGGGGAACCATATTTAATATATGTCTATGAGCTGACCGGAGGCTGCGTTTTCGGCCGTATGCGGTTTCCCGACCGCAGGCAAAAACGTGGTCGACCGCGTTTTTGCCTACAGTCGGGAAACCACATACGGCCAAAAACGCAGCCGACCGGAGGCTGCGGTTCACTCCGGTCGGCTCATAGATATGCATTAAATACGGTTCCCCTATACAGCTGAGTCCGGGCACCACGATTAAGCCCCGCCCACCCCCTCCTCCCAGCCGTATACAGGAACCGTAAGTACAAAACGTGGTTTGAACCCAGCCTAATAAATTGTTTAAAAAAAAAAAACCTGCACATTAACCCCTTCCATGTTAAAAGTTCATATTACCCCCTTTTCCTAGATAAAAATGTTAACATATTTAGTATTGATGTGTGCATAATTTTACGAACTATTAAAATATAACATTATGTATCCCATACGGTAAATGACGTAAATGTAAAAAAAAAAATACCAAACCACAGAATTGCAATTTTTATAATATCCCTGAAAAAAAAGTTGAGATTAAAAAGTCAGATCAATACCAAAATGGTACCAATGCAAAAAATAAGCCCTCTTACAGCCTGGTATGCGGAAAAAAAAACTACAGGGGTCAAAAAATGGCAATTAAAAAAATTCGAAAAAGTTCCGCATTTTTTTTAAATTAGTAAAACATGTCGGAAACTACACAAATCTGGTGTTGCTGTAATCGGGTGACCTTAAGTATCAAAACAACATGTTATCTCAACCACAAGGTAAATGGCGTAGAAAAGAAAACCACCAAATCTGCAAAATTATCTATTACTATTTCAATTTCACTTCACCGTTTTTTTTGTTTCGGAGAATATGTTATTGAAAAATTAAAAGGTATCATTATAGTAGGTAGTTATGGCTAATATGGCTAAAACGAGAGTGTAAAAGCACAAATTGTCCAGGACAAGTGGATCGTCATGAGGGACAAGTAGATTTTGCTCCGTTTTAGTCCCGTGGACAAGTAGATTTTTTTAAATTAAATTTCCACACCCCTGTAGTGTATCTGTAGTATACAGCAACTTATAAGTACTAAAAGGGTAAAGATTTTTTATATAGAAGTAATTTACAAATCTGTTTAACTTTCTGGCACTATTTGATTTGAATACATTTTCCACCGGAGTACCTCTTTAAACTTACGGTAATTCCGGGACTTGGTCAAATGGGTTTGAACTTGTCAGACAAACTATAACCCCCCCCCCCCCCATATCTCTAAAATGGGAGGGCATATTAAGAAACTATAAAATCTACATTGTTTGGGCGGCTGGCCACAGTTCCTCTTTAAATGGGTTCTCCAGGGAAGTCAACTTATTCCCTATCCACAGGGTTGGGGGTACCAGCGATCAGCCCCTAACCTCTTAGGAGATAGGGTGATTTCCCCAAAGTAACCCTTTAAACTTTCTGGTTCAGAGCTGCAGACTTGGTAAGGGAACATGTTAACTAAGTGGATTGGACATTGAGGGCTTGAGCCAAAGTAAACTTTTTTTACAAGGGCGAGCAGATAGACCCCCATTGTCATTGTAACTAGTCCTGTTTTTGAAGCTGCAGGGCTTGTTACATAAGTCGGGATGCACTGTGAAGCTATGTTCACACGGCAGAATTCCTGTGCAGAATTATACATTTTAAATTTCACCAGAGATTCCGCAGCAGAGTCCCATTGATTTCAATAGGATTCTGCTGCGATGTGCACATAGCAGAATTTCGGCGCTGAGAATTCAAATTCCGGTGTCTGCAGAAAAAGTGAACATGTCCATTCTTTCTGCACGGCATGCATTGCCGTCTGAGATGCCAGCAGCTGCAGTCTGCAGAATTTTTGGGCAGACATTCTGGCTTGTGAACATAGGAGTTTAGACATGGTGGAAGTTTTATGCCGGAGATCACATGTCCAAACCCATGGCACATGTTACCTGGGAGATTTTGCTACACATTATACTCTGCATTCACTGCAGGGTTTCACATCTATACTTGGAGAGGTGTTATCTGAAAGTTCACATCCTATCTGTTACAGAAATTCAGTGTGCAGGACCCCCGCGATCTCGGCTGCGGCACCCCAGGACCCCCGCGATCTCGGCTGCGGCACCCCAGACATCCAGTGCACGAAGCGAACTTCGCTCCATGCCAGATGATTGCTGATGCGGGGCGGAGGCTTGTGAAGTCACGGCCGTGCCCCCTCAATGCAAGTCTATGGGAGGGGGCGTGACCACGCCCCCTCCCTTAGACTTGCATTGAGGGGGCGTGGCCGTGACATCACGAGCCTCCAGCACTGCACCTGATGCTCTAAAGGAACGCCGGGTGCAGCAGAAAGATCACGGGGGTCCCCGGCGGCGGGACCCCCACAATCAGACATCTTATCCCCTATCTTTTGGATAGGGGATAAGATGCCTAGGGGCGAAGTACCCCTTTAATTCTTCTTATTGGCGCAATTTCTAACAACGGAAGGTTGCTGCAAAATGGATTTCGCCTGTAATTTCCAAGTGGAAATTCTTACTGTGAGTGGGTCCTTACCCGCCACTAAACTAGCTGCCACAACAGTGTTCCCATTACCTGTAGTGCTTCTACGACGTCATGTACATTGTGCACTGGATTTTGTAAGTCCCAGCTGACTTGTCTTAGTGGCAGTCAGATTTTTATTTATTTGTATTTTTTTTAATAAAGAAAACCCCTTTTGGGTGTATTCACAAGTACAGGATCCTACGAATATTTCAAGTGCAGGGCTTGAAGCTGCAGATTTCAAGCCGTTGTTTAGTTATTTAGTTTACACTTAACGCTAAAGCAAATGAAATCTGCAGCTTCAAATATGCACAGGATACTGTAAATGTTGAGACCCTTCAAGTCTGAAGCGGCAGATTTGAAGCCATGTTCAGTCATTTAGTTTAAAATCTTCAGCTTCAAATATGCGCAGGACACTGCACGTGTGAAGAGACCCTAGGGGTGTATTCACACATACAGCATCCTATGCATATTTTAGGTGCAGGATTTGAAGCTGCAGATTTGATGCCATGTTCAGTCAGATCACATTGGACACTGCCGCATAAAAATCTGCAGCTTCAGATATATGCAGGCAACTGACTATGTGAAAACACCCCCTGGGTCTACAGTATCCTGGGAATATTTTAGGTGCAGGATTTGAAGCCGCAGATTTGATGCTGTGTTCAGTCAGTTAGATCACGTTGGACACTGCCGCATAAAAATCTGCAGCTTCAGATATGTGCAGGATACTGGATGTGGGATAACACCCTTTTGGGTCTATTCAAACGAACAGTAGCCTGGGAATATTTAATGCGCAGGATTTGAAGATGCAGAGTTCAGTGTAATCTAATTGACTGACTGAACACAGCTTCAAATCTGCAGCTTCAAATCCTGTGCGTGAAATATGTACAAGATACTGTGCATGTGAATAGACCTATTTTGATGGGGTCATCTGTATTGTAGTGTTGTGGCATCGAGGGTATGGCTCACCACTATATACTAGTAATGCTGGCTGTCCAGGCATGCTGGGAATTGTAGTTTTTGCCACAGATCACGGATATATACAATATACACTAGATTCTGTAAAGCTTGTTGTCTGGTGCCCCTGTCCTGTATATAGGAGCTGTGTAGTGGATTTGTAGTACATCTACGATTATCCGGCCGTTTGATGCATTAATTCAGTGATATCCAACCTTTAAAGGGGTTATCCAGGAAAAAAATTATATATATATATATATATATATATATATATATATATATATATATATATATATATATATATATATATATATATCAATCTCAATCAACAGGCTCCAGAAAGTTAAACAGATTTTGTAAATTACTTCTGTTAAAAAATCTTAATCCTTTCAGTACTTATGAGCTTCTGAAGTTAAGGTTGTTCTTTTCTGTCTTCTGATGACACCTGTCTCGGGAACCACCCAGTTTAGAAGCAAATCCCCATAGCAAACCTCTTCTAAACTGGGCGGTTCCCTAGACACGTGTCATCAGAGAGCACTTAGACAGAAAAGAACAACCTTAACTTCAGAAGCTCATAAGTACTGAAAGGATTAAGATTTTTTAATAGAAGTAATTTACAAATCTGTTTAACTTTCTGGAGCCAGTTGAGATTTTATATATATATAATATAAGAGAGTTGTAGTTTAGCAACAGCTGGAGGCACCCACTGGGGCATACTGGAAGTTGTAGTCTTGCAACAGCTGGAAACCGCTGCATTTATGAATCTTGTCGTCTTCTGTCATTTACCAACTTCAGGAGCTGAATTTTTGTTTTTTTTCATGTCTGGAAAAGCTGGGTGACAACCAACACAGCCATCATTCCAGCTCCCGCAGAGGTTACTGGCTTTCCCGGAATCATTTCAAATCTGTTCAGAAATGCAGTAAAGCAAGATGCTGCCTGCCGAAAACACAAACAGCATTCATTGACTACTATCATTTTGTGCAGATTTATGCCAATGCTCTAGGAAAGCTGGGGAGCCTGAAAAACAAGAATGCAGCCGCCTCCCGGGCCGGTGCGCTCCCAGGACAGCGGGCCTGTTACCTGACCTGTAAACAGCCGCACCTGTCAGATATGTTGTCAGCCGCAGCTTCATTCCTGGGTGTAGAACCTGCTGCAGGCCCGAGGCTTCTCATTTTTCTGACGTACGCGCAGCGCAGTGGGAACGATTTGTGAGGCCGATGCAGGAATCGGATAAAATTCAAGTCCTTTTCATAGTCTTAAAGGGGTTATCCAGGAAAAAACTTTTTTTTTTTAATATATATCAACTGGCTCCAGAAAGTTAAACAGATTTTGTAAATTACTTCTGTTAAAAAATCTTAATCCTTTCAGTACTTATGAGCTTCTGAAGTTAAGGTTGTTCTTTTCTGTCTTCTGATGACACCTGTCTCGGGAAACGCCCAGTTTAGAAGCAAATCCCCATAGCAAACCTCTTCTAAACTGGGCGTTTCCCCAGACACGTCATCAGAGAGGATTTGGACAGAAAACAACCTTAACTTCAGAAGCTCATAAGTACTGAAAGGATTAAGATTTTTTTTATAGAAGTAATTTACAAATCTGTTTAACTTTCTGGAGCCAGTTGATATGTATAAAAAAGTTTTTTTCCTGAATAACCCCTTTAATTTTCTTTTTATTTTATAGTTTACAACTTTTCATTTTTTTTTAGGTTTTAAATATTTTTTAATCTATTTACTTTATTCCATAATCTTCTCTGCATGAAGCCGCTTACTGCGCCCACATGCAAAGTGTGCAGAAGCAGATGTATTGAGAGAGAACTAAATTATTTTGTTACGACAAACCAAAATTCTATATATTTTTCTCTAAACTTCCCTAAATCTCTGAATGAAGACTTTTATTTTGTTTTGCGAGAATATGGGAGAGACTACTAGACCATGCCGGATTGGGGCCAATTTACATCATGTTTTGTGTTACAGGTATACTGAAGGGGATTCTGATGCATATTAGCAGTGGGTCCATTTAAAGGGGTACTCCACTGGAAAACTTTTTATTAAAAAAAATTTTTTTTATCAACTGGTGCCAGAAAGTAAAATTTGTAAATTACTTCTGTTTAAAAAAAAATCTTAATCCTTCCAGTACTTATGAACTGCTGTATGCTCCACAGGAAGTTCTTTTCTTTTTTGAATTTCCTTTCTGTCTGACCACAGTGCTCTCTGCTGACACCTCTGTCCATGTCGGGAACTGTCCAGAGTAGGAGCAAATCCACATAGAAAACCTCTCCTGCTCTGGACAGGTCCTGACATGGACAGAGGTGTCAGCAGAGAGCACTGTGGTCAGACAGAAAGGAAATTCTCAAAAAGAAAAGAGTTCCAAAATGAGATACAAAAGCACTGGCGGCACATACACTACTAGGAGCAATGCAAAGCAATCCCAATATAGCGATTCACTTCAGGCACCTGCCCAGATTGCGGTGGTGCACGTATCCAATCAACAGGTTTCAAATTTAGAAATATAAGAAAAGACAGCGGCCAGCACTCGCCATTCAGGGGTCTTTTATTGAAGTATTCGGTGCACAGACAGGGTTGCAGCGGATGGGGAACAGAGGCAGGGGTCTCGGGACAGCACTGTTTTAGTGGAAGCACCTGTCAAGCGCGAAACAGTGCTGTCCCGAGACCTCTGCCTCTGTTCCCCATCCACTGCAACTCTGTCTGTGCACCGAATACTTCAATAAAGACCCCTGAATGGTGAGTGCTGGCCGCTGTCTTTTCTTATATGTCTATATCAAAATGAAAAGAACTTACTCTGTAGTATACAGCAGCTGATAATAATATATTTTTTTTTTTATAGAAGTCATTTTCAAATCTGTTTAACTTTCTGGCACCAGTTGATCAAAAATAGTTTTTTTTTCCAGTGGAGTACCCCTTTAAGTTTAAAGGGGTTGTGCACTGCCCTGCCTTTCGGAGCTCCGCTCGCAGCGTCCGGAAGTTCATTACTCCGTACGCTGTGTGCGGGCTTCCGTGTTCGCGGCCTCCCCCTCGTGACGTCACGCCCGCCCCCTCAACGAAAGTCTATGGGAAGGGGGCGCGACCGCTGCGCACAACCCCTTTAAAGGCATTTATCCCCTATCCGCAGGATAGTTGATATGGGACCCCCAGTGATCTTGAGTATGGTGGTCTCCTGCTGCTATGGAACCAATTGAGATCATGAGGGCTGAGGTCTCTCAAGGTCGGTCCCATAGTTATGAATAGTGGAGCAGTCGGCTGATCCTTCTGCTGCTCCATCACAAGGCCACTTGGGGACCTCTGTACTTGTGATTGGTGAGGGTTCCATCATTCGGACCCTCAGTGATAACAATAGTATCGCCTAGTGACTATGTTCAGTCCATTTCCCAGTGTGGGGTGTAAATGCATTGTCGTCTGAATGGACCTACAGAAAGTATACTACATGCATCGCTGACATGAAACAGACATGTAAATGGACCCTAAGGCTGGAATAACACTTGCTTTCTTTTTTATTTATTTTTGTACATATCTAAAGTATTTTTTTTTAACCAGAAGTGGTTTCTGAAGGAATAAGAGCTATAACTGGAGAACTTAAAGGGGTACTCCGCCTCTAGACATTTTATCCCCTATCCAAAGAATAGGGGATAAGATGTCTGATGGCGGGGGTCTTGCCGCTGGGCACCCACGTGATCTTGGCTGCGGCAGCCCAGACATCCGTCATGTCCCCTCCCCCGCATCGCCAGTCATCCGGCACGGAGCAAACTTCGCTGTGTGCCAGGTGACTGGCGATGCGGGGCCGAGGCTAGTGACGTCACGGGCATGCCCCGGTTGTGACATCACGGCCACACCCCCTCAATGCAAGTCTATGGGAGGGGGTGTGATGGACTGTTCCAACTGGGTTCACTTGTGTTCTTGGCACAAAAGAATGGCACCAAAAACAGCATGTTTGATTTAGCCTTAGGGACAGTTCACGCGTCCTTATTTTTACTGCCCCTTGACTTGTCGGTAGTAAAATCTTCAGCAGAAAATACGCACCTGTAAACTGACTCTTGGGGTATGCCAAAACTACACCCACATATGACTATTACCCTAAAACCATAAGAATGTTGACTGGCACGCTGTGGCCACAACATGTGTCCATTTCTGTATTTGGCCCAAAAGATCTGTACAGTATTTTCTCTTTAGTGAACGGTTGGGTGTGAAGGCCACATCTAGTCTGGTGGTGGTGAAGGTCTTGATAAGGTGGATCTGTGACTGGTATTGGACTGATAATGTGGTAAAACGAGCACAAGCAGTCTTGCTTCATACATGGCATCTTCATTTCTGGGGCATCTGCTTTAGCTTCTGAGCAGTTTGGTGGCTTTTGATCTGATATCATTTTGATTCCTAGCCCCCATCCTGTGCATAGGAGTGGGTAGAAGCAGGAAGAAAAATTCTTTGCGATGGCGCTGCTCTTACGAGCAGCGCCATCGCAAAGAATTTTTCTTCCTGCTTCTCTACCCACTCCAAGTAATACCGACCCCCTTTGAGGAAACCGGTTCAGAATTTTCAGGCTGCAGCTCTTGACCACGTGTCTGTAACACACTACGGAGGAGTGTTATGCATGAACCCAAGGTTCACTTAAAGTCCAAATGCAGTAATGTCCGCTCACCGTCGGAGGCAGATCCTTAACACACCTGTGCTCCACGGACCCGCCGGTCCCGCCCCGGCTTCAACAGCGTATAGAAAGGAAGGATTGTCCGGCACCAGGTATGTTCTGAAAGATCACTTCTTTATTCCTGCCATAGCAAGGAAACAGACATCACAGGACTGTAATAAGCTGACGCGTTTCGCTCTCTTGAGCTTAAACGTAGACTGCTACGTTTAAGCTCAAGAGAGCGAAATGCGTCAGATTATTACAGTCCTGTGATGTCTGTTTCCTTGCTATGGCAGGAATAAAGAAGTGATCTTTCAGAACATACCTGGTGCCGGACAATCCTTCCTTTCTAAGGTTCACTTATAGGGGTACTCCAGTGGAAACATTTTATTTTTATTTATTTAAATCAACTGGTGCCAGAAAGTTTCACCTGAAATTTTTCCTGGGGTGGTGGTGTGCTCACCTTTTTAAAGGGGTACTCCCGTGGAAAACTTTCTTATTTATTTTTTTATTTTTTTATTTTTTTTAAATCAACTGGTGCCAGAAAGTTAAACAGATTTGTAAATTATTTCTATAAAAAAAATCTTAATCCTCCCAGTACTGGATACTACAGACGATGTTTTTCTTTTTGGAACACAAAGCTCTCTGCTGACATCATGACCACAGAGCTCTCTGCTGACATCATGACCACAGAGCTCTCTGCTGACATCATGACCACAGAGCTCTCTGCTGACATCATGACCACAGAGCTCTCTGCTGACATCATGACCACAGAGCTCTCTGCTGACATCATGACCACAGAGCTCCCTGCTGACATCATGACCACAGTGCTCTCTGCTGACATCTCTGTCCATTTTAAGAACTGTCCAGAGTAGGAGAAAAAAATCCCCATAGAAAACATATGCTGCTCTGGACAGTTCCTAAAATGGACAGAGATGTCAGCCGAGAGCACTGTGTTCCAAAAAGAAAATGAATTTCCTCTGTAGTATTCAGCAGCTAATAAGTACTGGAAGGATTAAGATTTTTATTTTATTTTATAGAAGTCATTTACAAATCTGTTTAACTTTCTGGCACCAGTTGATTTAAAAAAAGAGAGAGTTTTCCACGGGAGTACCCCTTTAAGGTGAGCACACCACTACTTCAGGAAACATTTCGGGTGAAATTTCTGCACGGAATTACACGAGGCACTGTCCTCCTCCTCCTTTTTTTATTTTTTATTTTATTTTTTTTCTTCCTCTTACCATCCTGTGCATAGGGGGAAGTATTAATGGCAGGACTATCCCTTTTAAGAGTATCCTGGTACTCTTAGATCATCTTGCGATCTCCCCAACCTGCACTTCAACATCTGCTGTAAATAAGTTTTGCTCCTTTGCAATAAGCATATGTAACCTGCAAAGTATGGGTTGGTCTTGGCTTCAGAAAAATGAACAAGGCTTCTGTGGACAGGTCTCATGTGGATGACTTTTGTAGAATATTAGCATTTAAGTGTAGGGACCATTGTCCACATGACTAGGACCATATTGGGCAATCTTTGGCTGTGATCTGTAAAGTACATTCTTTAGCCCGTCAGATATGCAGAGCTTCAGTTATGAGGACGTGACTATTGTTCCTTTCCATGACACAGTAAAAATGAAAGTTGACGGAGCTGGGAATCCTTTAGTTATTGAATAGACTTGTGTATCCAGTTCTTCTTAAAGGGGTACTCCTGTGGAACTTTCTTTTTATTTTTTTTTTTTAATCAACTGGTGCCAGAAAGTTAGACAGATTTGTAAATTACTTCTATTAAAAAATCTTAATCTTTCCAGTACTTTTTAGGGTCTGTATACTACAGAGTAAATGCTTTTCTTTTTGGAACACAGAGCTCTCTGCTGACATCATGACCACAGTGCTCTCTGCTGACATCTCTGTCCATTTTAGGAACTGTCCAGAGCAGCATATGTTTGCTATGGGGATTTTCTCCTACTCTGGACGGTTCTTAAAATGGACAGCGATGTCAGCAGAGAGCACTGTGCTTGTGATGTCAGCAGAGAGCTCTGTGTTCCAAAAAGAAAAGCATTTCCTCTGTAGTATACAGCCCCTAAAAAGTACTGGAAGGATTAAGATTTTTTAATAGAAGTAATTTTACAAATCTGTAACTTTCTGGCACCAGTTGATTTAAAAAAAAAAAAGAATAAAAATGTTTTCCACGGGAGTACCCCTTTAAGAGTGCATACACACCACGTTTTTGCTATACAGTTCCCATATACGGTTTCAAGTTAAAAACCGTATAGAAAACTGTATGCATTGACTTAACATTGTAAACCATATGTCAAACGCATCATCCGGTTTAGTCCGTTTTGCGTCTTATACGTTTTTGTCCGGTTTTTTACCCATACTCAAAATCGTAGACTACCACGTATTTTTTTTGGTCCGGGTGAAAAGCCGTATTAAACCGTATACGTTTTTTTATTTATTATTTTTTTAACCCGGGAGTTGATGGGAACTGTACAGAACTGTATGTGCGTACGGTTCCATCCGGTTTGCACTATACGTTTTGCGACTTTGCAACGTTTTTTTTTTCTTGGAATTTTCAATCAAACAAGTGAAACTTTATTCAAAAGGGAGTGAAAAGTTAAAAACGTATACGTTTTTTTCTTTAAAAAAAAAAAAAAAGTGCAACCGGACATCATTTTTCAAACCGTATACGGGTTGGAATTTGTACACACTTTTTGATACAGTTTAGTCAGGTTTTGAGGAATCTGTTTTTCATCAAAAACCTGATACGGGGACTGTATTGCAAAAACGTGGTGTGAATGCAGCCTAACCCAGGGACATAACTTTTGCATTGTTTGAATACATTTGCTGTTTTTTATGTTTTTTTTCTCTCTTCTGAGTATTTTTGTACCTGTTTTATCTCCCCAGGTGCTGGAGAGTCGGGGAAAAGCACAATTGTGAAGCAGATGAGAATTCTTCATGTGAATGGATTTAATGCAGAGTAAGTACTTCTACCCAATGTGGATCCTGACATGTGATGAACTTGGTCTTGATGTCTTCTGGCTTGTACATAACTGGCTTGTCTATTCCGACTAGAGATGAGCGAACTTACAGTAAATTCGATTCGTCACGAACTTCTCGGCTCGGCAGTTGATGACTTTTCCTGCATAAATTAGTTCAGCTTTCAGGTGCTCCGGTGGGCTGGAAAAGGTGGATACAGTCCTAGGAAAGAGTCTCCTAGGACTGTATCCACCTTTTCCAGCCCACGGGAGCCCCTGAAGGCTGAACTAATTTATGCAGGAAAAGTCATCAACTGCCGAGCCGAGAAGTTCGTGACGAATCGAATTTACTGTAAGTTCGCTCATCTCTAATTCCGACATACTATTGCCGTTGTTATAATTGTCATGTCATACCAGATACCGCTTTTTAATTTTGAGCTGTGCCCTCTTCTGGCTAGTAAATATTTGTATACCCCCATGAAATGAAAATTCTGGAAAATGTTTGTAATATAGCTTTAGCTTTTAAGTTGTGCCGTTCCTCATTACATTTTCTTTTAAAAGAAATATGGGGGAGATTTAGCAAAACCTGTCCAGAGGAAAAGTTGCTGAGTTGCCCATAGCAACCAATCGGATCGCTTCTTTCATTTTGCCGAGGCCTTGTCAAAAATGAAAGGAACAATCTGATTGGTTGCTATGGGCAACTCAGCAACTTTTCCTCTGGACAGGTTTCGATAAATCTCCCTTTATATGATTAAATAGCCAAGTGGGTTTTAACCATTGGTGATGTGTGTCTACACCAGTGTTCCCCAACCAGGGTGCCTCCAGCTGTTGCTAAACTACAACTCCCAGCATGCCCGGACAGCCTTCGGCTGTCCGGGCATGCTGGAAGTTGTAGTTTAGCAACAGCTGGAGGCACCTTGGTTGGGGAACACTGCTCTACACGGTCTGACACTGTTGACTATGATTGGTTAGTCTCTGACAGCGTAGATATACGCCTCCTACTGGTAACACTCAGTTGGCTTTTTAGTTATACATATCTAGGAGGAGTAAGGCTGCATTCACACCTCATTTTTATGTTACGGTTGCCGGATCCGTCTGGGGGAGGGGCAAACCGGGCTCTCCCGTACCCCAGCCGGACCAGCCCTGAAATCCATTTACTTTAATGAGCCGACCGGAGTCAAACGGTGACTCCGGTTGGCTCATTTTTGACCCATATGCGGTTTCCTGACCGGATCTAAAACCGTAGTATACTACGGTTTTAGGTCCGTCAGGAAACCGCATACGGGTCAAAAATGAGCCAACCGGAGTCACCGTTTGACTCTGGTTGGCTCAGGGGTATTCCAGGCAATACCTTTTTTTTTTTTTATATATCAACTGGCTCCGGAAAGTTAAACAGATTTGTACATTACTTCTATTAAAAAAATCTTAATCCTTCCAATAGTTATTAGCTTCTGAAGTTTTCTGTCTAACTGCTCAATGATGATGTCACGTGCATGATGGGAGAATATCCCTTGCATGATGGGAGAATATCCCTTGCATGATGGGAGAATATCCCCATAGGAACTGCACAGCTCCCGGGACGTGAGTCATCAGAAAGCAGTTAGACAGAAAACAACAACTCAACTTCAGCAGCTAATAACTATTGGAAGGATTAAGATTTTTTAATAGAAGTAATTTACAAATCTGTTTAACTTTCCAGAGCCAGTTGATATATAAAAAAAAGTTTTGGCCTGGAATACCCCTTTAAAGTAAATGGATTTCAGCGCTGGTCCGGCTGGGGTACGGGAGAGCCCGGTTATCCCCAGCCAGATCCGGCAACCCTAATGTAAAAATGAGGTGTGAATGCAGCCTAACTGGGGAACGGTACAGCATAGAATTATAAGAAATGATGGTCCAGAATTGTTGTTTCATAGGGGAAGTGTTTACTGAAGCAAACAGGTAAAGGAATGTTTTCATGCTGTCGTCATGGTGGTACCCTGTGGTTCCTACTTGCCCGCCGACCTTGATTAGTAGATCTATCCCTATACAGTGATCCCTCAACTTACAATGGCCTCAACATACAATAGTTTCAACATATAATGGTCTTTTCTGGATCATTGTAACTTGAAACCAGACTCAACATACAATGTATGGACAGTCCAGATCTGTGAAACGTGTCAATGGCTGAAAGATCTGACCAATAGGAATGGGCATTCAATGGTAAAACACCCGTATTACTGAAGTGCATGCACTGACTGGTGTCTGGTAGCGCCCCCTACACTACAGGGAGGTATTACAAGTTCTGTACTCTTTACCTGTACCAGGGTTGGCTGCTCCTTTGGACACCAGGTGAGGGCGGCTCCATGTTACATTGTTTAGGACATTTTGTACTTTACAGGATCCTGAAGAAGCTCCTGTCCTCTACATAGACAGTGATTACAGCTCCCAGCAGATCTTTCTTATTTATGTGTAAGGATTTGCTTTATCTGTATTAGTTATCTACTTATTTTTTTCCTATTTTCGGATGACATTTTGGTGGCTTCAGAACCAATTACCAGGTTTCCATAGAGTTATGTTCTCAACGTACAATGGTCATCCTGGAACCAATTCATATTGTAACTTGAGGGACCACTGTACAAACAAGGAGATGTCTATCAATCAATGGGGAGAAGCCACCAGGGACTGCCCATTGACTTGTGGTTTGGGTTAGGGATCGACCGATTATCGGTTTAGCCGATATTATCGGCCGATATTCACGATTTTGGATGTTATCGGTATCTGCAATTACCTTGCTGATATGCCTATAATGCCCCGCCCCCGTCCTTAAAAAAACTGTATCGGTCGATCCCTAGTTTGGGTAGAATCAAAGGGATGACAGGTACCCTTTAAAGACCACCCAGTGCTCGGAGAAAGCGACATGATCCAGTATTTTAGTAATTGTCCATTTGTTCTAGTTTCCTGCGTTGCCTTGTGTAGCTGCTGTAAACTTTCCTTGGTGATGATAGCTATTCGCCAGGGGTTTTCTGTAGTTGGACTTATGGTTGTTAGGCCTCGTTCACTTCTGTGGGACTCGGCTATTCGGAGTTCGGTCGGCAATCTGGCCAGAAGGACTGGAGTTTAGTGGAGAAAATAATAGAAAAAAAACAGATCGGACCCTTAACGGGGTCGGATGCGAACAGCAATGTGAACCCAGACTTGGCTGCCTGTTTAAACAGGAGGGGTTTTCAAAATGAGACCCCCCCCCTTATAAGACACCAGCGAATGCTACTTGCCTGCTGACTATAGAATATTCATCTCTCATGGCTTGAAGTGACTGCGGGGCCATGTTTGCTTCAGGATCTCCATTCTCAGCAGGTAAGGAGGTTCACCTGCTAGGTCGAGCTACAGGTAAACGCTGACTGTGCACAGGTTTATGGTCCCATATGTGGTGACGTGCAGGATGTTACATTTCTCCCGGACTTTGTTTTCTGGCTTGAAATGACCGTAATCTAAGGAATTCTGTCAATGCCTTTTATGTTGTGTTATGGTCCTCCAGACTGATAAGTATGTAACGCTGCTAGTACACACACAGGGCGTTGACTACTAAGCAATGATTATATATCTTATTCTATGTCACTGCCCATTGGTTGGTGTAGTTTTCGTTATAATACTGTACATTCCATCCCCAAGCTTAAGGTGCCCTTGGTTGTTCACATTGAGTGTCCTTGGTGGCTCTCGGAGGATCAGATGGTTGACGTGATGCTCTAACAGGTGAATCGGGGGAGTTTCCACTTTCAGGTTTCATAACTACAATAGTCCAATGAAAGACGTGAGCGGGAAGCTTTATGGTAGAAGAACGTTGCAGGTTCATGGATAAGAGATTATAGTTGCTCTGTGAATGCTCATTTACATACTGACATAGTAAAAGAAAGGTATAGCCCCTGGTGTGTATTAGAGATCGACCGATATAGTTTTTTAAGGGCCGATACCGATATGCTGTGGAGGGATCGACCGATTATCGGTTTGGACGATATTATCGGCCGATATTCACAATTTTGGACGTTATCGGTATCGGCAACTACCTTGCCGATAATCACCCGCCCACACCGGGCCCCCCACCCCACCGCGCCGCCCCAGCCGCTGCCCCATTGCCTCCCCCATTCCCGGTTTTATAATTACCTGTTCCCGGGGTTCGCTCTACTTCTGTCTACAGCGCGGTCCTCCTGAGCTGTCACTGTGCGCAATGATGGTGACGTCGCGTTGAGGACGTCACTCGTCATTGCGCAGCGCACAGCGTAACACAGAACGCGCAGGGGCCAGAAGTAGCGCGGACCCCGGGAACAGGTAATTATAAAACCGGGGATGGGGGAGGCAATGGGGCAGCGGCTGGGGCGGCGCGGTGGGGTGGGGGGCCCGGTGTGGGCGGGTGATTATCGGCAAGGTAGTTGCCGATACCGATAACGTCCAAAATTGTGAATATCGGCCGATAATATCGTCCAAACCGATAATCGGTCGATCCCTAGTGTGTATAAACACGGCTGACCCGTTCACATTTTTTTCACCAAAATGCTGGCTCTGATTTGTACACGGATATGTGACAATTTTTAGCTCTGCCTTAAAGTCATCCATCCTGTAAAAATGGATGGCACATCTTCAGGGTAGGCTAGTGGTCTCCATACTGTGGACCGACAGATGTTGGAAAACCACAACTCCCAGCATGCTGGGAATTGTAGTTTTGCAACATGTGGAGGGTTGGGTTGAGTTGTTGTTGTTGTTGTTTTATGTCTGGCAACAGTGCTCTCTGCTGACATCTCTGCTTGTCTTGGGAACTGGCCAGTTTAGAAGAGGTTTGCTATGGGGATTTGCTTCTAAACTGGGCGGTTCCCAAGACAGGTGTCATCAGAGAGCAGCACTTAGACAGAAAAGAACAACTCAACTTCATCAGCTCATAAGTACTGAAAGGATTAAGATTTTTTTTTTAATGGAAGTAATTTACAAATCTGTTTAACTTTAGAGAGAGAGAGAGAGAGAGAGAGAGAAGAGAGAGAGAGAGAGAGAGAGAGAGAGAGAGAGAGAGAGAGAGAGAGAGAGAGAGAGAGAGAGAGAGAGAGAGAGAGAGAGAGAGAGAGAGAGAGAGAGAGAGAGAGAGAGAGAGAGAGAGAGAGAGAGAGAGAGAGAGAGAGAGAGAGAGAGAGAGAGAGAGAGAGAGAGAGAGAGGAGAGAGAGAGAGAGAGAGAGAGAGAGAGAGAGAGAGAGAGAGAGAGAGAGAGAGAGATTGATTTTTTATTTTATTTATATATTTAAAATATATATATTTTCCTGGATAACCCGTTTAAAGAGGTTGCGGCGCTCTTAGCGACAGATTTGGGTATACAAGCTAGCAAAATTCTGCTATCGTAATCTATCCGCTTATGGGGTTTGCTTTTTGATGGAGATAATTGCCAGAATATTTGTATGTCTCGATTGTAAGGTGATTGTTTTGTAGTGGCTACTGCCAGCGCAGTAGTGGCTAAAAAAAAAATATATATATATATATAAAAAAAAAAAAGAACTATAAAAGGACGACTTCCCACTGGATCCAGCAAAAATGTGATTCCAGACTTTTGGGGTTTGTTCTCACGTTTTTAGTTTTTTTCTTTTAATGCAGTTTTTAAATCCGAAGCAAAGCTTGAATTTAATAAAATAAAAACTTGTCCACCATTTATGATTTAGTTCTTGTCTTTGGCTTCAAAAACTGCTTAAAACAACCTGAGTAAAAACCTTCAAGGTTTTCCGGTGTGTGAAGTTCCTACTGTAAGATGGTTTACAGTACTTGTTGTAGATTTTTATTGGGACTTGTTGTAGATTAGTGTTTCATTTCTATACCGTTCTAGATTGATATTAGAACATGACTTCTATAGTTTAGTAAGAAGCCAAAGTCTTAAAAGAGAAGTGTTGTGCACAAAAACGTTCGATTAGATTGCGGGGGTCAGTCCGCCGGGACCCACCACGATTTCCTGGACGGAATCCCGGCTCTCCCTGGGAAGGGGATGTGCCGACCAAAGGATAGGGGATAGGTTTTAGATCGTAGGATATCCAACGCTGGGACTGTTGATAAATTACCCCCCCTGCAATTTCCTGCCCTCCCCAGGAACAGAGCATGTCGACGACACGCCCCCTCCATGTATCTCTATGGGAAAGCCGGAGATACAGTGTTCTGCTATCTCCGGGTCTCCCATAGAGATACATGGGGTTTGGGGGTTGACACACTGTTCCCAGGACGAGCAGGAGATTGTGGGGGTCTGAGCGCTGGAACCTACACCACGATCTCCTGCTTCTTTTGGATAGAGGATACGTTTTTGTGCACAATGCGTCTTACCTGTAGCTGATGTCCTACAGGGCATACATCTTCAATTGTTAGGGTCGTTGGGATGTAGGCAATGAGACCCCCAATATTTGTCTTGGTTGAAATGGCAGTGATCCTATATTTCAGATGCTTTTCTGCTCTGTGATTGAAATTCAGTCTCTTGTAGATGTAGTGATTCCTTTTCAAGAACAAGAGAATGGTTTACACATTAATAAATGTAGGTTATTGCCTGTTGGCTGCATGGTCATCTGGAAGGTATTCTTGGGGTCACTGTTGGATTCCACATACTCTTTACTTTTTTTTTAAGCATTTTCTGCATTCTGAATTTTGGATCATGTCCACGAGTTCCATATCGTACAGTACTTGCATGTAATCCACGCAGCTCAGTACTCGGTCACCCTCTACCTGTGCTGGAAACAAATTGTGCCGACATTACTGAAGGTAGACTGGGTATCTATGGGGGTGTTATTCATAACTTAGGTCAGAGTTTACATGCTTCTCTGCGTAATTCTCAGATTTTTTTTTCGGTGCATTTTAATTTGCTTTATAGCAAAGTGCTGCAAACCCGAATGAACTGAAGACTGTGTATGAGGTTTTGTTCACATCTCATTTTTACCATGTTCTGTAGATGCGTCTTAAATAAAGACTATAGCCCCTTTCACCTAAAACATGCCATTTTTGGCATATGCTGGGGTAGAACATGGGGCTGGGCGGTATGGCCAAATATGTGTATCGCAGTATTTTTGTAACTTATGGAGGTTCCACGGTATATAAGGGTATTTCCCCCCCCCCCCCCAAAAAAAAAATTATTAGCCCAGCGCTGCGCTGCCCCCATCGGGGTACTACTCACGTCACCCACAAGTGCTGCTCTCTTCATCCTCCTGCTTGTTGCGGTCGCTGCCGCTGACACTCTATACTGTATCCCTATGCCTGGGCTGCAAAAGGTAAACAAAAATAAACTATAACGCATGTTCCTACGTCGGCCTTACGCTGGCGAAGTGAACATCAGACAGCCGTCAGTCTATCACCGGCCGCAGCGATGTTCCGCCTCGGCCGGTGATAGGCTGAGCCCACTGTCATGTAAGATGCCGGCTTCTTACATGACAGTGGGCTCAGCCTATCACTGGCCGAGGCAGAACATCGCTGCGGGCCGGTGATAGGCTGACTGCTCTCCGACGGGGAAGGTGAGTTAAAGTTTATTTTGTTTACCTTTTGCAGCCTGGGCATAGGGATACAGTATAGAGCAGTGGTCTTCAACCTGCGGACCTCCAGATGTTGCAAAACTACAACTCCCAGCATGCTGGGAGTTGTAGTTTTGCAACATCTGGAGGTTGAAGACCACTGGTATAGTGTGTCAGCGCTGGCGGCCGCAACAGACAGGAGGACGAGGAGGGCAGCGCTTGCAGGTGACATATGTGAGTAGTACCCCGGTGGGGACAGCGCAGCACTGGGCTGATAATTAATGGGGGGGGGGGGGGGGGGGCAGAACAGCGCTCGCGGGTGACATATGATTAGTTCCCCGATGTGGGGACAGCGCAGCGCTGGGCTGATAACTCATTCATTCCCGTGCAGCACAAAAATGTGGGTATTCAGTATGAACCGGTATACCGCCCAGCCCTAGTAGAACATGCTGGCGTACCGGGACCGCATTAGTCTGCTACACTTGGGAGCTGTAGTTCTGCAACAGGTTTGGAAACCCAGGCCTATAATGTGACATGTCAGCTGTATACATGGTGAAATACTCACAATGTATATCTCCAATGGAGGTAAAAATAAAACATGAACTGAGCTTTAATCTGAATACGTGACAGATGCCTATGACGACAGCTACGTGCAGAATATGAAAAAAAGGAAACAGAAATGCGAAGCGCAGCAGTTACTCGTGATGACAATATGTCTCAAATAAGAAGTTGTCTTGCTCATCTTTAGGTGTTGTACTTTGAGCACAACACCATGTAGCGCTTGTGGCCAAAGCAGTGAGAGGGATTCCGGGAGTGCTGCTGGGACCACCACCCTGTCCTGGACGATCTCGTGAATGCAGGATACAGTAGCTGTGACAGCGAAAAAAATGCAGGTGCGGTAAGGGTGCTGTCCTTGGGATGGCTGGTCCTCCACTCCACTGTCCTTGGGATGGCTGGTCCTCCACTCCACTGTCCTTGGGATGGCTGGTCCTCCACTCCACTGTCCTTGGGATGGCTGGTCCTCCACTCCACTGTCCTTGGGATGGCTGGTCCTCCACTCCACTGTCCTTGGGATGGCTGGTCCTCCACTCCCACTGTCCTTGGGATGGCTGGTCCTCCACTCCACTGTCCTTGGGATGGCTGGTCCTCCACTGTCCTTGGATGGCTGGTCCTCCACTCCACTGTCCTTGGGATGGCTGGTCCTCCACTCCACTGTCCTTGGGATGGCTGGTCCTCCACTGTCCTTGGGATGGCTGGTCCTCCACTCCACTGTCCTTGGGATGGCTGGTCCTCCACTCCACTGTCCTTGGGATGGCTGGTCCTCCACTCCACTGTCCTTGGAATGGCTGGTCCTCCACTCCACTGTCCTTGGAATGGCTGGTCCTCCACTCCACTGTCCTTGGAACGGCTGGTCCTCCACTGTCCTTGGAACGGCTGGTCCTCCACTCCACTGTCCTTGGGACGGCTGGTCCTCCACTCCACTGTCCTTGGGACGGCTGGTCCTCCACTCCACTGTCCTTGGGACGGCTGGTCCTCCACTCCACTGTCCTTGGGACGGCTGGTCCTCCACTCCACTGTCCTTGGGACGGCTGGTCCTCCACTCCACTGTCCTTGGGACGGCTGGTCCTCCACTCCACTGTCCTTGGGACGGCTGGTCCTCCATTCCACTGTCCTTGGGACGGCTGGTCCTCCACTCCACTGTCCTTGGGACGGTTGGTCCTCCACTCCACTGTCCTTGGGACGGCTGGTCCTCCACTCCACTGTCCTTGGGACGGCTGGTCCTCCACTCCACTGTCCTTGGGACGGCTGGTCCTCCACTCCACTGTCCTTGGGATGGCTGGTCCTCCACTGTCCTTGGGATGGCTGGTCCTCCACTCCACTGTCCTTGGAACGGCTGGTCCTCCACTCCACTGTCCTTGGAACGGCTGGTCCTCCACTCCACTGTCCTTGGGACGTCTGGTCCTCCACTCCACTGTCCTTGGGACGGCTGGTCCTCCACTCCACTGTCCTTGGGACGGCTGGTCCTCCACTCCACTGTCCTTGGGACGGCTGGTCCTCCACTCCACTGTCCTTGGGACGGCTGGTCCTCCACTCCACTGTCCTTGGGACGGCTGGTCCTCCACTCCACTGTCCTTGGGACGGCTGGTCCTCCACTCCACTGTCCTTGGGACGGCTGGTCCTCCACTCCACTGTCCTTGGGACGGCTGGTCCTCCACTCCACTGTCCTTGGGACGGCTGGTCCTCCACTCCACTGTCCTTGGGATGGCTGGTTCTCCACCAGTCAAAGGGAACAGACCCGATTTGGGAATATAAAAAAACTACTTATTGTAAAAACAAAGACAAACGGACAACTCGTTTCAAGGGGCGAGACCCACCTCTTCATCAGGTCCAGTGATTGGGTACAGAAAGATATCGTCATTTATATGCAAAAAAGGCAACAAAAATCAGTGTTCAGGGTTTGTATAGATATATAAATATATATAATTTTACACATGCGGTAAGTCAATAGGATAATACCATATATAAATAAAAAATTTAATTATTTGCACAATAAAATTTATAGACATTTGTAAAGTAATATATACTTTCCACTGGTGAGTGATCACTGGGTCTTATTAGCATCCTATAGATGTATCATTAAGGATACAATCTATTCTTTAGGATGCAGTTTTACTCTGCACTTTAAGTTTTAATGGATTGAATAAATAATTTGAATTTTAGGAAGCTGGATTATCCATATCTTTTTCTACTATTGTAGAGTTGTTCATGCCAAACTACAGATCTGTATCCAGTTGGTGGAAGCCAAGACCAGGATACAAATAGGGGTTATTTTGCCCAAATATTTTAACCTACAGCATTGTCGTTCAAAGACCATAAATGAAAAGTGGTTCAGAAAACAGCCGTCTGAAAGCCTAGATTTGGCCAGGTTTAGTCTGCGCAGTCCCGAAGCTTGTGCTTAAAGGGGTACTCCAGTGGAAAACAAACTTTTTTTTAAATCGACAGATAAAAAAATAAAAAATAAACTCAAACAGATTTGTAAATTAAAATATCTACAGTGCTCTCTGCTGACACCTCTGTCTATGTCAGGAACTGTCTGGAGCAGGAGAGGTTTGCTGTTGGGATTTGCTCCTACACTGGACAGTTCCTGACCCGGACAGAGGTGCCAGCAGAGAGGACTGTGGTCAGACACAAAAGAAATTCAAAAAGAAAAGATCTTCCTGTGGAGCTTACAGCAGCTGATAAGTACTGGAAGGGTTACGTTTTTTTTTTTTTTTTAATAGGAGTAATTTACAAATCAGTTTAACTTTCTGGCACCAGTTGATATTTAAAAATAAATAAATAAATAAAACATTTCCACGGGAGTACCCCATTTTAAAGGGGTTGTCTGGTGAAAACTGTCCTTGTGCTTCTGTACCAGCAGAGAGTTGGGAGGCCCCCATATACATTAGAGGCGGTCAGCTAATCCCACTGAAATGTATGGGTTTGGCCGACTATCATCTAAGGCAGCGGTCTTCAACCTGCGGACCTCCAGATGTTGCAAAACTACAACTCCCCAGCATGCCCGGACAGCCAACGGCTGTCCGGGCATGCTGGGAGTTGTAGTTTTGCAACATCTGGAGGTCCACAGGTTGAAGATCACTGATTTAAGGTGCACGGCCCCATATAAATCCCAGCAATATGTACGTGTTCTTCTTGACACTACTGCCTTTTTACTTGACCGCTGCAGCCTTAAGCATTGGTCCAGGCGTGCCAAGTAACTATAGTGGGGGGGTGGGGGGGGGGGGAGATATGTATTTAAGGGGTACTCCACTGGAAGACATTTTTCTTTAACTCAACTGGTGCCAGAAAGATAAACAGATTTGTAAATTGCTTCTATTTAAAAATCTTAATCCTTCCAGTACTTATCAGCTGCTATATACTCCACAGGAAGTCCTTTTCTTTGTTTGAATTTCCTTTCTGTCTGACCACAGTGCTCTCTGCTGACACCTCTGTCCAGGTCAGGAACTGTCCAGAGTAGGAGCAAATCCCCATAGCAAACCTCTCCTGCTCTGTACAGCAGAGAGCACTGTGATCAGACAGAAAGTAAATTCAAGAAAAAACTTCCTGTGGATCATACAGCAGCTAAGTACTGGAAGGATTAAGAATTTTTAATAGAAGTCATTTACAAATCTGTTTAACTTTCTGGCACCAGTTGATAAAAAAAAAAAAAAAAGACTGTTTTCCACACAGTGTGTCTCCAGCTGTTGCGAAAATACAACTCCCAGCATGCCCGGACAGCCAAAGGCTGTCCGGGCATGCTGGGAGTTGTAGTTTTGCAACAGCTGGAGACACACTGTTTGGAAAACACTGTATTAAGATTTTCTATATATAAAAAAAAAGTAATGTTCATGTAGCAGGGATATCGTACACGCCGTTCTCCTTTTACATGAGATAAAAGGCTCCTTGTTATGAAGAACGTCGTCACATTGTAGCGAAGGTTCCCTGTGTACGCCGGCGGATAGGGTTAATGTGTTGGCAGCCATCGTGTTCTTTTCCCCCAGTGCACAGATTGATAGCGTTTTGCCAGTAAATTTGCCAAGATAGAAGTTTCTGTGTGTCAGCGCCGGCTGCGTCCTCCCACTTACAGTGTGTTTCTTCCTCTGTTCCAGCAAGTCTCTAAACCTGACCATACTGATTGCCTGCGCGTTTCTGTGTACGAGGGAAATGACTACCTTATTAGGTCATGGCGTCACGTGACCGACCCTTGCAGTTCGCTTTCCCCTGGACATAGATGGGTCCGATCCATAGGAAAGGCTTAAACCTGAATAGCAGAGAAGATTGGGGGGGGGGGGTGTATCTTAATTCTACAGGATCTAGCAGGACTGCAGCATGATGCTTTTATGTGGGATGATGGTTTGTCTTTCCTATTCCTATGAGCTGCTAAAGGTTAATAATGGGGGGGGAGAAAATCACTTAGAACAGTGTTCCCGAACCTGTGGCTCTCCAAACAACTCCCAGCAAGTATGTAGTTAAAATTCAACATGCTCAATATCTGCTTTCTAGAGACATTCGGAAGGCCTTTATATACATTTAAACCAGTGTTTCCCAACCTGTGACTCTTCAGCTGCAGACTACAACTCCCATCATCCTCTGGTGTTCAGATGCAGCAGGAATTGCTTATGGCTGTATTCCTGAGATCTATGCAAAGCATGTATGCTGGAAAAACATGCAAAGAGTATTCATATGGTTCTTTTAGCCTGGTCCGGTCACTATATACTGTGGTCCCTCAACATACGATGGTAATCCGTTCCAAATGGACCATCGTTTGTTGAAACCATCGTATGTTGAGGGATCCGTGCAATGTAAAGTATAGGACAGTGGTCTACAACCTGCAGACCTCCAGATGTTGCCAATCTACAACACCCAGCATACCCGGACAGCCAACGGTTGTCCGAGCATGCTGGGAGTTGTAGTTTTGCAACATCTGGAA